>NC_056736.1:770453469-770590969 GCF_019279795.1 Protopterus annectens | reverse complement strand
CCACAGTGCTGCACTTTGTTTATGATTCTGGCAAATCCTGGACAGCAGAATGTTGTGATGCAGTCTGAGACCATCAAGGATAACATTATTTTCAGCAGCTGAAAATGGCAGGTGCCTCCTTTGATACATCCTTTCTGAAAGACAAGAAGAGGGGAGCACATCGCAGGACCACATTTGTTGCTATCCACTATGTACAGACAGTACACATCCAAACTGGCCTGCACTATCCACTGTTACCTCCCAGGTCAGACTCCACCGTCTATCAACACAACATATATGTGGCTATCAGCAACATAGTAGCAATACCGGTTATGTCCCTGTGTGCCATGACGGAATGTGCTGTATGTCTCCATTCACATCAATGCCATCTACTGTGGTGTGTCCCCTATGGGCAACATCCCAATATCATGTCATACAGCCACTGTCAGACAACTAGGTGTGTGTTATTACAAGTATATGAGGACAGTCCAGAAACATCTGTCTGCCACAATGACAGCAATGCAAATGTGCTGTAGGGTATCTTCCCTGTAGGTGTCCTACTTCTCCAGCACACAGATGTGTTGTGAAATGTGTATGTGTGCCTGATGTATGTGATCCTTTTGCCAGAAACATGTGGATGTCTGGCAAATGGTTGGACAATAATTCTTGGCTGTTCTCAGAATGCAGAGAATCTGTCTGTCACATGCCATAAGCCTCAGAAAACAGTTATGCTACAGTAATATCTGTTGCTGTATTCATACCCTTAACTTGTATGACCAATATCTACACTCTGTTGCTGAGGTTGGGCCTGTGTCTTACCACTAATAATGGCTATGACCTGAATTCCTGCTGTAGGGGGTTGCCAGGTATACTAGCCATAGCTGTCAAGCTTTCATATACAAATGTTGGTAGCTGATCCTGGGTGACAACCCCCATTCTGTCCCTGCTCCTGGGGGGGTGGACCCCATCCCTGAAGCAGTTCCACACATAGGTAGTGCAGGGCAGCGGATGGGATCACCACCAGCTTGAGTCGCAGACATGCTGGGAACTGATGCCATGGCCAGCTGAGGTTGGGTAGGTGGATCGCTAGGAACCGGCCTACCCAGTCGAGCTGTGGTGTTGAGGTATTTCAATGTGTATTGGTTAGTAATGAACATAACATTTAGTTAGTCATAACAGTATTCCAGAACACTGCAAATAACCCAGTAACATAACAATGCATAGTATGTGGAATACAACAATAAGTGAGATAACAGTCAGTATAGTAACAGCATGCCAGTAACAATTATGCCATAAGGCCAACAACATGGGTAATTCAACAAGATATGTTAGTATGCAGCCATTATATTACATAGCAATAATAAAACACAATGCCCAACATAAAGTTTAGAGAACAATATTTGTTAATAGTAAACCATAACCAATGTATAGCAATAATATATTATGATGATCATAAGGGGGTGGGGGAGAGAGAAATACAGTCCATTAGTACCAGCATAGGCTATATAGTTTGCAACAGTACTGTTAATTATTCTACAGGTCTGCCTTCCTTTATGTATAACAGTGCCCTATAGCTGCTGTAGCATGTAGATACCTCTCAAGCTATCTGCATGGAACAGTATGGGCCAAGCTGTAACACCTACAGGTACACAACTACAGAGGACTGTTACATGTCAAGTGGACCTATATAACTACCAAGGTGTACTGTGGACTGATGTAGTATGGCTGTGCTATTAACATAATCATGTCAATGAGAAATCTGTGACAGAGGGATTAGTTGACAGTGATTGCAGTCCATGTCAGCATGACACTTGAGAGACATGTATTGTGTACAGTACAACTATCATCCCTTCCTTGGCAGGCATGGGGTTAGACTGTCAGCAAACATACACAGACACCCCAGGCACACAGCCATACCAAGATCACAAATTTATGTATTGTATGTTTATTAGTATTGTACTTGTTGCCTTTATTTTATGATATCTTATCACATTCCTGATCAATGCTGTTAACAGTCTGTTACATCTGAACACACAAATTATTAACCCATAATAAGGGCTACTGCACCCATTTACCTGTAATTCCTGTGGGGAGAACATCTGTTAACAATACATAAATGTGTGATCTTTTTAGACAAGGCTCAAATTCTAAACCCACCGCCCTAGAAAACAATAATGGAAAAAAACTAAGGGTAATGCTGCTCAATGCCAGAAGTCTAAATCTCAAGATGCACGCCCTCGAAGCCCTCCTCAGTATGGAGAACATCGATGTATGTGCTGTGACTGAAACCTGGTTCAAGGCTCCTGAGAGCACCCCGGCACTATCAGGTTTTACTTCATATCATGCGTTCCGGCCCCAAAACCTGAACCGTACCACAAAAGGAGGGGGTGTATCCATATTCATCAAGGATACCCACACCTCCAGGCTGGTGGCAACTCACGAAGCATCAGAGACCATTCAGGTGCAATTAACCATAGGCAAAACTGCTCTACAGTTTGTAGCATGTTACAGGCCACCCTCTCAAACTCAGGAACCCCACACAGCCTTCCTGAAGACACTGGAGAGTATAAATGTCTCTCCAAACACAATCATATTGGGTGACTTCAACTACCCAAACATAGACTGGGAACATTACTCAAGCCCCAGCACCCTAGCCCAAAGGTTCCTGGAGTTCATAAACTCAAATGCTATGGAACAACTTGTCACCATTCCCACAAAAGGTGAAAAATATACTAGACCTGATCATCACAAACATGGGGACAAAATGCTCCACACCGGAAGTATATCCCTCATTGGTGAGATCAGACCATAAACTAATCTCACTGGAGATCCACATCCCGCCCTCACCCCCAACAAAAAAGACCACAGTGAACAACTTCTCAAAAGCCAACTTCACACATCTTAAGACTGGTGTGGTATCCTTCAAGGCCCCAGAGCCATTGGAAACCACAACCCACACTGCTTAATCCCTTACAAATGCTTTCTACGAGCACCTCCAGGATTGCATGGATCAAGCAATCCCAAATAAAATCAAGACCCTTTCCACCAAAGGCAAGCGCCCAATCTGGTGGACCCCAGCCATAAACAAACTTTGCAACAAGAGGAGAAAGCTACTACAAGATAGAGCAAAATCCCTAAAAGGGAAGACATCTCTGATCAATACTAGTAAAAAAGTACGATCACTAATAAAATCATCCAAGGCCAACTTTGAGAGAAAAATCACCAAGGACTCAAAAGACAATCATAAGGCCTTCTTTAGCTATGTTAGAAATCTGGGTGGAAACTCCCAGATATGCTCAGAATTAGTCCAAAATGATACAAAAATCACTGAACCCACAGACATTGCAAACATACTGGCAGACAGGTTCAGTGAAAATTTCTCCCCCCAAAAGGAGAAATATCTATCCCAGCAGAGTGTAGCCTCCCAATCATCTCAAATGCCCAGGTGAGAGCTGCTCTCTCTAAAGCTAAAAACACAGCATCAATGGGACCGGATGGTGTCCCCAGCTGTGCGCTACACGAACTCAATGAGGAACTAAACCCACACATAAGGCTGCTGTTTAATCTTAGCCATACCACAGGATGCGTACCCAAAGAGTGGCGTACGGCAACTGTGGTCCCACTCCACAAAGGCAGTGCTTCTACAGACCCTGGTAATTACCGCCCCATAAGCTTAACAAGCCTGGTCTGCAAAGCTATGGAGAGGATCATAATGGAACTCATAAATAAAGACATAGGGGACCTACAGACATTGGATCCTACCCAATTCGGCTTTGTCAAGGGCAGATCATGCCTCTTGAACTTGGTCGACTTTTTTGAAACAGTCACCAAGGCCATTGATGAGGGTAAGGCAGTTCACACAGCCTACCTTGACCTTGCTAAAGCTTTCGACACAATACCCCACTCGGGTATTATAGAAAAGCTCACCAGCTTAAATGTAAACCCATATGTCACAAGATGGGTTGCAAACTGGCTCAAGGACAGAACCCACAGGGTTAGAGTTGCTGGTGCCATGTCAGACTCCAAGCTGGTCACAAGCAGTGTCCCACAGGGTTCAGTCCTGGGCCCCCTCTTGTTCGGCATCTACTTTTCAGAAGTGCAGGCAAATATAGGAGGATTGTGGCTGACAAAGTTTGCAGATGACTGCAAACTGGGCGCCATAGTTGAAAATCCATCAGACACAGATATCCTTCAGAGAGGTCTCATAGAAATGGATAACTGGTGCCAGAGCCATGGCCTTAAGCTAAACGCCAAAAAATGTATAGTCATACCCTTTGGTAAAAACAAGGTAACCCCAAGTTACCACATAGGTGGCAATCCATTAAGCACAGAAGAGGTTATCAGGGACATGGGGACCCAAGTTGACAGTAACCTTTCTTTTGACACTCACATTGCCAAAGTGGTTAGGAGGACCTTCTACATTGCCCACCTGATTATGAAGGGATCAAGGGAGGTCATTGTTCCCCTGTACTCTTCACTTATCAGACCAATGATTGAGTACAATGCCCCATTCGGAATGTATCTTACCCGACACCTGCAGCAATTGGAAAGACCCCAAAAGTTCCTCACCAAGAGGATAAAGGGGCTCAAAAATATGCCATATGCTGCCCGACTGAAGAAACTCCAGCTCTATTCAGTCGCATACCGTCTGCTCAGAGGTGACCTGTGCCTGACATACAAGGCCATGTCCAACCCGAATTAATGGACATGCTCCACCTCAAAAATCCAAATCCACCAGAGCCACAAGAGCAAGAGACTTAAACCTCAACATGGATATAAATAGGATGTGCTGGAGGGACAGATTCATCACCCAGAGACTCCCTATGCTGTGGAACAGAATCCCGGTCCATGTGAGACAGAGCACTTCGCTGGCTCTGTTCAAGAGGAATCTTGACCAGTGGATGGGAGATCGTAGGTTTACCCTGGGGATCATCTCTGTATCACTGCTGGACAGAGGCACGGCAAACTAATGGGTATAGTATTCTTCAACCTAAGGGGTGGTGAAAGCCACACAACTCTGGCTAGGCTTATAAATGCCCTAGGGCAGATAGCCTAGTATGAACCTATGAACCTATAACTGATCCAGTAATATTTATTAGTACTTGTCACTATATTCGAACCCTAGTCTGAGTGTGATAAAATGTACAGCAGACACAGCATTTAACAAACTAAGCTACTGAGCCACTACTGATTATTGACTGCCTGATATTTGCCTAGAGCTCACCTGGAAACAAAATATGACCTGGTAATACTGATACAGTTTTATACAAGACTGCAGTGACAGTTGAGCACACATGCATGAAATTTGTGCATGA
Source organism: Protopterus annectens (assembly GCF_019279795.1). Lineage (NCBI taxonomy): Eukaryota > Metazoa > Chordata > Ceratodontiformes > Protopteridae > Protopterus > Protopterus annectens. The sequence continues at coordinate 770,585,675 of NC_056736.1, read as the reverse complement.
CAGAGATACTGGGTAAACTGTACATTAATACATAGAATGCAGGTGTACACAATAAACTCTTAGTGGATGGAAATATCTGTGACATGTACAACCATATCAGAGTATTGGTTTGGCTACCTGACCCATATACAGTTTCAGATAGTATATTTGCAGTCTACAGCTATTACAGTTTCATACTTGCCTGCAGGACTGTACCTTGGAGAAGGAACGCATATATCTGAAATGCAATGATTAACACAAGACAGCCTTGATATACACAATCTACCTTGGGTGTTCCTGATATCGTTTCAGATGTTAGTGCAGAAAATTTCATAATACATATATCTTGTAGTACAGCTCTATATCTACAGTTTAGCATAACACTCTTTCTTAGCTAACCTTAAGTCAGTTAGTGGTATTCTTTATTTTGTTATTTCAGAGTAGATGCCATACTCAATTTCATGAATAACAGTCCTACTTACACACAAATTGCACAACACAACTTTATTAGGGGTACCTCCATGCAATTATTGTCATATTTTCAAGTCTTTATCAAATAACATTTGGGATAATTCATTTGTTGCAATACAGCTGTAATTCCACAATTATTGCAGTAGAATCTTTATTTCATTAACATTATCAGGTTTAATGCTTTAACCTTTATTGCTCTATACTTTGCAGTGGACAGTTATTGCAGTGCAGCCCTGCATCTGCATTCATTGCATTACACAATTCTGTACAGTATGTACCTACTGACATTGACTGAATTACTCTATCTTGTGTATTTGACTATAGGTTGCAAATTAATCTGTACTCACCACACTCACAGCGCAACCTGGCCATTGCCCTGCATGGGCCTCTAGGTTGTGAGCTCTATTCTCTTCAGCTGTAGGGAGAGAAGCATACCATTATGAATACCTGTCTATCACACATTCAGATTAGGTATTGGTAAAACAATGCTAACAATACTTACAAACTTGTGGGGCTTTCCTGTTCCGAGCTTCTTGGACCCAGGTGTCCAGAAGTACCTGCTTCCACCTCTTCATATCGTAAAAATGCAGATGGACCTGGTCAACTGTGTGGGGGATACCTGTTGCACTGGTGAGATCATGTGTAAGCCAGTCCCAGGCCTCCAACCTATACTCCGATCCCTGGTACTGGCCCTACAGCAGCTGGATGTCATGGAATTTCACTCGGAGTCCAACCATGACCCTGGATTCCTGAATGCCCCACCACTGAGCCCAGAAGTGCACACCCTCTCCAACATCTTCCATAGTTCTTGCATGGTTTAAATTCCAACAGGTTATGCTATATTCCCACCTGTTGCACTTAAATAAGCCTATTTGTCTACCCTTGCACATGACTGGGCCATTTTTAAAAGTGCAGCTCGTCACTTGGCACTGCAAAAACCTGCTTAGCTGAACTCAGCAGTGCTTAAACTGCCAATGCTTAGTAATGCTTAGCAGTATGCAAACCAGCTTAGCTTAGCTGAGCATTGCTTGGACGGCAAATGCTGAGCAGTGCTTTTTACCACTTAGCAATGCGCAAACCAGATAAGAGGTGCTAAATGTTCCTTGTTTAAGCAGTGCTCAGCAAGGCTTAGCTGTGCTTAGCAGAGCTTAGCTGAGTGCAGCAAAGCAGGATTTAAAAAGAAATTGTCATAATTTGTATTTTCTAAACAAATGCTTAATAATATGTTTGTATATTCAAACACTGCACCTACTGCACATAAGGCTGTCACTCTAACCATTTGGCTATGTGGATATGTAGAATTCTGTTATACTTTTACATATACCTCTCTACTATGTTTAAGCACTGCTGAGCACCACAGTGCACTGCACAAACTCAAACTGCTTAAACCTGACCTTTGCATTCATAATTAAATGTAGCTGCTTTCTATTTTTAGATGTCTGGCACATGTCAATCACTGCACGCAGTGCCATGAAAACATAAAAAAAATTAAATTTAATACATATGAATACATTGATATAATGCCCTTTCTCAGTGCAGGGGGCGTGTTACTCATCTACGGATACAGTAACACACTCTGTACACTGATTCAATAGCAGTGTTACACTGCTCTAACTCAATAATGTGCCTTCATTAATATGCATGGTGCACTACCGAGGGAGTACCACGTACACAGCCATGGTACCGTCTGTGTAGGCTTTACACTATGTCTACACATATTTTATTAAATCAAGAGGAATGCCTAAATGGGGTTCATAAAAACAGGACAGTTCAAAACAATATAGTAAGGTTATTGTCTCTTATATATATAGCAAACAAAATGAAACATGAATTGTCTTATTAAGCTTTGACATAGACTGAGCGTTTGACTCCCAGTTGGTCTTATTTAAAGTATTGCAAGAGTATAAATTTTCTTTTGAATTTATAAATTTAATTAAAAAGCTCTATGAAAATTCTATATCATTTGTTAAAATGGCTCTTTCATATCTAGTCCTTTCAAAATATCGAGAGGCATAAAACAAGGTTGCCCTTTGTCCCATTTAATTTTTGCCCTTGCCATGGAACTATTAGTGAATTATATATGAAATAATAAGAACATTATAGGTTATAAACTTACAAGTGATATTTCCAACAAGTTCCAACTTTTTGCCAGTGATTTGTTACTAACATGTGGAGATACTGAAACCTCATTAGACTGTTTAGTTAGTGGCCTGGATTTATTTGAAAGCATATCTGGATGAAAATTTAATCATAAAAAACCCACATTCTCTTAATAAACAAGGAAGTCACTTCCAAATTAAAAACATACAACACTTCAATTGTGACAATCCGCATATTAAGTACTTAAGTATTGTTATTGAATCTAACATTAAAAAGACAGTTTCAACTAATTATCAACTTCTAATTAATTCAATTATAAACCTAATAGACAGCTGGATGAAAATGTTTTTTTCTTTCTTTGAGGAGAGACTAACCTTAATCAAAATGATAATTTTACCTAAAATTCTATTTGTCAGTCATTAATCATCCCCCCACTCAAAAAAATGTTAAAAGTATAAGCAATATCCTGCTCAAGTTTCTCTGGTTTCCTAAAAAAGTTAGAATATCTCTAAAATGGCACACTCCAAGATGGGGCAAGGGAGGTATTGCATTTCCCAACACAGAAGTATATATAGATGCAGCTATTATTAGCACTATACTTTTATGGATCAATAATTCATATACATCTTATTAAAAGTCAATACATGAAATTATATTACTAGACTATCATGAAAGGAGATGCTGCCAGCACAGCTATCTGTCATTTTGTAAATAATTATTTGTCATTCGTGAATATCGAAATGATTTGTATAAGATGCTTGTGTTACAACTGTATTAGAACTGCATGTTATGGGTATATCAAATTTGTTTGTACAGACATGTCTGTCAAAAAGGGTTTGTAAAGTATTGCACTTAGAGGTTTATCCACAGTGTGCCTTTCTGGAAGAAAACAGAAATGTATATGCATTATTGTAACTGTTTAAATGTTTATACTTTAACAGTGAAAACTGGAACACAGGATGTTAACTTCAATCTAGTAAATTTCAGAAAAATAGCTGAAATTAAATTAATTTATGGCAGCAAAGAGACAGTGTCTAAAGCTATGAAACTTTCTGCATTGTCTTAGAAGTTTTTTATTGTTTTATGACTTCCAGCAGCTATCAAATATCTGTGGAAAAGCCCTTCTCTATGTATTTTTACAGATAGATTCCAGCAGTGGGGGTTTCATCTGGGATAGAGTCAGATGACAAGAAAGTATGTCATTCTGCAAGCTATCCCCACAGTAATATTTAAGATATTAATCTGAGAACTGTCTGAGAGAGACATAGCATTCTGTATTCTGTCTTTGACCTGACAAAAACAACTAGAGAAGAAACATTCACCACATCTGCCTTGCTCTGTAAGTAAGTTTCTAGGGAATAGAAACTCTCTTATATATAGTCAGGAATATAGCAAAACTTATTTTAGATATGTTTATTCATATATTTGAGACTTCCCTGCAATGTTGTTTTAAATATCTCCTGTGATTTTGAACTCTGATGTCATTGTAAATATATATTTATTATTCTCTTGTTCTTTTATTATTTATTATTAAATATATTTAAACATTTCATTGTGGCTGATCTGTCTAGAGATATTAAAGTTCTGAGAGTACTTGCATAATTATTTAGTGACACTGTGGGCCACTCCTAATAGCCTTGCTCTTGGTCAAACAACCATTTCTATTAATAGTAACATTACACAGTAAGATTGGACCCCCTTTTTTAAGGGCCTTAAAGTAACTGATAAGGAACTGGGTGGTGGCAGTGATACCTACCTTATAGTCTGGGCAAAAGGGGGCATAGCTAGTAAACCTTTGCCAGTCATTGCCAGTGTGTGTGTGTGTGTGTGTGTGTGTGTGTGTGTGTGTGTGTGTGTATAAATCAAACCTCAAAGAGTGTGTGTGTCAGCTAATTGGGCAGGGACACAATGCACTGGCTGGATAGAGAGGGTGCTGGAGGTTTGCCTTGGCCACTCAGCTGAGATCTCAACTCTATAGCTGTGCCAGTGGGGAGTCTTATAGGGGATCTGGAGAAAGAGGGAGAAATCAGCCCCAGAGTGACTGTGGTCTCTGTGTGCTCTTAAGAGAAATCACACTTGATGCAGAGAGTTGCATCTGGTAATACTGTGTGTGCACCTTGTCATCACCTCATTGTACATCCTGCACTGGTGCCAGTGATGAGGATAGAGGCTCCTTGCTTACTGGTTCAATGGTGGCATGTCACATAGACAGCAATAAAACACTATTTGAACCTTTTATTTGTATAGACTAGAATGTTTTTTCAATGGCTAATTAAGGTATATTTGCAAAATAATAAACAAAAACTAACAATCTTTTTCTTTATTAACCAAATATTATTGAATTTTAAAATATGCATGTATTCCAATCACCTGATCAAAAATGTAATCATATCCGTATTTCCTGTTGCCTTTACTAGTGAATGTATAATTTCTTTTGATACTAAGAAATGTTAGATTTCAAAAAGGGTAATTTGATGTATTGGCATCAGTTCTTGCCAACAAATAAAATTCACACAGCTTATGACTTACTAGCTAGATATAATCTACAAAATTGCAACTGGCTTGAAATCCAGACCTCTAAAGAATTATTTCAACACAGAACTATAATTTCATTAGAAACACTTGACAAGAGCATACCCAAAAAATTCTAGGCATATTTTTTCTATTAATAATGGTTCCCTAAAAGGTATCTCATTTATATCCATTATATATAAATCTATCAAAACAGATTTTACCTTTACAGATGTCTCTTACTGGAACTATTCAACAAAATAAACAAAAATATAATTTACATTAAGTAATAAAAGGCTTTCTTTGAAATCAGCAGGAAAAAACACAGCTTTTCTCTATTGGAAAATCTATACTTGGAAGTTCCTGCATAGGGGCTTTTTAACTCATTCCCAATAAGTTTGCCAAAATATATAAAAAAGAGAACATGAAATGTTGCAGATGTAATCAATCTGATGCTGACTGGTTGCATATGATTGGAAATTGTAGAATGATATCTGCTTTTTGGAATGATTTTAGATACTTCTGTAAAACTATTTGGAATGACAATTATACAATTTCTGACTCTCTCATATTGTTTAATGAGCCTGTTCCAGAAATTATATTCAGAAATCAAATGCATATATTCTGGTCAATACTAGCTACAGCAAGGAAAGTGGCTACAAAAAAACTGGAAATCAGAACACACACACACACATTTAGCAGTGAATTTGTTTATTTAGCTAGACTTGTTTGTGATAGAGACATTTCCACTATAAAACTGAGAACAAAAAAATCTGACACATAAGCAAATTGCTTGGGAGAAATTGAAATCTTTGTTAGAGAAATATTGAATGATTTTCATTTACATGTATGCACTATTATGAACATTGTATATAGTTTATTATATTTGTTTGTACATAGTTTGCATGATCTTTGACTTTTAAAAATAAGAACATATCTGAGTAAAAAAATAAATCCCTATATGAAGGGAATGTGTCATATTCAACACACGGCTTGACATTTAAGTGAAGAACACGGTGTGGACGAACTACAGGAAGAACACAGCACATGTAGCCTGAAGGAAAAGTCAGATATCTTGGCCACATTAAAAACAAGGTGCTAAATTATATTAATGACTGCAAATTCAGCAAATACATTTAGCTTCAGTAACCTGTAGTACATAATGGATGATCATGAGTTTAACCTGGTTTGGAACAGGAGGGGAATTACATAGATAAATAAAGAAAAATTAAACATTGCATACAAGATGAGAATAAAATTATCTATTACAAGAGCATAAAAAAATCAGTCCAGGTAGCTAGCAATTTACTGCCCAACACACAGATTGTATTATTTGCTGGGAGTTTTCCATCATTCACTGCCCCCCAGAAAGTAATTTAAACCTCTTCCTCATGTAAGCAGCCCATCTTCCTATACATTTGAATGTGGGGTCTTAGGGTTAGCTGCTAGATACGCAAGGATTATAACAGAAACTTGGGATAGCCATATCTTCAGGGTGTGGTGTTTGTTGATCCTATGCAGACAGGCAACAAGTATCCAAATACTGGTCACTGGTTGAAGTAAACATTTGATTAACTTGCTAGTCCACTGAGTCACTACATCTCATATTGGGCTGACAACTTTACATGTCCAGAACATATGATAGACATCTGTGTCCCCTACTTGGCAGGCCTGACATCCATTTAAGGATGAAAAGTCTCTGCTCATCCTCTTAACTGGGAATGAATAACCTGCTATACGGAAGTGTCATCTGGTGGCCTATTGACTACGGATAGGAACTAGCAACTATTGACAGGAGACAAACACAAATGCAATCTGAGGGTCATGCTGCTCAATGCTAGAAGTCTGAATCTTAAAATGCACTCGCTCGAAGCACTCCATAAAATGGAGAACATTGACATTTGTGCTGTAACAGAGACCTGATTCGAAGCAGCAAAAAGCACCCCTGCACTACCAGGGTATAACTCATTCCATACCTTTCGGATCCAGAACTTGGACTGCAGCTCCAAAGATGGTGGTGTTTCCATATTTATAAAGGATGCACACACCTCCAGACTGGTAGCCCAACATAATGCATCAGAGATACTTCAGGTGCAGCTAACATTGGGTAAGACAGTGATTCAGGTCGTAGCCTGCTATAGGTCCCCAACCATGTCCCAAGACTCACACTTCATGTTCCTAAACACCCTGGATAAAATTAGGGTCCAACCTAATACTCCCATACTGAGCAACTTCAACTACCCCTCCATTAACTGGGAAAACTACTCATGTACCAATACACTTGCCCAACATTTCCTGGAATTCATTAATTCCAATGCCCTCAACCAGCTCATTCTTGTCCCCACTAGAGGTAGCAGAATCCTTGACCTGGTCATTACTATATCATCAGACAGACTAGAGTTCTAGGATGTATTGATAGAAAGGCTTCCTGACTCTACTATTGGGACTAGCCATTTTAGGAAGGAATGCTATCTTAATTCTCTATTACATAGAATTAGCATGCAGCCTTAATATATCTTCCCTAACATTATTAAAGGACAAAGTATGAGAGCATACCGATATAATGCCAGTGAATATGGTTATGCAGATGAATTGGGCACATTGATGGGTAACTTCTTGAAGAGGGGCTATAGTGAGAAAGAAGTGAGTTTAAGTTTGAATAGAGGGTCAGTCTTTAGAGATACTAGGCCCTTTTTTTTCTAGGAAGGATGATGGAGGTAATACTATTCACCCTAGTAGGGAAAATAAAAGATCAGTAACTTGCTCTTTGCAATACACTAGTGATACTAAGTATATTACTGATGTAATTAAGAGAAACTGGTCAATACTTTTGACCGACAATGAAATTAAGGATGTTATTGGAGCATGACCGACTTTTATTTACAGGAATAAACTGAATTTGAAAAGAATGTTGTGTTATCTGGATAAAATTAAGCATGGGAATGATAGAACAGGATATGGTCAGCTTGGTACTACCCCTTGCTGCAGCTGTTGATATTGTCAGTTTATGGACAATAGTAGTACCCTTCACGAATCCTGATACTGGTAGGACTTTTACTTTTACAGTGCAAGCAGATTGTAACATGAAGGATATAGTGCACCTTGCTAGATGCACTGTTTGTTACAGTTTTTATATTGGGAAAAGCAACAGGAAACTCAGGGAACATGTCAGGGAGCATTTATATTCTATAAATATACCATATAAAAGTAATGCCCTTGCTAAGCACATTATGAGTAAAGGGATTGACCACACTTTTAGGTTCTCAGTTATAGATAGGCTTTATGCTGATGCTAGGCTAGGGGATATTAGGACACAAACTGAGACAGTAGAGCTACAATGGATATTAAGGTTGGGTGCTGCCAGAAGGAGTGGACTACATGAATATGTTCCACTTAAACCTGCTCTTAAAACTCGTAGGTTATATAAATAATTTTTAAATGTTAATGTTTATTATATGTATGTTTTATAGGTCTTATATACTTTGCAGGTTTATTGTATATGGTGTGTTTTAATGATGTCTATGACTTTAAATGATGTAATTGGATATCTGGTATATAAGGGGGTGGGTACTTCAGTTTTCTTTTGATCTGAAGAAGCGATTTGTGACTTTATCATGAAAGTGCTTATCCTGGAATAAATACTTGATTTTTACTGCCATCCTCCGTGTTACTGGTGTCCTTTATGTTTTTTTTTTTTTTGGTTTCTTTCATAACTTTAAGGCACCAGTTTTATCCTTGGGTAACTTCTTTTTGTGGATTTTTATATGTATGTTATGCATTCCTTAATAACTGATTTTGGAATGTGGGTTGCAAATAGATAGACAGTGTTTTCCTTATCTAGGATTTAGTTTGATCTAATGAATACTAGTGGATGTGGGTGGGTACTTGCTGTTCTTAAATGCACTTTTACGGCCCTGTTTATATTGTTTGCTTGGAACAGGCTGGTTTAAATTTAAACAATATATTTTCCACACCTACTTCTAAATGTATAAAAGTGGATATGTTTAACATTGTAAAATATTTCTGATTTTTTTGTTACTGAGGATCACTTGTCTGTGATGAATAAAGGCTTGTTGCTTTTGAACACTACCTGGGTTTCATGATTTTTTGGAAATTATTGTGACTGAGCTCATCAATGAAGTTTTATGACTACTAGTTTTTCCATTTTTTAATTTTTTTTCCTCAGCACTCGTGTTGGTGAGATTGGAACTTGACAGAGCCTGTGCTTGTTCATTTTTTAGATATTATCAAGTGGGACACCTAGAATATGCTACATGACAGTAAGTCAAGAGGTTTTAGTTGGGAGAAATCCAACTGCCCCTTCCTTAACCATGCCTGATGGGACATCATTAAAGACATAAATGCTGTCATTCACCATAACATGACTTATGATCAAGGAAGACAATAAGCCAGTGTCATAATTAGTACAACCAAAGGTTGGGCAGCCCATCTGGTACAGGAGCAGAAGGTGATGATGGAAGTCAGCTGACCAAACTACCATTAACAAACATATAGAGTTCCTTGCTTATCTGCATGGGAACACAGACAGTTCCACAACCCATGATGCAGTCCTAGATATTGGTGCAGAGATAATAGATGACAATGAATACCTCCTAGAGATGTCCCGTTTCCCGGGAGGTATGCCTTAATACAGTCAAGTATCTGCCATACTACTTCAGTCTGGACTTTAGTAGAACATACCAGCATGACTACTTCAGTTTGTAGGTACATCTGGGTTTCAGAGGCAGAGGCCAATTGTCCAAGGTATTCAACCTATTATTTTCTATACAGCTGTATTAGGTAGTTCTAGTAGTAGTAATAGTAGTAGTAGCAGTAGTAGTGGCAGCAGCTGTAGTATTAGTAGTAGTAATAGTAGCAGTAGTAGTAGAAGCAGTAATAGTAGTAACAGTAGCACTAGTAGCAGTACTACTATGGGTAGTAGTAGCAGTAATAGTAGCAATAATAACAGTAGTAGTAGTGGTAGTAGTGGCAGTATTCATAGTAGTAACAGCAGCAGTAGTAGTAGTATTAACAGTAGCAGTAGTAGTGGTGGTGGTGGTAGAAGCAGTAGAAGTACTAGCAGTAGTAGTAGTAGTAGTAGTGCATGTAGTAGTACTAGTAGTGGTAGTAGTAGTAGTAATAGTCATAGTAGTAATAATAGCAGTAGTAGTAGTGATAGTAGAAGCAGTAGTTGTAGTAGTAACAGTAGTAGTGGTAATAGTAGTAGTAACAGGAGCAGTAGTACTAATAGTAGTAGGTACAGTAACAGTAGTAGTAACAGTAGTAACAGTAGCAGTAGTAGTAGTATTGGCAGTAGAAGCAGTAGTTGTAGTAGTAACAGTAGTAGTGGTAATAGTAGTAGTAACAGGAGCAGTAGTACTAATAGTAGTAGCTACAGTAACAGTAGTAGCAGTAACAGTAGTAACAGTAGCAGTAGTCATAGTAACAGTAGCAGTAGTAGTAGTATTGGTAGTAGTAGCAGTAGTTGTAGTAGTAACAGTAGTAGTGGTAATAGTAGTAGTAACAGGAGCAGTAGTACTAATAGTAGTAGCTACAGTAACAGCAGTAGCAGTAACAGTAGTAACAGTAGCAGTAGTCGAAGTAACAGCAGCGGTAGCACTATTAGTAGTAAACGTAGTAGTAATTGTATTAGTACTAGTTTATTCACAAGGCTTCAATTATTGGTGAAGGGTTTTGATATTTCACAGGTGCTGTGTTATCAGGTTTCTCCATCTGCATATACAACTACCTGATGTCAGGGAACTGTCTGGCTCTGATGATTATGGTTGCCAAATCCTGGGACAGTCAGAGGACACAGTACACTGTTAGGCACTATTAGTGTAATGGCCACTTTCCCACTCCATTCCACATATACCACATCTGTGCCTGTGCAATTCACCCAACAAACCCAGGATGATATACATGGTTAAAAAGAGGTAGACAAATCTAATCAGGTACTGATTATATCACCTGTGACACAATCCCCATCAGTTACCACAAGTTCCATAGAGCAAGAGAGGATATCAATAAAATTCGCGCCACCCTCTGGCATGAGCTTTGATCTGAAGAACTCCACATTTTCATGAAAATAGTTTAGTAGGAGAAAGCTCTTATATCATACTTTAGTGGTTCAAGAAAGTTTTCTTTTAGTTTGTCCAAACTTTTCTATTTACTTTTATTCATTCAGTTACATAGCCACTGGAGGCTTATGGCACAGAGTTAAGACCCTGCAACCATTCATTGTTTTATCTTCTAAAAGTGAAGCTGATAAAACCCAACATCTAGGTTCATAGGTAAGTCCTAGGCTACCTTCCCTTATGGGCCATTTAAAGCCTAGACAGTTTTCATTTCAAAGTTGACAAGCAATCATTGTACCTAGTGTCTGTGAGGAAAATATCTTAACCATTATGCCAATGTCTTCCCTTTTACATGGCTAAAACAGTCTGATCTAAATACCAGTTTTAGCAATAGCTTCTTTAAAACAAGCTATGTTTGTTAGTAGAGAACTAAAACAACATGTTTTAGTTCTGAACTGGATGCTATAACCAGTAAAAAGTCGATATATATATATATAATATGCAGTCACATAGGATTTAACAACATGTTTTAGTTCTGAACTGGATGCTACAACCAGTAGAAAGTCAGTATATATAATATCTAGTCACATAGGATTTAACAACATGTTTTAGTTCTGAACTGGATGCTACAACCAGTAGAATATCGGTAGATATAATATCTAGTCACATAGGATTTAACAACATGTTTTAGTTCTGAACTGGATGCTATACCCAGTAGAAAGTCTGTATATATAATATCTAGTCACATAGGATTTAGCAACATGTTTTAGTTCTGAACTGGATGCTACAACCAGTAGAAAGTCGGTATATATAATATCTAGTCACATAGGATATACACTGCAGTAATGATTGTGATGACTCACCACTGCCAACCAATATGTGACATGGATATCTCACCTCTGGGCCAGTAATCAAGGAGCTTTAATCCTCACCATTGGCACCTGTGGGGGGATGTTCACTGGCAGGATAACATGAACAGACAGTACTTCCATACACAGCTCTCTGCATCAAGTGCAATTTCCCTTAAGAGCAAACAGAAACGACAGTCAGTTTACAGCTGGTTTCTCCCTCTTTCTCCAGATCCCCAATAAGACTCCCAGTGGCACAGCTATAGAGTTCAGTCCTTAGCCAGGGTTTGAAGCCAAGTCCTTCAACACTCTCTCTGTCCCTGCCCATGTAGCTGACACACACACTGTTTGAGATTTGATTTACACACACACACACACACACACACACACACACACACACACACACACACACACACACACACACACACACACACACCTGGGAAAGGCTGGCACAAATTTACTAGCTATGCCCCCTTTTGTCCAGACTGTAATGTAGTTACCACTGCCAGAGAACCCCTTGCAAGCTACTTTGAGGGTTTTAACAAAAGGTGTCCAATTTTACTGTGTGAAGTTACTATTCTTAATAATGATAGTTTGACCAAGAGCAAGGCTATTAGAAATGGCCCACACAGTATCACCAAATAAATATGCAAGTACTCTCAAAACTTAAATATCTCTACAAAGAATAGTCACAATGAAAGGTTTAAATGTATTTAATAATAAATAATAAAAGAACAAGAAAAGTCTATGTATATATTCACAGTGACATCTGGACAGGCTCATACAAATAAGGAAAAATAATATCTAAACTAAGCTTCACTATATTTCTGACTGAATGTAAGAGAATGACTATTTCTTAATAACTTAGTTAACAGAGGAATGCAAATGATGTGGTGAATGGATCGTATTGTTGTCAGGTCCAAGACTGAATATAGAATCCTCTGTCTCACTAAGAGACTTCTCAAAATAATATTTAAAATATTACTGCTGGGATAGCTTGCAGAATGACATCATTGCTGGTCATCTGACTTCTAGTTCCTAAGCAAAACCCCCATTGCTGGCAGTATTTAGCACCAACCCATAAAAATACACACACAAGGGCTTTTGCTCAGATCTGTTGAGCTTCTGGAGGTCATAAAACAATTAAACACTTCCACTCTTCCTGAGTGACAATTAGTTCACCCCAAAGACAATACAAAAAGCTTCCTAGTACAGACTTTGTGTCTCTGGCTACTTTGAAACTTGTGAGATAGCATCTTTATGGCCTAGCCTATAAAGTGATTTAACTTCAGATATTTTTCTAAAGTTTGCTGGACTGAGGTTAACCCTCCAGTTTCCTCTGTTAAAACATGTACATTTAAACAGTTACAATAGTGCATGTACATTTCTGTTCTCTCCAGTAAGGCACACTGTACATACATTTCAAACACAAGCATTTCATAAAATACCTTTTAACCAAAACGTCTATAAAAATCAGTTTGATATACACATGACATACAGTTTGAATACATTTGTAACACAAGCATCTTGTATAAATCAATTTGATATTCACAAATGACATATCATTATTTACAAAACTCCAGCTAGCTAAGCTGCCAGTACCTCCTTTCATCACAATGATAATTCACAGCATTACCCTGTATGTTACAGATTTATATTGTTAAATTAATAGATGTATGGAGCTTCTAAACACAAATATTTTATGTGTGTTTATGAGATTCTGTTGGATGTTTATAATATTCTGGAAGGATGCTTAATTCTTTTAACTTTTCTTTACAATGAAAAGTGATGTGTTTCATTCCTGTTTTTCTCATCACTTCTAACACACTTTACAATGTATACAATGCTATTTTATTTCTTGAAAAATTAGGAACTTATAGATATATTTATTGCTTCTTTAATAATATATCAGGAGTTCAACACTTTTTTATCTGTGAGTGAATCTCAGCACAGCATCAGTTTCTTCTTAATTTGCCTTCTTTGTACAAAGAATGTGTTCTGCATAACATGCAACGTCATGTGGCTAGGAATTTTCATATACAAACCTACATACCCTGCATACTACAAGGATAGACTCAAGCTCACTTACTACCCTGAGAAGAGCAAAGAGGACATCAGAAGATAAATGACTGAATGATTAATGGAATGTAATTTATTTACTAAACTGATAATGTGCATTTGATGGTAAGAGTATAAATGTTACATATCAGAAAATGACGTTGACCTGATTCAGCTAGTTCTAGGCTCATACATAAATACTATCCAGGTTGCTCTTGCAGGTCATTTTACTCCTGGCCAGTTTCCCTTTTTGTGCTCAAATTAACCTACCCCATTTGGTTAGAGATTGGCCTAACCCCTTCCATGGTCCATAATTACATTTTACTCCTAATAAAAAGAATAACTGGGATCATACCATAGATAATTTGAGATAAAGTATTTAGGAGTTGCCTCCATCCATTTGTAGTAGAGGGAGCAGTCATGGGGTAAATTGTCTGTGCCTTATCCATGGATATAAGTTGTGCTTGAATATGGACAGGGGTGAACTTTGTTTTATGTGGATGGGGAGTCTGTTTCAGAGCAGTAGTATCCTCTGTGAGATATACCTGTCCCTCCAAACCATTTTGTTGATGTTGCAAAAGAGGTTTAGATCCCTAGACTGAGTATTTATGATGCCATTTGACTTGTTGATGTGCAGTAAATTAATGGGTAATGGGTCAGAGGATGCCTTGTATGCCAGACACAGGTCACCTCTTAAGGATACTGAGTATAGTGACAGGGCTTTGCTAAATGTAGGACAAGTTGCTTAGACCTTGTATCCTTTTAGTAAGGTATATCTGTGGACATTTCACTTGTTGCATGTGTCTGGACAGATACTTGCCAAAGGGGGCATTATATTCAATGATTGACCTAATGATGGCTGACTAACAGGAACAATAACATTCCTAGATCTAGACACAATCCCTTTTCTTTAAGCTGTGCAACACAGAAGGACTTTCTTACAACAATAGACACATGTTGGCCAATAGTCAGGTCACCGTCCACATAAGTTCCCAAGTCATGAACAA
Source organism: Protopterus annectens (assembly GCF_019279795.1). Taxonomy (NCBI): domain Eukaryota; kingdom Metazoa; phylum Chordata; order Ceratodontiformes; family Protopteridae; genus Protopterus; species Protopterus annectens. The sequence continues at coordinate 770,570,624 of NC_056736.1, read as the reverse complement.
CTGGGTCAGCTCATAGAGATGTATTGTCAATGTGGCAGTTCCCTGGGATAGCTGACTTCTCAAAGGATACAATAATGCAATATTTCGGCATTTTGTTTCAGACCATAATATTTGGCACTGGTTATTTATTTAGGGCAAACCTTCTTGTAGGATGGCTTAGTCATTTGGGATTCAATGACTGTTCCCAGCTTGCATTCACCTTAGTCAGCTAAAGCCCTTTGGTATTAACATTTGTGATGCCCAGCACTGCTACCAATATGTGGTGTCTCCATGCTGAGCCAGTAATCAAGAAGCCTGAATCCTCACCACTGGCACTGCAGAGGGATGTGCACTTTGAATACAAATAGATATATGCAGTATTTCCAGATGCAGGCCTCTCTGCATCAAGTACAATTTCTCTTAAGAGCACACAGGGAACACACTCAGCCCAGGGTCTAGATGTCTCTTTATCTGTCTCCCTCTAGGTCCCTAAGAATCCCCATTGGCACAGCTGTAGTGCTAGTTCCTCAGCCAAGTGTCCAAGCCAAATCCTCCAGCATCCTCTCTGTAAACCCAGTGTTTCATGTCACTGCCCCAAGTGGCTGACACACACACTCTTTCAGATTTAATTTTCACACACACACACACACACACACACACACACACACACACACACACACACACCTGGGAAAGGCTGGCAGAGATTACCCGCTCTACAACTTTGCCCAGACTATAAGGTAGTTATTATTGCCACCAGTCAGTACTATAAGGCTTTTAATAAAGGGTGCCCAATTATACTGTGTAATATTAATACTATTATAAATGGTAGTAATTTACCAAAATGGCTAGGCCTTATGGAGTGGCCCACACAGTGTCACCAAATAAATATAAGCACTCTCCAAGGTTAGATACTTTCAACAAGGACCAGCCACAAAAGTTTTAAATATATTTAATAATAAATAATAAACTTACATGAAAATACTGAATATATATTCACAGTAAACCACAAAGTTCAGATCACAGGAAATATTGAAAAGAACATTGATGGACAGACTCAGACAAATAAAGAAAGACAATATCTAAACTAAGCTTCACCATATTCCTGACTGAATCTAAGAGAATTAATGTTCCCTAGTTAAGTTACTTACTACCACAAGGCACAATGCTGTGGGTGAGGGTCTTTCTAGTCAGGCTTCCCAAACAGATTACTCAATACTCTGAGATTTCTCTGTGTAATATCTAAAATATAATTTCAAAGAGGGCTGGCAGAATGACCTCATCTGGTCACCTGACTCTAGGTTGTCACAGTATTCTCCTTTGAAGCTGAGATAGGAAGTTAGCATAGATGGCCACAATGCACATCCAAATGTTTATGGTAGTGCTGGGGCCTCCCCTCTTTTCACTGAGTTTATGGACAAAGTCTCTTCTTCAGACCCAGCTTCTCCAGTCCCACTCAGCACTGTGGGGTAAATTTTAATGGTTTAACAGCTCATTTACATTTCTCTTATTTTTCTTAAAGTTAACCTCTGATGTGACAATATCCTCTATTACAACATATACATTTAATTCAGCTACAATAATGCATGTACATTTCTCTTCATTTCAGCAGGGTGCATTGTTGATACATTTCAACACAAGAAAAGCTCACAAATACATTTTCAGCTCAAGCATCTGTACAAAGTTTGATATAAAACTGGAATACAGTTCTAATATATTTGTAACACAAGCATCTTGTATAAATCAGTTTGATATTCAAAGGACATATAATTCTTTACAAAACTCCAGCTGGCTATGCTGGCACTTGCGAAAACAAACAAAAATGGAAACACTGTGGTGAACTATGTTTGGAAAAAAATATCCGATAAAAATAATAAAATGTAGAAATGCTCCAATAATTTATTAAAACAAAAACATAGACAAATGCAGGGCAAAGCTTTTAGGCCTTCCATTTCTTCAGTGCACTGAAGAAGGGGATAGCCTGAAAGCTTTGCACTGCACTTGTTTACGTTTTTGTTTTAATAAATTATCGGTTAGCATTGGAGACTGTTCTCTTTGTGGAGGTAACTTCCTGAGTTATTTTTTTTATTTCTGTGATGAGGGCCTATACTTCTGGGAATCGCTCTTCTTACTTTTGTTCAGAATTCATTTTATTTTATTGTAAAGCTTGTTGATAGTATGGTTCCCCAGGGGGTGCCCTGTGCTTTTTTCCTACATGGTGCAGCTGCATCTGTACATCAGTTTATAGGTTCATAGGTTCATAGGTTTATACTAGGCTATCTGCCCTAAGGCATTTATAAGCCTAGCCCAAATTTCTGTGGCTTACGCCACCCCTTATATGAAAAAATACTGTGCCCATTAGTTTGTTGTGCTTCTGTCCAGCAGTGACACAGAGATGATTCCCGGGGTAAACCTACGATCTCCCATCCACAGGTCTAGATTTCTCTTGAACAGAGTCAGCGAGGTGCTCTGCCTCACATGGACCGGGATTTTATTCCACAGCATAGGGAGTCTCTGAGTGATAAATCTATCCCTCCAGCATGTCCTATTTATATCCGTGCTAAGGTTTAAGTCGCTTGCTCTAGTGGTTTTGGTGGATTTGGATTTTTTGAGGTGGAGCATGTCCATTAATTCCGGGTTGGACATGGCCTTGTATGTCAGGCACATGTCACCTCTGAGCAGACGGTATGCGACTGAATAGAGCTGGAGTTTCTTCAATCTGGCAGCATATGACAGATTTTGGAGTCCCTTTATCCTTTTGGTGAGGAACTTTTGGGGTCTCTCCAATTGCTGCAGATGTCGGGTGAGATACATCCCGAATGGGGCATTGTACTCAATCATTGGTCTGATAAGTGAAGAGTACAGGGGAACAATTACCTCACTAGATATGGATGTTAATCCCTTCATGATCAGGTGGGCAATGTAGAAGGTCTTTCTAACCACTTTAGCAACGTGAGTGTCAAAAGAAAGGCCACTGTCAACCTGGGTCCCCAGGTCCCTGATAACCTCTTCTGTGCTTAGTGGATTGCCACCTATATGGTAGCTTGGGGTTACCTTGTTTTTCCCGAAGGGTATGACTATACATTTTTTGGCGTTTAACTTCAGGCCATGGCTCTGGCACCAGCTATCTGTTTCCGTGAGTCCCTTCTGAAGGATATCCGTGTCCGATGCACTTTCCACTATGGCGCCCAGTTTGCAGTCGTCTGCAAACTTTGTCAGCCAAAGTCCTCCCATGTTGGCCTGTACTTCTGAGAAGTAGATGCCAAACAATAGGGGGCCAAGGAACGAGCCCTGTGGGACACCACTTGTGACCGTCTTGGAGTCTGACACAGCGCCAGCAACTCTAACCCTGTGGGTTCTGTCCTTAAGCCAGTTTGCAACCCATCTTGTGACATATGGGTTTACATTTAAGCTGGTAAGTTTTTCTACAATACCCGAGTGGGGTATTGTGTTGAAAGCCTTTGCAAGGTCAAGGTAGGCTGTATGGACTGCCTTTCCCTCATCAATGGCCTTGGTGACTGTTTCGAAGAAGTCGACCAAGTTCAAAAGGCATGATCTTCCGTTGACAAAGCCAAACTGGGTCGGGTCCAATGTTTGCAAGTCCCCTATATATTTGTTTATGAGCTCCATTATGATCCTCTCCATAGCTTTGCAGACTAGACTTGTTAAGCTTTTGGGGCGGTAATTACCAGGGTCCGTAGAGGCGCCGCCTTTGTGGAGTGGGACCACAGTTGCCGTACGCCACTCCTTGGGCACGTATCCTGTGGTAAGGCTGAGATTAAACAGCTGCCTTATGTGCGGGTTTAATTCCTCATTTAGTTCGTGTAGCACACAGCTGGGGACACCATCTGGTCCCATTGATGCTGTGTTTTTAGCTTTAGAGACAGCAGCTTTCACCTGCGCATTTGAGATGTCCGGGAGGCTACACTCGGCTGGGATAGTTATCTCTCCTTTAGGGGGGGAGAGGGGGGTGAAGTTTGCACTGAACCTGTCTGCCAGTATGTTGGCAATGTCTGTGGGTTCAGTGATTTTTGTATCATTTTGGACTAATTCTGAGCATATCTGGGAGTTTCCACCCAGGTTCCTAACATAGCTGAAAAAGGCCTTATGATTGTCCTTTGAATCCATGATATATCTGCTGGTATAGTGTGGTGATATATGTTTCCTCACATCTGTATTCTGGATGTTCCATAGGCCTGAGTCGTTGCTAAAAGGGGTCCATTTACCAGCACACCTACTCAGTCAACAAATAAATAAAAATAAAGAGAGCCGAGAGGAATGTCTTCCTCTTTCATAGGCATTAGCAATTAACGGCAAATGAAAAACAGAGCTTTGCATTTCATTTCAGCGAGATATTGCCTTAGAAAAGCTGTTCAACTTTGAAATGTGTCTTGATAGTTCAGAAATACATGCAAAGAAGAATTAAGAATCCATTTATCCATCAACAACCCTTTTTCCCATTTTTGCACATGGGGTAGGGGTTTCACTTCATCGGTGCCAATCTTCTAGAGTCAAGGTTCATGCCACCAGGTGGCTAACCCTGTCACAGCTGTTCCTCCATACCATGGACTCACACAAATGCTCACACTTATGGTGAATTTAGAGTGTCTAATCCATCCACTGCATGTTTTTGGAATACAGGAGGAAAGCAGAGCATCCAGAGGAAACCAACATGATCACAGGAAGGGCATGCAGACTCCACACAGAAGGCACCCCAGCCAAGAATCAAACTGGAGAACTTCTTGCTGTGAGGTGACAATGCACTGCAAAGAAGAGTTAAGACTATATGTTAAAAAAGTAAATAAAATTGACTCATAAAGGCAGAGACATGGTTAATGAAGAAAAACAAACTGTACAGAGATGTAAACAGAAAAGAAACATGTATAAATGTCACAGATGAGATACTATGTTAAGAAAATGTGGTAACAGATACTGTCCTAAAGAATATGCTCATAAGAGACAGACACCATCCTGAAAAAAAATGCAGAATGCAAACAACAGAATAATTTTGCAGAGTATGCAGAAGAAGAAATTTAAGCTATGAGCAGCAATGCAGACATAACAAATTGCAGAAAAAAATACAATAAAACAGAGTAGCAGAGCTTATAAAATGATATCACAAAGCAATAAAGTCAATATACACATTACAAGAATAACAATCAATAGGAAGAAAGTAATTTGTGCACCCAGTATTAAGTATTAATGAAACTTCAGATAAGCTTACTGCAGAAGTACACACTATTCCAAGAAGTAAAGTTGGTGATAGATACAGAACCATCAGTAAATACTTTAGGAAACCTAAAGCCTACACCAGAAATTTCAGGAAGCCAACAAAAGACTGTAGAAATGCAGTTCAAAAGGGGCACTGCAAGTTAAATGTAGTTTTGAAGAACTGGTCACAGTTAAAGGACTTGTAGATGAAGTAATTTATCACGTACCAGAAAGAAAGAAATCTACTCTGTTGTGTTGTAACCTATGAAATAGTCTTGGATAAGTAACATTGGTTTCATGAGACAGAAGAGAAAAGAAAAGAAATGAAAATAAAATAAAAACTGACAGAATAATTAATTTATTTTATGTATCTAACATTTGTTTACCAGGAAAGTGTGAAAGGGAAATATCCCATTTTCAGCAGAGGCCTGGACAGAAAGATTCATATTGACATAATATGGTTATAGTTAAATAAAGTTATTTTAAATCAGAGTACAGAAGAGTGACATATTAACAAAGAAAAAAATTCAGCTTCAGCTCCGACTCAGTGAATCTCTCTCTCTGTCTATATAGATATAAATAGTACAAATATTTGACAGCTATAACAAGATGCCAAAGAACATTGTCAATAGGTAAAGTATTCACAATTTGCATTTCAAAGAGATGACGTTAAACACACCGAGTACGCTCTTTGGAACACAGATGACTAGATAATATAGCCTAGGCAAATATATAGTTTATCTTTGTCTAAGAAACAGATTTTACATATTCCTTCTCTCTCTGGACATAGTCAAAGTTTAAAAGTGGTAGAAGGAGGAAGGGCCTAGTTCAGCCTGGTGTAGTGGCTGAGAAAGTGTGCATGTGATCAAAGCACATAGGCAAAAATGGAAACACTATAAATAAATCTGAAACAATAGCTACTGTTTTCTTTACTAAACCAATGCAAAGTAAAACATCACTGTTCATTTACAAAGGCTAAAATGTCCAAGAAAAGCAAGGACAACTGACTGGTACATTAGTTTCTATGGGCATATAACTAAGAGTACAGGTTATCTATTACTGATGACCACTAAAATTTCAACTGACAAATCCCCACATTTTATGTCATTACACACAGCAGTTCTAGTTCTTGATAATACTTGCTACTTTTGTATTAAGATAGTTTTATAAGTGCTAAGAAATTATGCATTGAAGTGTAAGTCCAGCCTACTCGCAATTGCAATACTTTACTCACAATGTTAGAGAAGGTACAAGCATTGTCAAAAACAAAACATTGACTGGAAAAAAAAACAATAAAATGATCTAGTGAAAGCCTAAAGGCCACCCATTGAATCTAGTGATGGAGTTACACCAGTCATCCATTAATGCAAGTACAACTTCAGAAAAAAGATGACCTGGTCAAATTGAGCTCAAGATCAAAACTGATAAAAAGAGGAGGCGAGACCAGAGGTAAAATGACCACATGAATAATGGGATAATACAAAAATAAAAGCCAAGAGATGCTCTTTTCATAAAGGATAAGTTATGCTAATAAAATGAGAAGAATGTCAAAAGCATGCCTTCTCATTTAAATTACAGTCTTACCCTAGGAATCAAATAAAACGGCTAATCATTGCAATAACAAATCAAAATACTATCACTAGATATTGCTCTTTTTAATGATTGCTGTAACAAATAAAAAAACACATTCTGCAGGCATTTCCCTTTTATAAAGCTTTGTCATGACAATAGCAATGGTGTGATAAATATTATGACTGGGACTTTAGATCCTGATAATTATTCAGCCAATGAAAATTCTGAAGAATAATTACATGGTAAGCATATCCTTATGTTTTCTGTATTCATGAAAAGTGTCAATAGAACATGTTACTTAAATGACTAAATATCTTTGACTGTTGTCTAATATGAAATAATGCTAAACTAATGATTCCTTTTATTTATTTATTTAGCATTTGTTTACCAGGTCCGTGGTGATCTGAAAGTGGTTTATAAGTACAACTGATAAATACAAAATGTTTTTCTTTTCATAGCTTAATCTTTCTTTGCATATGTAACTGTTTATGTTTGCACGGCTATGAAGTATTTGAACAACAGATGTTCGAATACTTCATATTTCGGCAGGTTACGTGATCAAACGGTATTATTCCGAATGGACTGTGCATTCGCAATTATAACGTTAGCTCATGTAAGGGGATTGCAGTACAGTGCGGTTAGGGAAATACATCCCTTTCCTGACTGTAGTGTGATCTCGGAGTTGGAATATTAAGTTAGGGGGGTGTGGGGAGAGCAGGGGGGCTTGTTCCCCTGCATAAACGTGATTTTAGGCTAGCTAGTTTGGGAGTTAAAGGAAGGGTGGGATTGCTGTTAAGTGTCGAAAATGTCGTGAGCGATATTTTCGACATTAACAGCTGTTTTCCAACTTTAGGAACATTCGGAATTGTGTACTTTTGGCAAAACACTTCGCTGATAAGTACACTTTTTTTTAATTTTTGAAATAATGATAGTAAATCATATATTTTATATATTTTTATATATATATATATATATATATATATATATATATATATATATATATATATATATATATATATATATATATATATATATATATATATGTTTGTGTGTGTGTGTGTGTGTGTGTAGATATATATATATATATATATATATATAAATTCACTTTAGAAGTCTGAAAGTCCAAAATCTTAAATTTCAAAAGACTGAGACCAAAATCTTGAAAGTTCAAAAGACTGAAAACTCAAAATACTGAATCTCAGAATACCGAAAACAGACAGGATACCAACACTTACTATATCCCAGCAGATGTAGATACAGAAACAAATAAAGGATAAACCATTTACCACTTCTCCAAGTATAAGCAGGGAGGCAAGCCCCCATGCACTCTCCACACCTCTTGCTACTTAAATATATCAACTCTGAGATTGCACTCCACAGAACAAATTGGCAAACATACCATTATGTGTTTCATGACTGCCTGTTGTAACCTTAGTCATGTTCTAACTTGCTATACTACAATATAACTCATGTTAGTGTAGTGAAGTGAGATCTTGGAGTTGATATATTTAAGTAGCAGGGGGTGGGGGTGCAGGGTGGCTTGTCCTCATACTTATACTTGCAGAAAAGTAATATGGTTTGTCTTGTATTTGTTTCTGTATCTACTTCTGCTGGAATATAGTAAGTGTTGGTATTCTGTCTATTTTCAGTGTTCTGAGAGTCAGTATTTTGAGTTTTCAGTCTTTTGAACTTTCAAGATTTTGGTCTCAGTCTTTTGAAAGTCAAGATATTGGGCTTTCAGTCTTCTGAGGTGAATCCATATATATGGGTCCCCTTCACATGGTTGACATTTCAGAATGTCGAAAACCATATGGCCGAGACCATATGATTGACATTTGAAATGTAGGCCATGCAGAACTGGCATCTTTGTACAGTGCGGAATGGAAAGTTTTCCATCTTCCGCACTGTAGTGCGATCTTGGAGTTGGTATATTTAAGTTCTGGGGGGTGGGGGGAGGCAGAGTCCCCCAAGGGGGGGGGGGTGGAGGGGGTCATAGCCACCCTGTTAGCAGCGTGTAAGTAAGTTTTTGTTGTGCTTTTTTTTTTTTTTTTTTATTCAATGGTCGACATTTCGAATGTCGATCATATGGTCTTGGTCATATGGTCTTCGACATTCTGTAATGTCGGCGATATGAAGTAGATCCATATATATATATATATATATATATATATATATATATATATATATATATATATCAAATGCAGTTTATGAAGACATTTTAGAGGAAGTTTTAATTAAAGTAATGCCAAAGATACACTACTATCATTAATGTACTACCATTATAATTATTATGGCTTAGATTAACCATTTTTGAAAATTCCAGTGCTGTAGAGGTAAAATGAACTACATTTGATAATTCTGGACTTAAAATTAATACATTTAAATGTACACTACTGTGAATTCTGAATCCATGTCCTACCCATTTAAAATCATGGTGCTGTAGTAAAATAAAGAATTGCTCTGTGTGCCAGGTGGTTGGCCTGTTACTTCACTAGAAGATCTGGCCACAACAATGGCTTAGATTTTTTTGACCACATTTTTCTCCCCTTGTATCATTCTCCAGCACATAACCCAGTACCCCACATCTATCATGTTGCAGATAGGATCTGGCATGGATTTTAAGGGTCCTGGGGAAGCTGGTCATCCTGCCATCTACCACCATGGGGCTATATTTTTAATGACCTACTCTTTTGTTGCTCACTCCCATTACAGTTATGAGGTCTTGCCTGAGGACCAGCAATGCAGTCTGGACACGGAGCATATCACCCCACCTCTACAGTAGCTACACCCGGCCCACAACAGTTCCTCCTCTTTGGACCATATCCCTCAGTGCATGACATCCCCAGTATCCACCATGGTCATTGTAGGGAACAGACATGCACCCCCTAGGATGGCATAACCATTCTCCCAGCTGCTTTGTCAGTCACCTGAGCAACTAATCAAACCTAGATCTGCTGGGCAGTAGTCAGGACTTTATTTCTCTACACGTGGAATGGCTAAACAATGTATTAAAAAGTGAAGCAGGCATTCAGAACAATGTTCAGAATTACCTTCCATTTCTGGAGCATTCATATCATGTAATGTACTGGTCACATACCTATTTGTGGTTCTAGAATCAGGAAAGACTCTATAGCTCTGAAAGGCTATTCTCTGATGAGAAAAACTTTGATCTGTGATTTGTTTAGAATGCAGAATGATCATTGGTTAAGGACATGTCAGAAAAAAAGACCAGGAAATAAAGGCTTATGGATGATACAGTTGAAAATCAGTCCACAGGCAACCTTGTAACCAGCAAGCAGACCACAAAGGATATCCTTTGTGGTCTGCTTGCTGGTTACAAGGTTGCCTGTGTACTGATTTTCAACTGTTTTTCTTCTTTATACCAGTCTTATGGATGATACAGATAAGTAATAATGCTGCTGCTATTGTCTGTGTATTATTTTTTTTTCACTTTTTCTTAGCAGCAAAACTTAACCAAAGATATTAATGATTATAGGGAGAGTAGACCTGTAATTGCAAAAATATCTGATGCTTAATTCAAAGACCCCAAAAAGATCTTGCTACTGAACTTTATCCTCTACAACCACACAGGATGTAGGCTTTTCAGACAAAATACTTCAACAAGTAAGGAAAACAGAACTTTTGCAAACGGCCAGGCTGCTATTCATAATAGAGTAAAAAACACTACTAAAAGTCAAGGTTGACATCACTCTCTAGGCAGCCATTATGTACTTTGTTCATGCTATGTTAACATCACTCTCTAGGCAGCCCTTATGTATCTTGTTCAAGCTATGATCACATCACTCTCAAGGCAGCCCTTATGTAATTTGTTCATGCTATGTTGACATCACTCTCTAGGCAGCCCTTATGTACCTTGTTCATGCTGCATTGACATCACTCTCTAGGCAACCCTTATGTACCTTGTTCATGCTGCATTAACATCACTCTCTAGGCAACCCTTATGTACCTTGTTCATGCTGTGATGACAGCCCTCTCTAGGCAGCCCTTATGTACCTTGTTCATGCTGTGATGACATCACTCTCTAGGCAGCCCTTATGTACCTTGTTCATGCTGCTTTGACATCACTCTCTAGGCAACCCTTATGTACCTTGTTCATGCTGCATTGACATCACTCTCTAGGCAACCCTTATGTACCTTGTTCATGCTGTGATGACATCCCTCTCTAGGCAGCCTTTATGTACCTTGTTCATGCTGTGATGACATCAGTCTCTAGGCAGCCCTTATGTACCTTGTTCATGCTGTGATGACATCACCCTCTAGGCAGCCCTTATGTACCTTGTTCATGCTGTGATGACATCACTCTCTAGGCAGCTCTTATGTACTTTGTTCATGCCACATTGACATCACTCTCTAGGCAGCCCTTATGTACCTTGTTCATAGTACGTTGACATCACTCACTAGGCAGCCCTTATATACTTTGTTCATGCTGCATTGACATCACTCTCTAGGCAGCCCTTATGTACCTTGTTCATGCTGTGATGACATCACTCTCTAGGCAGCCCTTATGTACCTTGTTCATGCTGCATTGATATCACTCTCTAGGCAGCCCTTATGTACCTTGTTCATGCTACGTTGACATCACTCTCTAGGCGGCCCTTAAGCACCTTGTTCATGCTACGTTGACATCAATCTCTAGGCAGCCCTTATGTACCTTGTTCATAGTACATTGACATCACTCTCTAGGCAGCCCTTATGTACCTTGTTCATGCTGTGATGACATCACTCTCTAGGCAGCCCTTATGTACCTTGTTCATAGTACGTTGGCATCACTCTCTAGGCAGCCCTTATGTACTTTGTTCATGCTGTGATGACATCACTCTCTAGGCAGCCCTTATGTACTTTGTTCATGCTGCATTGACATCACTCTCTAGGCAGCCCTTATGTACCTTGTTCATGTAGTGATGACATCACTCTCTAGGCAGCCCTTATGTACTTTGTTCATGCTACGTTGACATCACTCTCTAGGCAGCCCTTATGTACCTTGTTCATAGTACGTTGACATCACTCTCTAGGCAGCCCTTATGTACTTTGTTCATGCTGCATTGACATCACTCTCTAGGCAGCCCTTATGTACCTTGTTCATGCTGTGATGACATTACTCTCAAGGCAGCCCTTATGTACTTTGTTCATGCTGCACTGACATCACTCTCTAGGCAGCCCTTATGTACCTTGTTCATAGTACGTTGACATCACTCTCTAGGCAGCCCTTATGTACCTTGTTCATGCTGTGATGACATCACTCTCTAGGCAGCCCTTATGTACCTTGTTCATGCTACATTGACATCACTCTCTAGGCGGCCCTTAAGCACCTTGTTCATGCTACGTTGACATCAATCTCTAGGCAGCCCTTATGTACCTTGTTCATAGTACGTTGACATCACTCTCTAGGCAGCCCTTATGTACTTTGTTCATGCTGTGATGACATCACTCTCTAGGCAGCCCTTATGTACTTTGTTCATGCTGCATTGACATCACTCTCTAGGCAGCCCTTATGTACCTTGTTCATGTTGTGATGACATCAATCTCTAGGCAGCCCTTATGTACTTTGTTCATGCTGCGTTGACATCACTCTCTAGGCAGCCCTAGAACAGGATTCTGTTCCATACAGTAGTACTGGTCATACCACTGTCATGTACACTCTCTAGGCAGCCCTTATGTACTTTGTTCATGCTGCACTGATATCACTCTCTAGGCAGCCCTTATGTACCTTGTTCATGCTGTGATGACATCACTCTTTAGGCAGCCCTTATGTACCTTGTTCATAGCGTTGACATCACTCTCTAGGCAGCCCTTATGTACTTTGTTCATGCTGTGATGACATCACTCTCTAGGCAGCCCTTATGTACTTTGTTCATGCTGCATTGACATCACTCTCTAGGCAGCCCTTATGTACCTTGTTTATGTTGTGATGACATCAATCTCTAGGCAGCCCTTATGTACTTTGTTCATGCTGCGTTGACATCACTCTCTAGGCAGCCCTAGAACAGGATTCTGTTCCATACAGTAGTACTGGTCATACCACTGTCATGTACACTCTCTAGGCAGCCCTTATGTACTTTGTTCATGCTGCATTGATATCACTCTCTAGGCAGCCCTTATGTACCTTGTTCATGCTGTGATGACATTACTCTCAAGGCAGCCCTTATGTACTTTGTTTATGCGCGTTGACATCACTCTCTAGGCAGCCCTTATGTACCTTGTTCATAGTACGTTGACATCACTCTCTAGGCAGCCCTTATGTACTTTGTTCATGCTGCATTGACATCACTCTCTAGGCAGCCCTTATGTACCTTGTTCATGCTGTGATGACATTACTCTCAAGGCAGCCCTTATGTACTTTGTTCATGCTGCACTGACATCACTCTCTAGGCAGCCCTTATGTACCTTGTTCATAGTACGTTGACATCACTCTCTAGGCAGCCCTTATGTACCTTGTTCATGCTGTGATGACATCACTCTCTAGGCAGCCCTTATGTACCTTGTTCATGCTACATTGACATCACTCTCTAGGCGGCCCTTAAGCACCTTGTTCATGCTACGTTGACATCAATCTCTAGGCAGCCCTTATGTACCTTGTTCATAGTATGCGTTGACATCACTCTCTAGGCAGCCCTTATGTACTTTGTTCATGCTGTGATGACATCACTCTCTAGGCAGCCCTTATGTACTTTGTTCATGCTGCATTGACATCACTCTCTAGGCAGCCCTTATGTACCTTGTTCATGTTGTGATGACATCAATCTCTAGGCAGCCCTTATGTACTTTGTTCATGCTGCGTTGACATCACTCTCTAGGCAGCCCTAGAACAGGATTCTGTTCCATACAGTAGTACTGGTCATACCACTGTCATGTACACTCTCTAGGCAGCCCTTATGTACTTTGTTCATGCTGCACTGATATCACTCTCTAGGCAGCCCTTATGTACCTTGTTCATGCTGTGATGACATCACTCTTTAGGCAGCCCTTATGTACCTTGTTCATAGTACGTTGACATCACTCTCTAGGCAGCCCTTATGTACTTTGTTCATGCTGTGATGACATCACTCTCTAGGCAGCCCTTATGTACTTTGTTCATGCTGCATTGACATCACTCTCTAGGCAGCCCTTATGTACCTTGTTTATGTTGTGATGACATCAATCTCTAGGCAGCCCTTATGTACTTTGTTCATGCTGCGTTGACATCACTCTCTAGGCAGCCCTAGAACAGGATTCTGTTCCATACAGTAGTACTGGTCATACCACTGTCATGTACACTCTCTAGGCAGCCCTTATGTACTTTGTTCATGCTGCATTGATATCACTCTCTAGGCAGCCCTTATGTACCTTGTTCATGCTGTGATGACATTACTCTCAAGGCAGCCCTTATGTACTTTGTTTATGCGCGTTGACATCACTCTCTAGGCAGCCCTTATGTACCTTGTTCATAGTACGTTGACATCACTCTCTAGGCAGCCCTTATGTACTTTGTTCATGCTGCATTGACATCACTCTCTAGGCAGCCCTTATGAACCTTGTTTATGCTGTGATGACATCCCTCTCTAGGCAGCCCTTATGAACCTTGTTCATGCTACGTTAACATCACTCTCTAGGCAGTTTGTATGTAGTTTGCTCATGCTACGTTGAAATCACTCTTTAGGCAGCCCTTATGTACCTTGTTTATGCTGCATTGACATCACTCTCTAGGCAATCCTTATGTACTTTGTTCATGCTGCGTTGACATCACTCTCTAGGCAGCCCTAGAACAGGATTCTGTTCCATACAGTAGTACTGGTCATACCACTGTCATGTACACTCTCTAGGCAGCCCTTATGTACTTTGTTCATGCTGCATTGATATCACTCTCTAGGCAGCCCTTATGTACCTTGTTCATGCTGTGATGACATTACTCTCAAGGCAGCCCTTATGTACTTTGTTTATGCTGCGTTGACATCACTCTCTAGGCAGCCCTTATGTACCTTGTTCATAGTACGTTGACATCACTCTCTAGGCAGCCCTTATGTACTTTGTTCATGCTGCATTGACATCACTCTCTAGGCAGCCCTTATGAACCTTGTTTATGCTGTGATGACATCCCTCTCTAGGCAGCCCTTATGAACCTTGTTCATGCTACGTTAACATCACTCACTAGGCAGTTTGTATGTAGTTTGCTCATGCTACGTTGACATCACTCTTTAGGAAGCCCTTACGTACCTTGTTTATGCTGCATTGACATCACTCTCTAGGCAATCCTTATGTACTTTGTTCATGCTACATTGACATCACTCTCTAGGCAGCCCTTATGTACTTTGTTCATGCTACGTTCACATCACTCTCTAGGCAGACTTTATGTACCTTGTTCATGCTGTGATGACATCACTCTCTAGGCAGTCCTTATGTACCTTGTTCATGCAACATTGACATCACTCTCTAGGCAGCCCTTAAGTACCTTGTTCATGCTGTGATTACATCACTCTCTAGGCAGTCCTTATGTACCTTGTTCATGCTACATTGACATCACTCTCTAGGCGGCCCTTAAATACCTTGTTCATGCTGTGATGACATCACTCTCTAGGCAGCCCTTATGTACCTTGTTCATGCTGCATTGACATCACTCTCTAGGCAGCCCTTATGTACCTTGTTCATGCTGTGTTGACATCCCTCTCTAGGCAGCCCTTATTTACCTTGTTCATGCTGCTGTGACAATAGTTGTAGTAGGATGGTCTGTTTTCACTGTTTATGCATAAAGTTAAGCTACCTAGAGTTCATCTGATCATCATCCTTCAGGAATGTAACTATTTTATTGAGGATGTTTTCTCCCAGTTTTAATCAACATACTCTCTGCTCTTATGTTGCATGGCTAATATGTAGACCATCTCGAGTATAACAACATCACATGTCAGACACTCATGTTTCCACTCTCATGTGTACAACGGCTTTTGTAGAGGCACAGACAAAGCTTATACTCTCCACTCCTTATTCCACATTTGTTTCATTACCTAAGGACCTCCCTCCTCAGTTTTTCTTTGAAAGACGTACTTAACCATTCGACAGGTGCCTCTCTGTCTACACCTTATTTTACAATATTGACTCCTCCTCCCATCATCATCATCATCAGCCCCTTTTTCCCACTTTTCTATATGTGGTCAGGGTATCATGCTAACTGTTACCATCTCTCTCGATTCAATGCCACACTCCTTCCATTCTTCCACACTCATGCCTCTCTGTTGTCTGCCCCAAATCTTCCTCACTAGATTGTCTTCTTTTTTCTGCATGTGTCCAAACCACCATAATCTGTTCTCTTTGATCTTTTCTGCAATTGGAGCTACTTTGGCTTCTCCTCTTATGTCCTCATTTTTTTCATCTGTCCCATGGTGCATCCTAGCACCCTTCTCAGGCACTTCATCTCTATCACCCCTACCTTCTTCATCTGCTCTGCCTTTACTGCCCAGGATTCTGTTCCATACAGTAGTACTGGTCATACCACTGTCATGTACACCTTGCTTGCAGCTTCTTTGGCATTCTTCTGTCATAGACTACACCTGATAATCTCGGCCAATTACCTGCAGCCTTTCTGATTCTAGCTTTTACCTCTTTATTCAGACTTCCCTTCTCCTCAACCACCCCTCCCAGATACTTGAAGCTGTTTACCTGCTCCACTATTTTCCCTTCTATCTCAATTCTCAGCTTCTTCTGATTTCCCCAATTTGCTGCCATTACCACTGTCTTATCTGTGCTTAGTTTCATCCCATGTGCCTTTAGGTTTGCATTCCACTCCCCTATTCTTTGCTGAAGTTCTTGCTCAGAGTCTACCTGTAATGCCACATTATCAGCATATAGTAACTTTGTTGATCTGTCCCCTCCAACCTGTTTGCTAATGTAGTCCATCACCAGTATGAATAGCAGTGGGCTCAGAGCTAAACTCTGGTGTACACCCACTCCCACTGGAAACTCCTCTGTGAGTCTGAACACTGTTCCTACCTGAGTCATTGGGTCCTTGTACATAGCCTGCACTAATTCTACCAATTTTTCTGGGACTTCAAACCACCGCAGTACTGCCCAGATCAACTTGTCATATGTTTTTCCAAGACTAGGAATGGCCAGTTGGATTCTTTCCTCATCTCTAGCTTCTTTTCAGCTATCTGTCTCACTGCAAACATCAGGTCAGTTGTGCTGCATCCTGATCTGAATCCAAACTGCTCATGTCCCATCTTACAGTCTACTTCTCTGCATATCCATTGATCAGTCACCCTCTCTAGACCTTTCATGCAATGTGACAGGAGTTTGATACATCTGTGCCGCCCGCATTTGTAGATGTCCCCATTGTTCTTGTACACTGGCATGAGTATGCTTATTCTTCAGTCATCTGGGATATGCCTTTCTCTCCATACTGCTATTAGAAGCCATTTCTCTCCGATCTCACCCAGCAACTCTTTATCATATCTGCTGTGACCTCATCTGACCCTGCTACTTTCCCTGACTTCATTTTCCTTAGTGCGGTTCTTACTTCTTCTAGGGTGGGCTCCTCTTCTTCTCTCATTGTAGGCTGTTTCTGGGGCAGTGCAGCTTCTGTCGGATTTTCTTCATTCAGAAGCTGCTGGAAATACTCCTTCCATTTGTCTTTGATGTCCTGTGGAGTGGTGAGCAAGTTGTTGCTGCCATCCCTTATGAAGGGTGCCTGACTATCTTCTTTATCTTTCTATCTTTGCCTTGCAACTTGATATAGTTTCTTTATACCACCCACTGAGTCACTTTTCAGAAGTTGATAGAATGCCTTCAATGCCCTAGTTTTTGCTATTGCAACTCCTTTCATAGCTTCTTTGTTAGCCAACCAGTATTCCTTCCTAGCCTGGTCAGTCTTTTCTATCTCCCATTTTTTTCCTGCACTCCTTCTTTCTTTTGATCACTTCCTGGACATCTGCATGCCCCCACCAGCTTTCCTTATGTACCTTATTTCCATACATGACTCAACCACATAACTGTTCTGTACTCCTAACACATGCTGTTTTGAGGCACTGTCCTTCTTCAACTCCACTTATTTCCTCCTCTTCTTTGGGTACTAGGGCCCTAAGTAATTCCTTGAACTGTTGTACTTTCTCTCCAGTCAACTTCCAGATCTTCAGCCTGGACTCTGTAGACCTTAGAGTTGTCTTCTTTAACAACTGCTTGCAGCTGATTGTGGCAACTAATGTTTTATGCTATGGGCTGACTGTTTCATTGGGAATGACTTTGCAATCATGGATTCTACTTTTGACTTTTCCTTACTAGCAGGAAGTCTACCTGAGTTGCATGTTGGCTACTCTTGTATGTGATCTTGTGACTCTCTCGTTCTGAACCATGTGTTGGCTACTATCAAACCAATTACCAAACAGAAGTCTAGAATGACTTCTACTTCTTTATTCCTGTTGTCTCACCCATGTGGACCCAGGCAGTCCTCATATCCTGTTTTGTCTGTCCTGATATGTGTATTCAAGTCACCCATTATCAACACCAATTCATGTTTTTCTGCTTTATCTAGTAGGTCCTGCAACTGGTGTCTGAATGCAGTCTTTTCCTCACTATCACAACCCTGTTGTGAGGCATCGGCTGAGATTATGAATACTGCCCTATCATTACACTGGACTTTGTTTGCATGATTCTGTCATTAACTCTGATGATATCCCTCACTGCCTTCTGAAGCCTGTCTCTCACCACAATTCCCACACCATTTCTAGACTGCTGCCTTCCTGAGTAGTAGACTCTGGATCCCAAACCAAGTGGCTTTGCTGCACTGCCATTCTATCTTGTCTCTTGGATACATAGAATGTCCAGCCTCCTCCGTATCATCATGTCTCATCTACTGCTAAGCTGCATCCTTTCAGTGAATCTGCATTAAGTGTAGCAATTCTCAGTCCATTTTTGGCAGGTTGATTGTTTTTTACATCCAGCTTTCACTCAACAGAGCTTTCCCAGATAACCCAGGCTGGGCAACTAGACACCAGCTGGACAGTAGCTTATTGACCCATTGCTGCTGGGGTTTATGGTTGACACACACTTGCTAATAGGGGCACATACACCCCTCTCACCATTAGCATGGGTCCATGGTGGAGGGCTGGTCCTCAACCCACTTATCGCCAATAACTACCCATATCCATTTTGGCAGCATTAGTCAACGTGATGAAATCACCTAGAGCCATATTTTACACCACCGAGTAGCTAGCCCTACCATGGTGCACAGTATGTGATCCATGCTCTCCTATCTTGAGGATCTGTGTACAGCAGTAGATGCCCAAAGTGGTTGGTCTGTGTAAGTCTTCTCCCTACAGAGCACCATGTAGTCTGTCCTGCTGCCCACAGCTCCATTCATTGGTGAGTCTTTCTGAGATGGAGAAACTCAGCATGTTTTCAGAGGTGGGAGGAACCACACAGAGACACAGGGAGAACATGCAAACTCCAAAGAAGCATTAGTCGGAGGCCAGCATCAAATCTTGTACAGCAAACTCCCCATTATCTGGGACTCAAGCAACTGGCATG
This sequence comes from Protopterus annectens, assembly GCF_019279795.1. Taxonomy (NCBI): domain Eukaryota; kingdom Metazoa; phylum Chordata; order Ceratodontiformes; family Protopteridae; genus Protopterus; species Protopterus annectens. The sequence goes on along the minus strand of NC_056736.1, from coordinate 770,551,355 downwards.
CTCAAGCAACCTGCATTTGATTGGCTTGTATGCTGTCATATGAGCCAATCAAAAATCACAAAGCGGAGAGACTTCTATTCAGTGCAGAACCGTTTTACATTGAGTAGAAATGGCTGCGCTTTGTGATTTTTGATTGGCTCATTTGCTGGCATACGAGCCAAGCAAAAATCCCAAAGGGAACCCTCTTCTGTTCAATGCAGAACAGCTCGCTCTTCCTCTATGAACAGAAGAGGCTCTGCTTTGCGATGTTTGTTTGGCTTGTATGCTGATATATGAGCCAATCAAAAATCGCAAAGCATAACTCAAGGAACTGAAACATATACTTAACTGACATCTACCAATCCCCACAGGTGTTGGTTAAGTGAGGCTTTACTGTACCTTGTGCATGGGAGGCAAAGGCCTTAACCATTGTGCCAACCGATCTCTAGTCTCTGGTGACTCCTCCTCCATAGCTGTCTAATGAAGACAGTTGTAAAGCTTCCATTCAAAGCATATTGCAGATTCAAGAGTATCCTGAAGACATCTGTCACCCTCCACTCCTGTCCATCAGGATTATATTAGGCTTGTCGGTCTGCCTTTCACTAATGGACTTCTTTACTTCCTTACCCACTCCTGACTCCAAATGGCACATCTAGCTTGATGCTGTCCCTCTCCCTGCTTATGTCGGTACATTTTTTGCTTCCTATCTACTTATTCTGTCTAGTTTTATCCTTGTATCAGCAGCTATATCGCTACTTCCTGCCACATTCTGATTATCCATTTATACATATTTCCTATTAAAGCACCAGAGCTGGAATATGCTCATCTTCTTTCTGGAATATTTAGATTCTTTAGAAATACCCTTCCCTTCTACTTTCATCCTCTCATTTTGTCTGTCTGTCTGTCTGTCTGTCTGTCTGTGTTATTCTTCAACATCCTGGGTTACATCTTCTACTGCATCATTCCAGTCCTGACAAGCTGCGTTCAGGGAAGCTGACATTGGAATGATGCTTTGTCCCCTCAGTGATTAGCTCATATAAGGGCATGTAATATTTTGGTTGCCTTCTCAGCATCAGTCTCTCTTTAAATACAAGCTGTCCTAGTGGTCCTGCTACGTGGACTTCCACTGTCCAGTCAATGCAGCTCATAGTGCTACACTTTGATTTATGAGTTACTGAGCTTCTTCCTGAAGCTGTTTTCTTTTTATAATGTTATTGTAAAAGACAGGAATCATACCAAATCACCCCAAAACATGCTGAAGCACCCAAAGACACTTTCCTTCATTTGTCAAAGATACCCTAACTGAATCATTCCTGTTTTTATGTCTTCTGGTATATTACTAGGCAAGTACTTTCTCCCTGCAGGCAGGAGCATATTCTCTACTGTCAGCAAACAGCAGTGCTTGCACACTTAACCTCTAGTGTGAATAACATTCCACTCTTCAACCGACATTGCTTTGTAATTCCCTATGTCTCTTACATTTCATTTCCCTTGTAGCTGATCTCACCATATCAGACTGCTGCCACCATCCTCCTCTTTTGTCCAATGTTCCTTCTTCTTCCCTACCTATATCAGTTTATTTTAATCTTGTTTTCTTCCATCGCTCCTTTTCCCACCTTCATCACAACTTCAGGCACCTTCATCCCTTACCTCCTCCTTCCTAAAGAGCCTGTAAATATCAAACTCTTCTCACTTGCTATACATTTTCCCTTTTACTACACAAGTAGCATTTTCATCCTACCCTCTAGTTTGCTCTTAATAGAAATGATTTCTATCACTCAGTCCTTTTCTCCCAAGTCTTTATTCTTCCACTAAGTCCCCACATTGAGATCATCTTTGCCAGCTATTCCTCAGTGGTTGACTCAGCTACCTCCCAGCTGTGGTTTACTGACTCTGTTCCATCACCTCTTATTGCCCCAGATACCAGATGCCTCCTCATTCCAAAGATAAATAAGAGCAACACTCTTATCTGCTGAATTTGTGAACATGCCAAAACACTGCTACAGAGGCCAAAACACTCTGTCAGTTGTGGTATAATGCAAGAAGAAATCTTAGTAATTTGCACCAAACATGATGCAGGCTGGACTTTTTAATTTACATGGATGACTTAAAGTATCAGACTTAGCTGTCATTAGAGAATATGTCAAGTCCTGACCTGTTGTGCCACAGACTAGTACGGCACTCTTAATATTGAGTTACTCCAGATGCCGTCAGGGGATGTTGGGGGACACTTTCTGAAATTATGTAGTCAGCAGAGTCCCCGTGATACCACTGTGCTGCGTGTGAAGTTGATTAAAATGCTTTAGCGACAGGGACTAATTCTGAAATGCTTTAGCCACAGGGACTAATTCTGATATTCATAAGTCTAGCGACAGGGACTAATTCTGAAATGCTTTAGCGACATGGACTAATTCTGAAACGCTTTAGTGACATGGACTAATTCGGATATTCATAAGTCTAGATAATGATGTATGATTGTATGCTTAATGCTCTGAATCTGATGTTAGATATCCTAAGATGGTGCTGTGGTTTTCAGAAAAACAGTAACTGGGCTTAGATATCCATAACTGCACTGTTTTCTTTAAATACATAATGTTGTGTTTAATTTTAATGTTTGCAATGCTTTTTGATATTTCACTGCAGTGCTTTGATAATAGCACCTGACTCATAATTTTCAGATTGGATTTTGAAATATACTTATGAATGACCTATGCTATTTGCTCTGATCTGTATAGTTTAGTTTACAGTTAAGCACTAGAAGGTAATTGCCATGGAGGGCCATTTTAAGCCTAGCCAATAACCTGTGTTTGAAGAAAACCCACACCTTTTATCTATGAGGTGAAGCTCTTCACCATTATGCCAAACCCATTATTGTTTATCTAAATCACAGATAAAAAAGGACAGGAGCCCAGACAGACATTATAAATAAATAAATAAATAAACAAACAAACACACATTTACATATGTTCTTACCTGTGCTAAGGCTACAATGAGCAAACTGGACATGATTCCACCATCAGCACCTCCCACCCCCATTATCATATATCTTAGGGATACCCTAACTCGAGTGCTCTCCATCCTTCAGTAATAAGCCCTTGCACTACTAATTCCCATCATGTGGCCCCAATACCTGCCCTGAGGACCACACACAACAGGCTCCCTTTTATTTTCCAGTTTATATGTTAATGTGCTGTTGGATCTGCACTCTGTAGCCTATCAGGCCATCCTGCTCTGTCAGTCTTTGTCTCACATCACCTGCACTGTCATTTCCCCTCTCCTATGTCCACTTACCTTATTCATCTGATTGTTTTCATTCTCTGACTCCTTCTAATTTATAAGTCCCCTTCTCACCCTCCAGTCCTTGACTGCTAATTTTCTTTCATGCTGCTTATCTGCTCTCTCTTACTCACTTCCTTGACCTGCCTTTTTGTTCCTTAACGCCTATTGCATACTCTTTTTTTTTTATTTTTAGTTGATCCAAATTATTTATGATTTGCTTCTGTCCCATCTTTCTTCTCCTCCATGGTTCATTTGCACAATATCTGGCCTTCTACTCTAATAAATATCTTGCATCCATCATTAGGATACATGGGACCCAGCAGTTTTATGTGACCCCAGTCATACTGACCCTTCACCACTATTTTCAATGAGATTCAATAACTGCAAGGAGTGGTCATTTACCCCCTTGTAGTTATGTTTAGAGACATATGGAATTGAAAATGAATGGGTGAGGCTTGTATCCCTGCAAAAATGCTTTGTCTTTTGAAAGTCGACTTGTTCAGTTACTGATATAGTTATTTCATGAAATTATAGTTTAAGGTTCTTCTCATTAAACATACTGTGAATCCTCCTGACACTAATGTCAGCAGGCATTTTTTTGTAGAATTGTATTAGACTGAACCTCAAGTTTACTGAGTAAAACAACCTATTTCCTGCTGATGCATTTACTGCATTTTGTATGCATGAAACTGCTGCTCCATTTTTTATTTACTCATGTATCATTAAATTATATATGAGACAATAAACTACAATTGTCACTGTTATATTATTGTATATATACTTTTGTTTACCTATTATGTATTTACTGTTGTAAGACTTTAGTTCATTTGCATAGCATTTCCTGTACATTCTAATATGTGTACTAATTTCTGCAAGTGTAGAATTTATGCTTAAATTGTGGCCGCCAATAAATATCTAGAACTTTTCTTAAAGGTCTCCACAGTAAATGTGTTTTTCAACAAACAAAATAAATCCTACTCTTCTGCCATCGTAATATATAAATAAATAAATTCTACCAAATCAAACCCAAGGACCATGGCATTCTCTTTGGTATAGATTTGTTTATTTTGATAGCAAAGAGTTTTCATCCAAGTAAAACGTCCCTTCTCTGTGACAACCCCCCCCTTCTCTGTGACAACCCCCCCCCCCACACACACACACACACACACGCACACATCAACCAGTATATGCTCTTACCCGGTTTCTACCTTCCAGGACCAAAAAATAAGACCAAGATACCCTAAATGCCCTTTTATTTAATGAGTAAAAAGGATTGCACCCTCGATTTACCATAACTCAAGTAGCTCCATTTAAGATTCATCAGACATTCTGGCAGTTTCTCTCAAATATTAATGTTGAGACCTGCTAATGAGTTTCATTCTCCAAGGTACGACTCCTTCAGATTTCACTTGTAAGCCATATAAAAGACTGTCCTCTAAGTTATTGCAGAAAAGAAACAATTACCCTTAGTGAGTTTAATTACTTTAACAAGTTGAATGAAACAAGCCAAAATAAATCATCAAATAATGTCTTTGTCTAGAATAGAAAGTGAAGGGAAAGAATACGGTTTCAGTTTCCTCAGTAAAGCTCTTTTCTTAGCTGCTTTACTGAAGTCGGTCATTACATACAGTCTAAGCCTTACCTCAGCAGCAATCTACACAGCTGGTTTCTTTTGTCAAGAGTTTATATTTCTGAATTTTACAGTGTCAGGCTACTATCTTACACTGAGTAAAATGATCTGGAATTACCACGTTCTGTGCAATTAATTCTGTTTCACACTGTGAAATTAATTATATTTCACATCTGAACTACTTGAAGAGCACAACTCAGTACTTCTTTCCTTGCAAAAGTGCAGACCTACAGAAATATGCTGACCAAATGAGAAAAATAACAAAATAAGAATTGCAGGCTTGGTAACAGTCTATTTAGATTACACAGGTAAGATTGCATTAGCTGTTTTTTTTGACACATTCATTATGGCAGGTTGGAATATATAATACTAATATATTATTATATGAAAAGGTCAGCTAAACCTACAACTGAGATGGAGGGTTTGCCATGTTTTTTCAGTGGCCAGGCTGATTAAAATGTTCAGCTATGATGAGAATGGGGCACAGATAATGGCGCCATTTACCCACTTATACAGCCAGTTGTGTCCTACCTTTATTCAAAGAGAAGCTGCTCTGACCTTTTCAAACTGCTGTCATTATCACAGGCCGAACAAACATAGAAAAGCAATTCTAAATAAATAACCACGATGCTTCTAGCATGGCGGATAGCTAGGAGTTAAAAAATAATGTCTTCTCTACTAATCAAATAGGGATAGGCATGCAAAAAAATGTCAGTGTGAGAGAGAGAGAGAGAGAGAGAGAGTGTGTGTGTGTGTGTGTGTGTGTGTGTGTGTGTGTGTGTGTGTGTGTGTGTGTGTGTGTGTGTGCGTATGTGTGTGCAGCGCGCACACGTGTCTCTGTGTCTGAATGTGTCTCTGTAAATCTGTGTGTGCATGTGCTTGTGTGTGACATTTTGAGTTCTGAGACCACACAGTATCTGAACAGTGGTCATGGACCACTAAGTACGGTCTATTGCCTGTACCTGTTATTCAGAACCCCTGACTTCATTTGCTGGGATGTTCTGGATTACAGCATATGTCCTGTTAACATTTTCTAGTCAGCATTACGTTCACAGCTGACATTACTGTATCACTCCTTCTAGGACTATGCTGCTTTCTGACAAAATGGGCAAAATAAAATTGACATGCAAACATCTGGTGTGTGGGGTTGTAAAACTCAGTGACGGCTTACAGCACGAGAAAGGGTAGCAGCAGAAAATATTGCACAGCTTTGCTTCTTTAGTGAGAAAAAAAAACATTTTAAGGATTTTTGAATTACTTTCTGCCTTCAGGTATAAACTAGTATCCAAACAAAAAAAAAACATTCCAACATAGTGTATATTCACTGAAAGTCACAAACCATGTTCAGGGGCAGCTTTGCTAGTGAAGATGATCGTCAAAGTCAGTCATACTAGAACCATGCTGGAACACCTTTCTAGAAGAAATGGGGATTTTTCTGTCATGTATTTGTCACTGTTCTTGGGAATAACCTTATCCAAGAATAATTACTGATAGTCTGGCTAACAATTACAGAGATTTAAGGCTATAAGCTGCTTCCTGTAGTCCATTGTTTGACTCCCTTAGCTTGTGTTTCCCTGGGTGAATCTGAATAACCATATATTGCCTCGGTCTAAGCCTTAAAAAGGTCCATGTGACTTAGTGCACTATTCCAACTAACAAATAATGAATAAAAAAATCCCTGAGTCTAGTAAAGGTGCTGCCTCTAGCATTGATAACATGTGAACATGTGCCTTCTGCAGGTATTTCAGTAATGAGCTCCGAGTAGCCATATAAGTTTATATTCCACTGCTAAAGCTACCTTTAGTAAGTGGCAATGACTTTGCAAATAAGGAAATTACCTGTATCTTGCTGACTGAGTGTTTTGTTTTTATTTGTTGGGTTTTCTGTATTTTTCTGTGTGTATAGAACCCCTTGAATCTTTGCTCTATTGTTCATGGATGAATAGCAGTAGGATATTGGAAACACATGTGCTCTTCATAACACGTGTACTCTTCATAACGCATGTGTACTCTGCATAACGCATGTGTACTCTGCATAACGCATGTGTACTCTTCATAACGCATGTGTACTCTGCATAACACATGTTTACTCTTCATAACACGTGTACTCTGCATAACGCATGTGTACTCTTCATAACACATGTGTACTCTTCATAACACGTGTACTCTGCATAATGCATGTGTACTCTTCATAACGCATGTGTACTCTTCATAACACGTGTACTCTGCATAACGCATGTGTACTCTTCATAACATGTGTACTCTGCATAACGCATGTGTACTCTGCATAACATGTGTACTCTGCATAACGCATGTGTACTCTGCATAATGCATGTGTACGCTTCATAACACAAGTACTCTGCATAATGCATATGTACTCTGCATAACATGTGTACTCTGCATAATGCATGTGTACTCTTCATAATACATGTACTCTGCATAATGCATGTGTACTCTTCATAACGCATGTGTATTCTTCATAACACGTGTACTCTTCATAACGCATGTGTACTCTTCATAACACGTGTATTCTTCATAACATGTGTACTCTTCATAACATGTGTACTCTGCATAATGCATGAGTACTCTTCATAATGCATGTGTACTCTTCATAACACATGTACTCTGCATAACGCATGTGTACTCTGCATAATGCATGTGTACTCTTCATAACACGTGTACTCTGCATAACGCATGTGTACTCTTCATAACACGTGTACTCTGCATAACGCATGTGTACTCTGCATAACATGTGTACTCTGAATAATGCATGTGTACTCTTCATAACACGTGTACTCTGCATAACGCATGTGTAATCTTCATAACACGTGTACTCTGCATAAAGCATGTGTACTCTGCATAACGCATGTGTACTCTTCATAACACGTGTACTCTGCATAACACATGTGTACTCTGCATAACATATGTACTCTGCATAACGCATGTGTACTCTGCATAACGCATGTGTACTCTTCATAACACTTGTACTCTGCATAACGCATGTGTACTCTGCATAACGCATGTGTACTCTTCATAACATGTGTACTCTGCGTAACGCATGTGTACTCTGCATAACGCATGTGTACTCTTCATAGCACGTGTACTCTGCATAATGCATGTATACTCTTCATAATGCATGTGTACTCTGCATAATGGATGTGTACTCTGTTTAACGCATATGTACTCTGCATACTAAGTAACATCCACAGAATGGTAGCATACGTATAAAGGTATGCACAAGTCAAAAACTGTAGTGTGCCTGAAGACAAGAGGACATATGTAACCCTGAAGCATGGAAAGGGACTCCACAACCACTTCAGAAGAAACCTACATAGCTTTTCATAAACAGGTAAATGCACAAAACAAACAATGCTGCACAGAATCACTAAAACAGTGATTGTACAAAGGTCTCAACCTGTAGTAGCAGCACAGTTAATGCCAACAACATGTGTAAACACACCACTGACATGAATTTCCATTTGCTCATTATATTGATGACTACTGCAGTAGCACTAGGCAAATCAGTCTGCAAACTATTATATACCTAACTAATAACCGGAAAGTGAACCAAGGTGAGAATCAAACCATGTAGCTTGTGCCTGTGAGGTAAGACCCTTAACCATTACACCAACTCCCAACAGCTGCTAAAAATGTATGCATTTGTCTACCCTAAAAAATATGCCACTAGATGATGCAGTAAACTATTTTAATACAGCATTTTTAAATGGTCTCAATAGTATAGCTCCCCTTTGCAGGAAAGGAATCAAATGTACCCATGCTCCATGGTTATCTAAATAAAGTAAACAATTAATGGGTAACTATGACAAAGCATTTAAAAGATGGTTAAAAAGCAAAGCCACTCATCAACTACAGACTTTTAGACATCTGCATAATCATAGGTTCATAGGTTCATAGGTTGGTACTGGGCTATCTCCCCGAAGGCATATATTAGCCCAGCCAAGTTGTGCGGTATTCATCGCCCCTTTAGTAGTTCCCTAGACCCTTGTACTAGCAGCTAGTACCCTTGGCCCCTATCTAATAATGCTGTTGGTGTGATCCCCGGTGTGAACTTTCTGTTACCCATCCACTCATCAAGGTTCCTCTTGAAGAGTGATAGTGAGGGGCTCTGTCTTATGTAGATCGGGACCCTGTTCCATAGTAAGGGAAGTCTCTGCAAAGGGAATCTATCCCTCCAGCATGTTCTATTCATTGTTGTGTTGAGGTTTATATCCCTAGAGTGTGTAGCTCGAGTAGATTTGGTTTTGCTAAGATGGAGCATGTTCAACAATTCTGGGTTGGACATGGCTCTGTACGATAGACAGAGATCGCCTCTGAGAAAGTGGTATGCAACAGAGAACAGTCTTAGCTTTTTCAATAATGCTGCATAGGGCAACTGTTTGAGGCCAGTAATTCTCTTGGTTAGGTTGCTCTGTGGTCTCTCCAGCTGCTGGAGATGTCTAGCCAGGTACATTCCAATTGGTGCATTGTACTCAATAATGGGTCTGATGAGGGAAGATTAGAGGGGCACCATTACATCCTTAGATCTTGATGCAAACCCTTTTGTGATCAGATAGAAGGATTTTCTAACCACTTTGGCAACATGGTTATCAAAGGAAAGCTGACTATCTACTTGGGTCCCTAGATCCCTTATTTCTTCTTCAGATTTCAGGGGATTACCTCCTATGTTGTAGTTTGCGGGTACTCTGTTTTTTCCAAAGGGGATTACTACGCATTTTTTTGCATTTAGCTTGAGACCATGGCTTTGACACCATGCATCAGTCTCATTTAGGCCCTTCTGGAGGATCTCTATGTCAGCCGGAGACTCTATTATAGCACCCAGTTTGCAGTCGTCCGCAAACTTAGTCAGCCACAGCCCTTCCGTGCTTGCCTGTACTTCTGAGAAGTATATGCCAAACAGGAGGGGCCCCAGGACAGAGCCCTGAGGCACACCACTCATTACTGGTCTGGATTCGGACATAGATCCTGCTACTCTTACTTTATGGGATCTGTCTGAGAGCCAATTTGTGATCCATCTTGTGACGTAAGGGTTTATGCCCAGGCTGGTGAGCTTATCAATACCTGAATGGGGAATGGTGTCAAATGCTTTAGCAAGGTCAAGGTAAGCCATGTGTACCTCCTTTCCCTTATCTATAGCCTGAGTAACTGTCTCAAAGAAATCCACCAGGTTCAGGAGGCATGATCTGCCCTTGACGAAGCCGAACTGTGTGGGGTCCAGCGACTGGAGGTTCCCAATCTCTCCATTTAACAACACCAGTACCTTGGAAGACATCCTCTCTTGGACCTCCTCAAATATTAATTATGAAACCTATATCATGGGAGATGTAAATATTGACTGGCAAAAAATCTCTAATCATGAGCCCACCTTAACAATCAATCTCTTCAAGTTCACACAACTTATTAACTCTACCACCAGGCCCAACAAAACCAACCTCACCGGCTCCATCCTAGACTGGATCCTGGTGTCACACCCTAACAGAACTACCATATCTGGTGTCACTCCCGACCCACTAGGAGACCACCTCCCTGCCTCCACCCATAGAACTACTTCCTCTTCCCCATTCTCCCATAAACTCCTACATACTCGCAATTTATCTAACTTTAACCCCTCTACCTTCTCTGACTCCCTCAAAGCCACCAACTGGAACCCACTAAAAACACTACCCCTAGATGAAGCCGTTGATTTCTTCAACTCCAAATTCCTTACTATCCTAAACTCCCTAGCTCCAATACGAACTAAAAGAGTTAAAGCCAAGACGGCCCCCTGGCTAACTAAAGAAACAAAGAAAATCATGCAACAAAGAGATAAATCATGGAAAAGCTATCTCCATCATAAGCAACCTGCATTCTTACTTAAATATAAACAACTACGAAACCAAGCCAAAAAACAAGTTATAATAGATAAAAAGTCCTACTACAGCCATCTACAAATAAATCATGCTAAAAACCCCAAACAATTCTGGAACTCCATTAACTCTCTCCTTAAACCTGGCACAACCAACAACCCCTGCCCTGATACCAGCAAATCTGACCAAGACATTGCCAAACTATTCAATACTTTTTTCACCTATACTATTGCCGAGCTAACCAAAACCTTCCCCAACAACAACCCTCCACCCCTCTCTGCCCAAGTTTCCTCCAACACACCTCTCTCAACTCCTCTCTTTGAACTTGAACCTGTGTCTACCTACCTCATAAAAAAACTCCTGTCCAAACTCAAACCTTGCACCAATGCCCCTGACAATATCCCCTCTTCCTTCTTAAAAATTGCCTCCGAAAGTACTGCTCTCCCCATCAGCATCCTGATAAATAGATCATTACTCGAATCCTATGTACCCAAACTATGGCGCTCTGCTTTCATCCTGCCACTCCATAAAGGCGGCAAAAACTATAATTACTCCAACTTCCACCCCATAGCCATCCTCTCACCCATCTCAAAAATTCTTGAAAAATGCATTCACCTGCAACTCATGCCATTCCTAACCAAACACCAACTGCTCTCTCCTACCCAGCACGGCTTCCACCCTGGACATAATACCAACACAGCCCTTATCTCCTTCCTACACTCTGTCAATTCAGCTCGAGACTCTGGGAATCTAGTTTCATCAGTCCTATTAGACTTATCTAAAGCTTTCGATACCATCTCCCACTCCCATCTACTAAACCATCTCTCTAACCTTAACATCTCCCCAAAAACTATAACCTGGTTCTCCAGCTACCTTTCAGACAGGTCCCAAGCTGTAAAATGGGGCCAAGCCTCCTCCGGTTTCCTTCCCACCCCCACAGGAGTTCCCCAAGGGTCCATACTTGGCCCTCTGCTATTCAACATCTTCGTAAACGACTTCCACAAAGCTATTCCCAATACCAAAATTGTCCAATACGCAGACGACTCTACTTTGATCTGCTATGCCCCTAACCTTGCAGAACTCAAATCTCTAACTCAAACCGCCTTCTCAACCACTGAAAAATGGACGCACCAAAACTACCTCTCACTAAATGCTAACAAAACTAAGATTATTCTATTCACTCACTCTAAATCCACCCCCTCTGTCAAAAACTCATTTCAAATTACAAGCCTTAACAACTCCATCATTGACATCGTTCCCTCTGCAAAACTCCTAGAGGTCACCATTGATGAACACTTAAAATTCAATACCCACATCCAACTTAACATTAAAAAAACCCACATAAAACTTGGCCTACTATACAGAAATAATCAATTTCTCTCCCTCTCTACTAGACAGACCTTGGCCACTACCTATCTCCTCCCATCTCTTCTATATGGTGCTCCTCTACTTACAAATCTATCATCCACCCTAACCACCAAACTGGAAATATGCTACAATAAAATCTCCAAATTTGCCGCCAAGTCAAATTCCCTCTCTCATCACTGCACCTCCCTTCAAACTTTAAATTGGCTTGAACTCCCTAATCAACTAGACTACCTCCAAATTGTCTCAGCCCACAAACTTATATTCCAACCTAGCAGCTGCCCTGCACTACCAAATATTCTTCAACCTTATACCCCCCCAGACCCCTCAGATCTTCCCACCAAAATCTTATTTCCGTCCACAAACCTAAGTGCCCAGCTGGTCAGCTTCTAATCTCCTTTACCCTAGCTAAAAAATGGAATGCCCTGCCCGCTACACTAAAGACCTGTGACAACCTACACTCCTTCAAAACTCAACTCCACTGTGCTACCTGCAAACTCAAAGAAAATGTAACTGTACTCTTCATTCTATACCTCCTAAGCCCCCCTCCTCCTTTTCTCCTGGCTAAACTTCATACCCCTCTATTCTGCCACTTACTCACACATTGTTATTATAACTAACAAACCTTTTTCTTTTCTTTTTCTTCAACTTATGTTCTATGCCTTTCACCCTCCAGGACAATTCCTCTTGAAAATCCTAATAGCTTGTTTTTTAAATGAATTCATACATGTTTTTCTAACTGTTTTGTGGAATTCCCACCTATTTTTGATTGTAATAATAGTTCAGTGTATTTTTACTGTTATCTTTCATTATGTGATTTACCATTGTACTGCAGAGCTTTTCTCCCCGGGCCTCCACTGAAAACGTGGACCTTCCCGGTCACCAAACTGAAATAAATAAATAATATAAATAAATAAATTTATGAGTTCCATAATGATTCATTCCATAGCCTTACAGATCATACTGGTCAGGCTTATTAGTCGGTACTCCCAGGGTCAGTTGTGGACCCACCCTTGTGTAGCGGGACCACCACTGCCGTGCATCATTCTATGGGCACATATCCTGTGGAGAGGCTGAGACTGAGCAGGGTATTAAGATGCAGGGTTAATTCCTTTTGGAGTTCGCGTATGACACAGCCTGGGACACCATCTGGCCCCATGAAGGCAGTGTTTTTAGCTTTAGATAGAGCCTTGTTAACCAACGTATCAGTAATAATTGGACTTGCACAATCCCCTAGAATGGTAATAGGCCTTGTAGGTGGTGGTGGGGGGAGAAATTTGCACTGAACCTGTCAGCCACGATGTTGGCAATGTCAGAAGGGTCAGTGTATTTTGTTCCATTTTGTACTAGCTCAGAACAGACCTCAGCGTTGCCATTTAGGTTTTTGACGTAGCCATAGAAGGCCTTATGGTTATCCTTGGCATCCTTGGCAACTTTCTTTTTAAAATTCGCTTTAGTTGACTTGATGAGGGCCCTCAATTTCTTACTAACGCTGATCAGGGCTGATTTTTCTACTTGAGATTTGGCCTTTTTTTTGTATAAGTCTCCTCCTTTTATTGCAAAGTTTGCTTATGGCTGGGGTCCACCAGACTGGTTTCTTCTTGCTTGAGGAAGGAGTCTTGGTTTTATTTGGGATAGCATGGTCCATGCAATCCTGAAGATGCATATAGAGTGCCTTGGTGTAGGATTCAGCATCCTGGATATCATTATCCTTCTGCAAGGGAATAGTGAAGCTTTCCACTTCGGATGCAAGTAGTTTGAAGTTTGCTTTGGAAAGGTTTTTGACTATGGTTTCTTTGATTGGGGGAGGTGGAGGAGTGAGGATGTCCAGGGTTATCAGTTTGTGGTCGGATTTGACAAAGGAGGGGGTGATAATGGGTGTGGTACAATGGGCACCCATATTTCTGATGACTAAATCAAATATGTTGTCCCTTCTAGTGGGGGAACATACTAGTTGTTCAAGGGCATTTGAATTTATAAATTCTATGAATCGCTGAGCATAGGAGTTGGAACATTGGTAGTTCGCTCAGTCTATACCAGGGTAGTTGAAATCACCCAAGATTATGGTGGTGGGTAGGACCTTTATATTTTCCAGTGTCTCAAGTTGAAAAATAAGTAGTTAAAGACAAAAATATGTCTATGCTCAGCTACAATCATCATCATCATCATCAGCCCCCTTTTTCTTACGTTCTGCATGGGGTGGGGGTATTGTGTTAACTGTTGCATCGCTCTCAATTCAATGCTTATTCCTATTTTCTTTGACACTCATGCCTGACTGTCACAGATCTTCTTTCACACAACCCATCAACCTCTTTGTTGAACATCCTCATTTCCTCTTACCTTCTTCCTTTCTGCCTCAAATCTTCTTCACCAGATTGTCTTCTACATTACTGCATGTCTCTAAACCAACGTAATCTGTTCTCTTTAACCATAGGATCATAAGATCACAGGAGATTACTAGGCTATCGACCCGGAGGTCATTTTAAACCTATCCATTTCAACCCAATGTAATACCATAGAGGTACTAGTCAATACCCAAGACTGCATTTAGTGATGATCTTTTATGCATTTGAAGCTACGTTGGCTTCTGCTCTTATGTTCTCATCTCTTTGTCTTTTCCACACTGTGCAGCCTACCACCCTTTTCAGGTACTTAATTTCCATCACCTCTAGCTTCCTCAACTGCTCTGTCTTTACTGCCCAGGTTTCTGTACCATACAGCAGTACTGGTAACACCACTGTCTTGTACACCTTACATTTCAGCTTATTTGGCATTCTTCTGTAATTCACTGCATCTGAGACTCTATGCCAGTTGGCTGCAGCCCTTCTGATTCGAGCTTTGACTTCTTCATTCAGACTTACCTTCTCCTCAACCACCCCTCCCAGATACTTCAAGCTGTTAACCTGTTCTCCTATCTTCTCTTCTATCTCAGTTCTCAGCTTCTTCTGATTTCCCTAGTTTGATGCCATTACCACTGTCTCATCTGTGCTTAGTTTCATCCCATGTGCCTTCAGTTTTGCATTCCATTCCCTTGTTCTTTACTGAAGTTCTAGCTCAGAGTGTGCCTGTACTGCCACATCGTCTGCATACAGCAGCTTTGTTGATCCGTCCCCTCCAACCTGTTTGCTAATGTAGTCCATCACCAGTATGAACAGCAGTCATCTCAGAGCTGAAGCCTAGTGCACACCCTCTCCAACTGGAAACCCCTCTGGGAGACCGAACACCATTTGTACTTGAGTCATTGGGTCCTTGTACATAGTCTGCACTAATTTTACCAATGTTTCTGCGACTTCAACCCAACGCAGTACTGCCCAAATCAGATTTCTTGGGACCTTGGCATATGCTTTCTCCAAGTCTAGGAATGCCCAGTTGGACTCTTTCCACATCTCTAGATTCTTTTCAACTATCTGTCTCACTGCAAACATTGGGTCAGTTGTGCTGCATCCTGATCTGAATCCAAACTGCCCATCTCCCATCTTGCATTCCACTACTCTGCATAGCCCTTTATCAGTCACCCTTTCCAAAACTTTCATGCAATGTGACAGGGGTTTGATGGCTCTGTACTGCACACAGTTATGGATGTCCCTTTGTTCTTGTACACTAGCATGAGTATGCTTATTCTCCAGTCATCTGGGATACACCTTTCTTGACACACTGCTATGAGTACCCTCAGGAACCCTTTCTCCCCTATCTCACCCAGTATCTTTATCATATCTGCTGTGACCTCATCTGAGCCTGCTGCTTTCCCTGATTCATTTCCCTTAGTGCTCTTCTGACTTCTTCTAGGGTGGGCTCCTCTTCTTCTCTCATAATAGGCTGTGTCTGAGGTGGTACAGCTTTTAAGGGTTTTCTTCAATCAGAAGCTGCTGGAAGTACTCCTTCCATCTGCCTTTGATGTCCTGTGGACTGGTAAACAGATTGTTACTGGTATCCCTTATTAACGATGTCTGACTGTCTTCTTTATCTTTCCTTCTTTGTCATACAACCTGATATAGTTTCTTTTGTGCCACCTACTGTGTCACTTTCCAGAAGCTGGTAGAATGCCATGGATACCCTGTTTTTGGCTATTGCAACTCCTTTAATACAAATTCAATTATATTTAATTGAATTTAATTTTATCATAAAAATAACCCCCAAATAGTCCAGCCATCAATTAACTCCTTATTTAATCCAGGATAAAAGAATCTTCACTTCAAGCAGTGACCACATTTAATACTTATTTTACTGAACATATAGCCAACCTAATTAACATTTGGCCATCCCCACTTCACAGTTAAACCCCCCAAATAATAATTTAAAAATTCCATCTTCTTCCCTAACTAAGTACAGCCCAAGCTCCATCGACAATCTGCCCAGCCTTCAAACTTCAACCCATGCCCACCAAAAGCTTATAGAAAAACTGAAACCTTGCCCTACCCGAGCAGGCAACCTTCCCTCAGAATATTTTAAGACTTGCTGCAGAAGCCATTGCATATACTATCAACATAGTCATCAGCAGATCCATTTCCGAATCCTATGTCGCAGTACTATGGAAAAAAATATTTTATCATTTCTTTTTATAAAGGAGGCAGCTCCTGTTATGTATTTAACTATCACCCTATTGCCATCCTCTGCTCTCTTTTGAAAATATTAGAAAAATGTGTCTTTAGGCAATTACTTACACATCTTACACAAAACCAAAATCTCACACCAACTCAACACGTATTTTGGCCAGCTCATAGTACAACAACTGCTTTACTTTCCTTCACGGACTCTGTCAATAAGGTATAAGAGACTCTGGCAAAGTTATATCAGCACTATTTCTAGACCTATCAGAGGCATTTGATACTGTTTCCCATTCTAAACTACTAAATAGGCTTTTTTGCATGGGTCTTTCTTTCTCTTCTATTGAATGGTTGTCCAGCTACCTATCCACCAGACAGCAGTCTGTAAAACGGCAAGGCTCTCTCTCACCCTACCTACCTAATAATACTGGTGTACACCAGGGCTCTGTTCTGGGTTCCCTACTTATCCAGCATGCAGATGACTCTGCTTTAATCTGCTCTGCTATTGTTCTCTCACACTTTCATCATGTAATTCCAGAATCCTTCTCATCTGCTGAATCTTGGGTTAATAATTCTCAAATATTACTCAACCCCTCCACCCCAAAAAATAACTTCTCCTTTTAACCCTTGAAACACTTAATATACAAGATCCTTTAACATTCTTTCTCAGAATAATACCACAATTGAAGTAGTTCCCCAAAAGAAACTCTTAGGTGTAACAACAGAAGACAACCTTAAATTTGACCCCATATCCAAAACAACATTAAAATAAGAAAAATCAGAATGTATGCATGCTCTATAGGCATAAACATTTCTTACATGTATCTACCAAAATTACTGTAGCCACCACCTATCTGCTACCCTCACTCTTATATGAACTCCTATTCTCTCAAATCTCAACCTCTCATCAAAATCTAAGTTTGAACTATTCAACATTGTAAGCAGTACACTGTATTATACACATCACTCTACTAGCCTTCAGTCATTCACCTGGCTTGAACTCTCAAATAACTTTAGCTACTTACAACTTATAACTGCACATAAAGTAATACATAAACCATCAGCCTGCCCAGCCCTTAATTCCACACCTATATATCGAAAAGGCCCTGCCCCTAAGGTCAGAAGATAAGCATCTATTCTAAGTATACAAATTCAATAAAACAGCAGCACAAAGCCTCTAGTCCTTCTCAGTGACCTAAGTATGGAATAACCCAGATGTAAATAACCTATCCAACCCAAACCTTTTGGACTTTAATTAAACATTAAAATAATTACTTACAAAATCTTGGACATGTCCCTTTTCCAGGCCTGGCTGAGAGCACTAATGAGCATAACTTATGCTATCAATCCTACCTTTGACTATTTTCCTTAATTACTTATGCCCTGCTTTCTCTGTTTTCTCTACTTTCTCACTTTATCTAGTCCTGCAGCTCCCTTTTCCTACTCTAGCAGTTTGTCTCTTCTCCCTTTTCCTGTTCTAACAGTTTATCTCTCCTCCCTTTTCCTGCTCTAACAGTTTGTCTCTTCTCCCTTTTCCTGTTCTAACAGTTTATCTCTTCTCCCTTTTCCAGCTCTAACAGTTTGTCTCTTCTCCCTTTTCCTGTTCTAACAGTTTATCTCTTCTCCCTTTTCCTGCTCTAACAGTTTGTCTCTTCTCCCTTTTCCTGTTCTAACTGTTTATCTCTCCTCCCTTTTCCTACTCTAACAGTTTGTCTCTTCTCCCTTTTCCTGTTCTAACAGTTTATCTCTTCTCCCTTTTCCTGCTCTAACAGTTTTTCTCTTCTCCCGTTTCCTGTTCTAACAGTTTATCTCTTCTCCCTTTTCCTGCTCTAACAGTTTATCTCTCCTCTCTTTTCCTGCTCTAACAGTTTGTCTATTCTCCCTTTTCCTACTCTATCAGTTTATCTCTCCTCCCTTTTCCTGTTCTAGCAGTTTATCTCTCCTCCCTTTTCCTGCTCTAACAGTTTATCTCTCCTCCCTTTTCCTGTTCTAACAGTTTATCTCTCCTCCCTTTTCCTGCTCTAACAGTTTATCTCTTCTCCCTTTTCCTGCTCTAACAGTTTATCTCTCCTCCATTTTCCTGCTCTAACAGTTTATCTCTCCTCCCTTTTCCAGCTCTAACAGTGTATCTCTCCTCCCTTCTGTAGTACTTTATTTCATATGGGTGGTGGGAGGTGATTCTGCATTGTAGAGACCATTATGATAAACTTTTCCTAGCAACTACTTCTAAGGCCAACCTTTTTTAAAAAGACCCTTGATGCAAAAGAGGCCTCAGTGAAAAATGATGGCAGAGATTTTTCTAGACACTGACTGAGGGTGGACAGTACTCTAGAATTACTAGCTTAAATGTAGGATGATAGGAGACCATTTGCCTTTCTGTAAGGGTAAGAATGTGATACTTGGGTTCAGAAAGAGAAATTACTCCAGCTTGCATGGACACATTATCAACATATTCCTGCACAGGATATAAATGAAACAATATAATTAAGCCATAGCCATGTCACCAAGAATAATTTACAATGCTGTATTATGATCTCTTGTTGTTTGAAAATCCACTGCCTCAGCAGAAACCCACACTATAGACCTAAATCTATGCTAATAAATAAACAAGATTAATTTACTGAAGACAGCAAGTACTAGCAGCTTGTAGACTTTACTGAGGACAGCAGGCTAACACTTACTAGCAGCTTGTAGCCTATACTAAGGACAGCAGGAAAACACTTACTAGCACCTCATAGCCTTTACTGAGGACAGCAGGAAAACACTTACTAGCAGCTCATAGCCTTTACAGAGGACTGCAGGATAACACTTACTACCAGCTCGTAGCCTTTACAGAGGCCTTCAGGATAACACTTACTAGCACCTCATAGCCTTTACTGAGGAGAGCAGGATAACACTTCTGAAGACTGGTAGAGATGGGTGAAGGCTGCCAGCCTAGTCAAATAGATTTGGTACATAATTCTATCATTTGTAAATACTGTGAAATGTTGAACTTAAAACAATGTGGCAACATTGCCCTCTGCTGTAAAGAAAGCTAAGTCAAGCATTTCTTGTTGGTCCTTTGAAATTAAAATTACTTTATGTCTGTTCCTTTGAAGTTAGAATTTGGAGTCGATGAGTCTGGAGTAAGCATCCTGCCTTTTGTTTTAAGGCTAAAGTTAATGACCAGAATTTATATGTGGAATGTCCTTTGTTGCTCTAAGTGTCAAAGAATGCCGTTTCAATTTAAACAGTGAGAACTAGAGATTATTAAGCATTTTTGTCTTGATATCCAACCTACAACACTGCCTGCTGTCTTAAGTTATCTTAGAAGTGTGTTTTCTTGTAGAAATAGTTAGGACTATAAACATTAGACTAAGTGTTTTTCTGTGATGTCAAAACTTTACTACTGAGTTATTTTAAGTATTTCTGTGAGATCTCTGAGCTCTTGTCTAGCACTGTGTAGTAGAAAGTATTGTCTTGTGGTTTTAATTATTTATTATTAAATATTTTAAAACCTTTTAACTGTGGCTGGTTTGTGTAGAGATAATTTAAGCTCTAGAGTGCATTACATATTTATAGAGTTTACTGTCCAAGCCATTTAAATAAGTTTTGACTGATTAGTCACACTTACCAATTGGATAATAATATTGCACAGTAATAATTGGACACCCTTTTAGGGGCCCTTGAGTAGCTGATAAATATTAGCTGGGTCATGGCAGGTGGTACTACCGTATAGTCTGGGTAAAAGGGGAACAGGTGGAGAACCTGTGCCAGCTTTTCCCAGAAGTGTCTGTGAAGTGGTGTGAACTCTTATCTCAAAGCATGTGTGTGTCAGCTACTTGGGCAGGGACACAAAGCACTGGTTGGACAGAGAGGGTGCTGGATATTTTAGCTTGCACAGCTAGGCTGAAATCTGGACCCTATAGCTGTGCCAGTGGGGAGTCTTATTGGGGACCTGGGGAGCAAGTGATTGACCAGTCCCGGACTGACTGTGATCTCTGTGTGCTGTTAAGGGAAATTGCACTTTAATGTGTGTATTTGTTATCCTTTCCTCATATATGAGATGCCCTCTCTGATATTAGTGGTGAAGACTGAGGCTCCTTGATTGCTGGGCCAGGGCACGGCATCACAACACTTGCTAGCAGTTCGTAGCCTTTATTGAGGACAGCAGGAAAACACTTACTAGCAGCTCATAACCTTTACTAAGGACCTCAAGATAACACTTACTAGCAGCTTGTAGCCTTTACTAAGGACAGCAGGAAAACACTTACTAGCAGCTCACAACCTAGACTAAGGACCTCAAGATAAGACTTACTAGCAGCTTGTAGCCTTTACTAAGGACAGCAGGATAACACTTACTAGCAGATCGTAGCCTTTACTGAGGAGAGCAGGATAACACTTACTAGCAGCTCATAACCTTTACTAAGGACCTCAAGATAACACTTACTAGCAGCTTGTAGCCTTTACTAAGGACAGCAGGATAACACTTACTAGCAGCTCATAACCTTTACTAAGGACCTCAAGATAACACTTACTAGCAGCTTGTAGCCTTTACTAAGGACAGCAGGATAATACTTACTAGCAGCTTGAAGTCTTTACTGCGGACAGCAGGATAACACTTACTAGCAGCTCGTAGCCTTTACTGAGGACCCCAAGATAAAACCTACTAGCAGCTCATAGCCTTTACTAAGGACAGCATGATAACACTTACTAGCAGCTCATATACTTTGTTGAGGACACCAATATAACACTTACTAGTAGCTCCTAGCCTTTACTGAGAAAAGCAGGATAACACTTACTAGCAACTTGTAGCCTTTACTGAGGACCCCAAGATAACACTTACTAGCAGCTCATAACCTTTTACTGAGGACAGCAGGAAAACACTTACTAGCAGCTTGTAGCCTTTACAGAGGACAGCAGGACAAGCCTTACTAGCAGCTCATAGCCTTTACTCGAGGACAGCAGGATAGCACTTATTAATAGCTCATAACCTTTACAGAGGACAGCAGGACAACACTTACTAGCAGTTTGTAGCCTTTACTGAGGACACGAGGAAAACAGTTACTAGCAACTCATAGCCTTTACTGAGGAGAGCAGGATAACACTTACTAACAGCTCATAGCCTTAGGCTTTGGCACTAAAGCAACAGAACCTGCACTTTCCATAACACTGTGTTACCTCTTTCTTTATCAGATCACAGCCCTACTTCACTATTGTTTTTTTTTTTTTTTGTAAACTTATATGTTTGAAAATATATCTCTCTGTTATAGTGCAAACCATTTCATAATCCACATCTCTCTGTTACTGTAAAACCATTTGAATAAAGCATGCAAATATTAGCACACTTGCTGTGTTATAACCATAGGGAAGTTACCAATACATAACTGACACCCAGAGCATTGAATTATCTCAGACTTTTATCATTGTATTTAACTGTTCTGAATCTACATGTACATTGTGAATTCAGTTTTGCAAACTGCTATGTATCCCCAAGTAATGTACTACAAGCATCAAGTTAGTGGCTTGCGTGTGTTTGTGTGTGTGTGTGTGTGTGTGTGTGTGTGTGTGTGTGTGTGTGTGTGTGTGTGTGTGTGTATGTGTGTGTGTGTGTGTCTGCGCGTGTTTGTATATGTGTGTGTGTGTGTGTATGTGTGTGTGTGTGTGTGTCTGCGCGTGTTCATGTGTGCGTGTTTGTATATGTGTGTGTGTGTGTGTGTATGTGTGTGTCTGCGCGTGTTCATGTGTGTGTGTGTGTGTGTGTGTCTGCGCATGTTCATGTGTGCGTGTTTGTATATGTGTGTGTGTGTGTGTGTGTGTGTGTGTGTGTGTGTGTGTGTGTGTGTGTGTGTGTGTGTGTGAGTGTGTGTGTGTGTGTGTGTTTGGACACAGGGTACTGAACTCAATTTTACAGCATGTTTTGGCAACACATCCCCGTTATAGCACTTTTTGATTAGTTTAGAAGTTGCGCAGTTCAGCTGCAGATAAATCTTTTTCATGTCAGCTGTATCAAAGCAGTTTAGATAAGATATGACAAAAGGGGAAATGAGAGCTGCAGCATCCCATCCAGTGTGTATAAAGGATTAGGAAGTGCTTTGCAACATTCTCTGTTCATGCAGATTTTGAGGTTTCCATTTACATTTATGAATCTGGGTCTGATATTGTGCTGGCAATGAAATATTAAATGCTAAAGAAAAGTGCAATTAGAAATACTTGAGTAGAACAACAGTGCTATGTAAAGAGTGATAGAAAAATCCTGGTGCATTTGTGTGGAATAATTAAAGCTATCAGTTGAACTTAGGAAATAGGTAATAAGAGAGAACAATAATCCATCCTGGTGTCCCAAACTACCCTTCAAAAAAAAGACAGCAATAATGTACCTTGACAGTTGCTATGCTGTTTTGACAGGTACTGGCAATTAGGGGAGTGGCATTGTCCAGACAGCACTAAA
The DNA here is from genome assembly GCF_019279795.1 of Protopterus annectens. Taxonomy (NCBI): domain Eukaryota; kingdom Metazoa; phylum Chordata; order Ceratodontiformes; family Protopteridae; genus Protopterus; species Protopterus annectens. Next base: position 770,528,265 of record NC_056736.1, on the reverse strand, counting down.
CACCACGAGCAACATTTGATTTACTTTCAGTTCCATTTATAATGGCAGCTGATATTCCCCTTAAGTGCCTCAAACCCTTTACTTTAATACACTCTAGATGAAGAGGGTGTTGAAGCAACTAACACCCACCCCACAAATGGAATCTCTCTCTCTCTCTCTTTCTCTGTCTAATCTATCTGTGCTACCTGCCTGTCAATCTCTATGTTGAAATAAAATAATGATGGGCCACTTAAAGAAATGTTTACAATAAACAATTCTAGACCAGCCCTTACACTCTGTCCATTGTTTCCCATAATCAGTGCTGAGTAATATGTACATTTTTATTCTGTAACATAATGAATGCATTAGTCTTCTTGTCATCACCAAAAGCCTGGCAGGGGCAAGTTTTCTTTATAATCACTGCTAAGTAATGCACATTTTTATTTTGTAGCATATTTTTTGTTTATGCGAAAAGCCAGGTACTGAGTGGCAATATTTTCTGTTAAATAATTAACAGGCATTCTGTCCTCAAGTTTCAGTTTCATGCCTTCTTTTGATTCCTTATCTTCAAAATGTTCATGCATTTTGATGGTATGGGTTTCACTCACTCACTCACTCACTCACTCACTCACTCACTCACTCACTCACTCACTCACTCACTCACTCACTCACTTTTTCAGTAACATCACTGGTTCACTCACTCACTCACTCACTCACTCACTCACTCACTCACTCACTCACTCACTCACTCACTCACTCACTCACTTTTCTATCAAGCTCAACTACTGTGGGCAGAACAGACCTGGCTGTATATTAGAGCTATGTCACTCTGTGACTGATTATAGCTTCCCTGCTTAGAAAAACATATTTACAAAATGTATATTTATATATAGGTCTGCACTCCGAATGAATAAAATCTGCAGCACCTATTTTTGAGGAACTCAGACCATGTTTGCTTACAGTGTACACTGCAAGTGAAGTATTTTAGTTAATGTAAGCATCAGAAGTACAACTTCTGGTAAATGTGGTACATAAACAAAGTGGATGTGTTTGCCAAGTTTTCCTAAATAGTTAACTTCCTGCACCCACAAACAGCAATATCAGTTGTCTACTTACATACTTATCAGTTACCTCCTGAGGGAACTGAACCAAGATTAAAATGATGAAAGTGCAACAGACTACAGCAAAGGGTGGTAGGATGTTGTATTCTACACGCAGTCTGAAGGGGCAGTAGTACATTGACATGACATTTAAGTTTGCTTCCTTCTGTGGTTTATTTATGCTGCTCCAACATTCAGCAGTCAGTGTCCAGCACAGTACGGAGGGTTGTTCCCATAATACTCTGAAAGGAAAGCTGCCAACACATGACTATCTCTAAGGGTTCTTCCCAAACCAAAGGGACTTCTCCATCCTGCTATTTTGAGGTCACATGTCCCTCTGTTTCCCAATATTGAGGTCACTCTTTCCTTTACTGTCCCATCCTAAGTTCACACTTTCCTCTGATATCCCATTCTGACATCAATCCTTCTTCTAATTTGCCATTCTGAGGGTACTACTCTTGCCTCCACACTCCTTCCTCTGCTGTCTGTCAGGTCAGTCCTTCATCTGTTGCCCATTTTGAGTGCATTCCTCACTTGTGTGTCCTATGCTTAGGTAATTCATCCTTTGGGTCTTCCTGACTGAAGCCACCCTTCCTCTCACTGTCCCATACCATGGTCACTTCTCTCTCTCTGCTATCCCATACTGCAGTCACACCCCTCTCCACTGTCCCATAATAAGGTGAATCCTCCCTCTTTCTCTCCCATTTAAAGGTTACTCTCCCTACTTTCTTTTCCCTGATGTGGTCATTCCTACCAGCACTGCTCCGTACAACAATTATTCCTATTTCTTTTGTTATGTCTTTTGTCTCACATTAAACCCTCCTCATTTTTTTTTTCTATCCAGGTTTTAACATCACTCCTTTTTTGCTCTCCTTTTGTGCACTCAGTCTGACTTCCTCTGTCCCAAACAGAGGTCATTTCTCCCTTCTCTGTCCCATATAGAAATTGCTGCTCCATTCACTGCATTATACTGAGGCTAAATCTCCAGTCTCACTCCCATAATGAGGTCACTTTTGGATGGGCCTCCCATATTGCATATTATAGTCTCTTGTCTGATAATGAGATGACTTTCAAATCTCTCTCATGTTGTGTGCTATGGCTTCTCCTACTTCTAGCCTCCCATAATGAGGGCCACACCTCTTAACTCTTCCTAAATTTGAAGAATATCCATGATTTTGCCTCATCCCATTATGTCCCGTGTAATTCTTTTTTTTTTGATTTTCTGGAAAATCAGCGTGAATCAAACTGATCAATATTACCAGACATTAAGAGGTTCTTGTTGCTTATTGTTCAGAAAATTCATGTTGGTGCAAAACCTGTTGTTCTATTAACTTTTTAAGGCAACCAGACTAATGTTTTTTTTTTTAATTCTCCCTGATTTTGTTCCATTGCCCTGATCAATTATTTTTGTCTTTGTCTGGAATTCTCGAGCAAAGAAGTTGATGAAGTCACGGTCCTTCTCTTTCCCGCACGCCAGACACACCACCCTCTGCTCATTCACACTGATAAACTTAAGAATAATCCTCTGTACCTGAACCACGATTACCTGCTAAAAACATTCAAAAATGCATGTCAGTTATCCTGGTAAAACTGGACAGAAATGCATGTCACTTATCCTGTTAAAACTGGGCAGAAATGCATGTCACTTATCCTGTTAAAACTGGGCAGAAATGCATGTCACTCCAGTGCTATTTCTTCAGGGGTGTGCAAAGCAGTCAGTGGTACAACAGTTAGCACACCCACCTTTGATGCTAAAGGCTATGGGTTCTCTTCCCCTACCAGGTACATGCAGTCTAATGTAAGGGGAATGTTGCACTCCTGATTGTACTGCTCTTTGGATGAGATATTAAACTGAGGCCTCATCTACTTGATTTGGTGGCAGCTCGGGTGTGTGTACAAAATCTCAATGCATCTGTTGAAAAGAGTAGAAGTTTCCTGAAGCCGTGGCCACATTACCTGTAGTACTATAAATACCACCTGAGATCCTCCCTGAAGTAGAAGAAGTTTCCTGAAGCCGTGGCCACATTACCTGTAGTACTATAAATACCACCTGAGATCCTCCCTGAAAAGAAGCCACTAGCCTAGTGGGACTAACCTGGTCAGCAAAGAATAAAAATGAATTGCAGGCTGTGCATGTTTGCCCCCTTGTGTGATGCTAAGCTCTACCTTGTACATACAATAAATTAAGGCTACAGCAGCTCAATTCCCATTTATCTTGAACTCTTGCAATGATTAAAGTAAAATGAATGCATAGGACTGTGACTTGTTTATGAATGTTTTCATAGATATCATTCCATATTGCCTCCAGCTGCAGACATATTTTCTAACCTAGGTGCCCTATTTTTTTTGTGTTCTGAAGCAGTCATTTTGTCTTGTTTGAAAGGTTCAGTGATCTGAGTAAGCCAGCCTAAATGTTGTGAAATCATCATGCAAAACCCAGATTATAATGCCACCGAATGAGCAAACAGTGAGTAATAAATTGCCTGTGACCCTGACTGGCTGAATAGAAAGAGGTCAACTCTCATTGTCATAGCAGTTCAGACCTCCGGATTAAGAACTTGTCACTGTTTTACTGTGATAATATGGTACGTGATCAAAAATGCATTATTAGAGTCAGAAACTCATTTTTATATTCCACAGTAAATAAAGCTTCTGTGTTTGAAAGCCCAGAGGTGAGCATTCATTTCCCACACTGACATTCTGCTGCTGTTTATCTCTGTAACCGTTCACCATTTACTCACATATTAATTTCTGCTGAACTCATAACCCTTGACCTTGACTCCATAGCTGGCTATGCTTACAGGCTGATGTATTTAAAAGTTAGCTTTTTTCCTCATTCTGGAAAATGCTGAAGTGCAAAAATAAATGTTAAATGAAATTCCTTGTCTGTTCTAAGGGATGCATGAAGTTGAAATCTCTGGACCTTGTGTACAAATTGCAATGATACAAAAAGTAACAGACGAGAAGATGGTATTTCCCTCTGTATGGCTCCTGGGCAGTATAGTCTTAGAAGGGCAGAAGAAATGCCCCCCATTATATTTGTAGTACTCCTGAAATTAAACAGCCACCAGACCAGAAACTTAATCCCCCTCAGTATTTGCTGAAGAGGTTAATTGCAGGCTTTTTGTCTCACCCTTATTATGTTCAGTTCTACTGTGGGAGGAACAGGTAGAGTTACAGAACCCAATCATTTATGAGAAAGGAAACAGATGTATGCGATAGATGGTAGTTTGGCCATACTGAAATGTACAGCTTGCTGACATCAGTTAAAAATGCTACTACTGACCACTGAAGCAACCTTGGCAGTGTAGGCAAAAAAAAAAAAAACCTCAGTAGGTATCCAAAAGGGGATTCAGACAGACTTTGATTTTGTGTTGGCTAATAAGTAACAACCTCACAACCCATTCTAATCACAATCTAGGCCGACTACTTCTGTTATAATGTGTAAACTGTTATGTTAATAATACAAAAATCACTGATATAGCTAATGAGCTACTGTATTTTTTTTGTTCATCATCTTTTTTATCCAGTACACACATTGATTATCTAATATTTAAATAATTGTCCCTTCTGTGATTGTAACTTGTATAAAACAATAATTACCTTGGCTCTTACTATCGACGGTTTGTCTCTCCATAGTCTGCTTCTGAGTAATCACCAGGTAAGTAATTATGTTTTCTACTGCACTGAGGTTTTCCAGAAGAAATGTCACTATTTCACAGGACAGGTCTGAAGGAGCAGAGGGACAAGCTACTCATTTTCAGATGGAGGGATGCAGAGCTGTAACTGTTACAGGACAAAAGGGTTAGTTGTTCTTGGTGCAAATAGTTATGGGGCATGAACAGCAGTGTAGAAATGGTAAAAGGCAAAACACCAGAGGGTATGTCACAATAAGGTTATATTCTCCCTGCCCACTAAGGTGGTCTTTCTACTGAGCTTATTCAATTATTGACCTATCGCCATATCAAAATATACTTGAGAAGTGTATTCATACTCAACTCCTATACTATATCACACAAAATGCACTCCTCTCTCCTTCACAGTATGGTTTTCTTCTCCACCACAGTGCCTCCTCTACCCTGCTTAACTTCACTAATACTGTTAATGCAAATAGAAATGATGGAAAATTTGTATTTGCTTTCTTTCTTGAACTATCCAAAGTTTTCGACACTGTCTCCCACCATATACTCTTAAAAAAAACTATCCAGCCTAGGCCTTGACAATTACTCTTTATCCTGGTTTTCTAGTTACCTCTCTAACAGACTCCTCATAGTAAAATGGCTGGCAGACATCTCATCCTTTCTCCCTGTTGCAATCGGGGTCCCACAAGGATCCATACTGGGACCTATCCTGTTCCGCATGACCTTGACCAAGAGAGTAAAAATGCTGCCTTAGTACAGTATACAGATGATCCTACCTTCATCTGCTCAGAAAACAACCTTGATTCCCTATGAAACACTGATCCAGTAACCCTTCACTTCTATAGCAAACTGGTTAAGTACCTATTTATTTATTTATTTATTTATTTATTTATGGCATTTGTTAACTGGGATAATCGAACAAGGCTGGAAGTAATCCATTTCCAGTGGAGGCCCAGGGAGAAAAAAATCAATAAAAATTCTAACATTACATAAAGAAAATCATAAACAGAGCTATACAAGTAATCAACAAATATACAGAATTTAAACAGATTATCATTAATTAATATCAGCATCATGTAATGAGCTATGACACTTTTTCCAAGGAGAAAAATCTCTAGAGAATGCATAAAGAACATAGAAAACAACATTATACAAGCAATCAGCAAATATACATTTAAACCAAGTATCATTAATTAACAGCAGCATTATGTAAAGAGCTAAGAAACATACTCGGAAAAGAACTTCGTAGAAGGACAGAAAATGAGGAAACAGAGGATTAATATTAAGAGATGAAAGAGAGAAAATGTTTTAGGAGAGTTAGAGGCCAAGAAGGAAATTGTGGACCAATAATTGAGGGTGTAATGTTGGAAAAGAATAGGAGATAGAAGGCGCAGGACATTTACCATCCAGGATTTATGCCTGTACACAGTCAGGTATCTTGCAGGTATTCTCTGGTTTGTGCCTTACAAAGGTTGGTGCTTACTGTGCTTCATAGAATGAGCGGAAAGGAGTTTCATATTTTGGCCAGGAAGGAGGAGAAGAAGGCAGACCAGCTGATGTGTCAGCTTTTGTAACAGTTAATAAAATGTTTTCAGTAGACATCAGTTGTCTCCTTGGGTTATAAAGCTGGAGAATATTTTTCAAACTAGTATATTTGTTTGGTTAATAGATAAGTTTATGGGAAGTGACTAGTTGGGAAAGTGTAAAGTAATGAGTGATGCCTTACCTTTAACCACTGAAGTTTTTTTTTTTAAGGCCACATAGCAAAGTTTTCTATAATAAGTATTAGAGGCAAATGTTTTCACCTTATTATAGCACTATTCCAAGTTGGGAGATGAGTGGATTGTAGGTTAATCAACATGGGAGCAGTGTAAAGTAGTGCAAGGATAAGAAGGGGTTGAGCAATACTTTTTTCTTGCATTATGGCAGTATCTATGAGGTACTCTTTGGCTCTACACAGTGCAGCTACCTTTTAGTTGGTGTTTTTTACTGCATGTTTAATGTGATGACCAAATTTTAAGCTTTTGTCAATAGAAACTCCTAGAAGATTAGTTTGACTTACTAGTTTATACATTTGTGTTGTTCGAAGAAGTGATTTTGAAACTATTTTATAATCAGTTGAATGCCTTTTTTTCAGCATTAAGGAGCAGCTGTTTATCAGGCAGACAGGCCTTTATAATGGAGAAAAATTTCCAACTATACCTTGCAGCTAGTTCTAAACCCTAACGAAACAAAATTAATTCTCTTCACTCCCAAATACCTCCCAATAAAGAAAGTGTACTTCACTATTACCTCTTCCAGCAATACCAAAATATAGCTTGTCACGCAAGCCAAACTAATAGATGAAGACCTAAAGCTTGAGTTCCATATTCAACATAGAATGAAAAAAAAAACACACCAGGAACAAAGCACTCTCTCCATCTGTCTAACACTGCAAGATTTCATATCACCACTAAACTCCTCCTACCTACTCTCCGCTGCTCGGCACCAATATTGACAAACATCCGGCTAACACAACTAAACAAATGTAAGCAGTGCAAAGAAAGGATTGCAAAATTTGCAGCCAACCTCTCTCATAGAGCATGTAACTATTTGCTCCTTAGAGGCAACCTGAATTGGCTTATAGCTGCTCAAACGAGGGTAAAAGGAATTTGCTGAACATTTTTGGGGGAAACAATGGTGAGTGTGTGTGTGTGTGTGTGTGTGTGTGTGTGTGTGTGTGTGTGTGTGTGTGTGTGTGTGTGTGTGTGTGCGTGTGTGCGTGTGTGTGTGTGTGTGTGTGTGTGTGTGTGTGTGTGTGTGTGTGTGTGTGTGTGCATGCGTGTGCGTGTGTGTGTGTGTGTGTGTGTGTGTGTGTGTGTGTGTGTGTGTGTGTGTGTGTGTGTGTGTGTGTGGTGTTTGGGTCAATTTTGTAAGTTGCTGTAGGTGCCAGATGTGTGAATATTTCTGATGTGAGGGTGTGAGTTGTAGTGACAGTCCAAAACTGTAGGAAGGAGTTCATAAGCACTGTGATCTCTGACTACTAAAAAATCAGCAAACAAAAAGAAAATTCTAAGTAATAAAATGCATAAGATTTACAGAGATGTAGTCAGCCAGTGTACTTAAATACGTGTTCTTTTCCAAGTATCACCCTGCCTGCAGTTTTTCTGTACGTGACACGTAAACCCTTTAACATCTTGCACAAGAAGAAGTTGTATTTTTTGTCACTCTTGTCAGAACAAGATGCATACCCTTTGCATTAACTGTCTCAACTATTTTATATACCTTATATCCCATCTCCATTCTGATAAATAGAACCATAAATGAAGGCACTATCCCATCTATCTGGAAAATTTCTCATATCATCCCACTACATAAAGGGGGGAACTCCGATGACTTCTCTAACTTTTGTCCCATAGCTCTACTATCCCCACTTGCAAAAATAATGGAAAAGTGCATTTACAAACAACTTCTTAACCACCTTCTCCATCAGTCAACTGTCAACATGGATTCAGACCTTTCCACAGTACCACCACTGCCCTGCTATCCTTCACATACTGTATCAACAAAAACCGCAACAAAAATATTCTTTCCTCTGCAGTCTTTGTTGATTTATAAGCTTTTGACATGGTTAATCACCAACTCCTTCTACACATACTGAAATCCCTTTCACTCGACCCTCTATCTATGAATTGGTTCACATCTTACCTTGAAATCCGACAGCAGGCTGTACTCTGGCAAAATAAACTATCTAATCACCTTCCTATCTCCCTAGGTGTTCCACAGGGCTCCATATTAGGTCCACTCCTGTTTTCCATTTATATCAATGACCTTCATTTAGCCATTCCACTCTCCAACTGCATTCAATATGCAGATGACTCTACTATAATCTGTTCAGCCACTTCCCAAGCCGCACTTCAGTCTCTTACCCAAAAAGCTTTCAATACTGTAGAACAATGGTTCTCTAACTGCTGCCTCCTCCTAAACCCCCAAAAAACTAAACTGTTACTCTTCATACCAACCCAAAAGTCCACTCCTTTACATTTCACTTTCGCATCCAATAATGATACTCTTATTTCTCCTGCCCAACCACCAAACTCTTAGGAATTACAATTGACAATGACCTCAACTTTGATACTCACATAAATACCACAATAAAATTAGTTAGCAGAAAACTAGGATCCCTCTACAGAATCAAACCCTTTCTTACACCAGTAGCAAGGACCGCTATAGCCAGAACTCACTTAATCTCAACCCTACTCTATGCTTCTCCTATATACACCAACCTCTCTAAAAATAACCTCAGCAAACTAGCTACATCCTATAACAATATTGCTAGATTTGCTATAGGCTCTCCTTTCAGAACTCATCACTGTCTGAATCTAAAACAACTAGGCTGGCTAGAACTTCTTAACCAGCTTCAATTCCACTAACTTACAATAGCCCACAAGACCCTGTATCAACCCAGCAACACTCCAATACTCTCAAGCCTCATTACACTTTATAATAAGCAAGTCTATCATAAACAGGAACGTATAGGCTTGCAATGACCACAAATTCACAACTGCAAAGGCAAACAAATCCACGTAGTCGAAAACTTCAAAATCACAACTGCAAAAGCCAACAAATCCACGTAGTCGAAAACTAGACAAAATAGAACGTCCTTTATTAACCTCAGTAAGCGCTTTCACCCAAAACGGCTTCTTCAGACTGTACAGGTTCATCAAAAAACACAGTCCTTATATAACTCAACCAATTAATCAATTAAATAATTAATTAACTAATTTCAGGGTGTAGTTCACTAAACAAGTCCTGCTTCTTACTTAAAACAATGCGTACATAAATACAATAAAACACATGATGTCAAAAAGGTTTTGTTAAAAAACATTACTAAAAGCTCCAATAAAAACTTAAAATTCAATATTTCAGGGCTCTTCCTATTCTCCTTTTTCTTAAAAATGGGTGCAAGCTGACCTTATCATTTAGACCAGGCGGATGGTCAGCCCTACATCTGATAATCCATCTAGTCTCTAATTCTAAAGTGTAGGATTCCAGGTCCCCTCCTTAGAGTACTCTTAACAATCTGTAAAACAAAAAAACTAAATCTATGTGTAATACCCTTGACCTTTTGATGTTTTGCTAGGGCATTACGTTCATCGCCTATCCTCATTTGATAATTATGCTCCCTTATTCTTTCCCTAAACTGTCTATTGGTTTTACCTATGTAAAACGCTGTGCAGGAGCAACACTGGGCCAGGTATATCACATTCTCTGTTCTACATGTAGTTCCTGTGAGGAAAGTAAAAATCTTCCCAGAAACTGGCTGTTTAAATGTTGTGTCAATATTAATGTAATCACACTGGTTACAGCTATAGCAGGGAACTGTATTGGTGGAGTAAGTTAAATGTTCATTCCCAAATTTATGACATAAAATTCTTTTTAAATTCTTTTTATTTTTATAACTGAACCTGGGTCTCTCACCAACCAAGGTACTAATTTCATTTTCTACTCCCAATACATGCCAATGTTTTTCTATAATCTCCTTAACACTGTATACATCACTTGTGTAGAACAATAGCAGACTAATCAGGGCACCCCTGTGTTCTATTTTCTTATCACTAAATATTTGTGTATCTATATCATTCCTACTGGAGAAATACGGTCGTGCCCTTGTCTCTCTCAAACCATAAACATCCACAATTGCTTTGTCCACTACTCCTTCCTTGTATAATCTATCCAGCAGTCTGGACTTCAGCCCTGCTACCTCATTACTAAAGCCAGCCTCTGTCGGATTAAGCCTGGAGGCTCTCATAATCTGGCCTTTTATGATATTGTCAAAAATGTGTTTCGGGTGCATGCTACCCCTGTGTAGCAGAGTATTCCTAAAGCATGCTTTTCTATGTACTGAGGTATTGACAATACCATTCATTAGCTTTATAATGTTAACATCTAGGAAAGAAATGTAGCCCTTAGAATAGCTCATGGTGAAACACAAAAAATTAGTTGATTTGTTCATATCATTCTCAAACTCTCGCAATAGGGTCTCACTTCCCCTCCAAACCAAAAAGAGGTCATCGACAAACCTCTTATAAAAGGTAACATTCTGTTTGAATAACTTGGAGGGAAACAAACTCTCCCTTTCCCATTCTGCCATTACAATGTTGGTGTAGCTATTGGCACACGAGGTGCCCATAGCCACGCCATCATTCTGAATGTACATGTCATCTCCAAAGACAAAAATATTGTTCTCCAGTATAATTTCTAGGAACAAGGCCAAGAGTTCAATTAGCTGAATATCCAAGACCGTATACTTCTTCAAATAATTTTGAACACTTTCAATACCCAAAGCGTTGGGTATGACCGTGAATAAACTTTTCACGTCAAAAGTAACTAAAAAATATTCAGCTCTGTCATCCATGCCTGAAAGATAGTCATAAAAATCAAGTAAGAACTGTTTACTGTCCTGTGTATGACACTATAGATGATCTATATAGAAGTAAAATAATACAGAAAAATCTTTATAAATTTCTTAGGGTAGACCATCCCTTAATTCCTATTTTGAAAGGACTTCCAAAAGTTCACAAGAATGCAGATAACCCCCCGATGCAACCAATAGTATCAGGTCGGGGGTGGTTAACTGAACCATTTTCATTATTTGTTGAATATTACCTGAGAACAGTGGTGGAAGCTAACCCTAATATTTTGAAGGACAGTAAACAGTTCTTACTTGATTTTTATGACTATCTTTCAGGCATGGATGGCAGAGCTGAATATTTTTTAGTTACTTTTGACGTGAAAAGTTTATTCACGAAAGTGTTCAAAATTATTTGAAGAAGTATACGGTCTTGGATATTCAGCTAATTGAACTCTTGGCCTTGTTCCTAGAAATTATACTGGAGAACAATATTTTTGTCTTTGGAGATGACATGTACATTCAGAATGATGGCGTGGCTATGGGCACCTCGTGTGCCAATAGCTACACCAACATTGTAATGGCAGAATGGGAAAGGGAGAGTTTGTTTCCCTCCAAGTTATTCAAACAGAATGTTACCTTTTATAAGAGGTTTGTCGATGACCTCTTTTTGGTTTGGAGGGGAAGTGAGACCCTATTGCGAGAGTTTGAGAATGATATGAACAAATCAACAGATTTTTTGTGTTTCACCATGAGCTATTCTAAGGACTACATTTCTTTCCTAGATGTTAACATTATAAAGCTAATGAATGGTATTGTCAATACATCAGTACATAGAAAAGCATGCTTTAGGAATACTCTGCTACACAGGGGTAGCATGCACCCGAGACACATTTTTGACAATGTCATAAAAGGCCAGATTATGAGAGCCTCCAGGCTTAATCCGACAGAGGCTGGCTTTAGTAATGAGGTAGCAGGGCTGAAGTCAAGACTGCTGGATAGATTATACAAGGAAGGAGAAGTGGACAAAGCAATTGTGGATGTTTATGGTTTGAGAGAGACAAGGGCACGACCGTATTTCTCCAGTAGGAATGATATAGATACACAAATATTTAGTGATAAGAAAATAGAACACAGGGGTGCCCTGATTAGTCTGCTATTGTTCTACACAAGTGATGTATACAATGTTAAGGAGATTATAGAAAAACATTGGCATGTATTGGGAGTAGAAAATGAAATTAGTACCTTGGTTGGTGAGAGACCCAGGTTCAGTTATAAAAATAAAAAGAATTTAAAAAGAATTTTATGTCATAAATTTGGGAATGAACATTTAACTTACTCCACCAATACAGTTCCCTGCTATAGTTGTAACCAGTGTGATTACATTAATATTGACACAACATTTAAACAGCCAGTTTCTGGGAAGATTTTTACTTTCCTCACAGGAACTACATGTAGAACAGAGAATGTGATATACCTGGCCCAGTGTTGCTCCTGCACAGCGTTTTACATAGGTAAAACCAATAGACAGTTTAGGGAAAGAATAAGGGAGCATAATTATCAAATGAGGATAGGCGATGAACGTAATGCCCTAGCAAAACATCAAAAGGTCAAGGGTATTACACATAGATTTAGTTTTTTTGTTTTACAGATTGTTAAGAGTACTCTAAGGGGAGGGGACCTGGAATCCTACACTTTAGAATTAGAGACTAGATGGATTATCAGATGTAGGGCTGACCATCCGCCTGGTCTAAATGATAAGGTCAGCTTGCACCCGTTTTTAAGAAAAAGGAGAATAGGAAGAGCCCTGAAATATTGAATTTTAAGTTTTTATTGGCGCTTTTAGTAATGTTTTTTAACAAAACCTTTTTGACATCATGTGTTTTATTGTATTTATGTACGCATTGTTTTAAGTAAGAAGCAGGACTTGTTTAGTGAACTGCACCCTGAAATTAGTTAATTAATTATTTAATTGATTAATTGGTTGAGTTATATAAGGACTGTGTTTTTTGATGAACCTGTACAGTTTGAAGAAGCCGTTTTGGGTGAAAGCGCTTACTGAGGTTAATAAAGGACGTTCTATTTTGATAGTTTTCGACTACGTGGATTTGTTGGCCTTTGCAGTTGTGAATTTGTGGTCATTGCAAGCCTATACGTTCCTGTTTATGATAGACTTGCTTATATTCTTTGGTTTTACTACAGGAACGTTGCTCTTCTGGTGGGACGTTATTGTGACTTGGATTATTACACTTTATAATAAGCTCAAGAATCTACGCTCCTCAAACAAAATGTTTATTAATACTACCAAATCAAAAACTCAGCAGGTGACTCCTTGTTCTTTAACGCTGTCGGAAAATTATGGAATCAACTACCACCTGACCTCACATCTCAGACTAGCTCTCACTTTTTAAAAGGAATCTAAAACTATTTCTCAATAAACACTGGTTATGCTCCTGCACCAACCCTGACTAATGTTTTTCCTTTACACTAATTCTCATCCTACATCCTTTACAATCCTCCCTCTCTATGTTTCAATATACTATGTTTTGCATACAAATCTATGTTTACATGTATAGTGTACCTCCTTTAGTATATTACCCTTTCATCCTACATCCTTTACAATCCTCCCGCTCTATGTTTCAATACTCTATGTTTTGCATACAAATCTATGTTTACATGTATAGTGTACCTCCTTTAGTATATTACCCTTTCATCCTACATCCTTTACAATCCTCCCGCTCTATGTTTCAATATACTATGTTTTGCATACAAATCTATGTTTACATGTATAGTGTACCTCCTTTTGTATATTACCCTTTCATCCTACATCCTTTACAATCCTCCCTCTCTATGTTTCAATATACTATGTTTTGCATACAAATCTATGTTTACATGTATATTGTACATCCTTTAGTATATTACCCTTTCATCCTACATCCTTTACAATCCTCCCGCTCTATGTTTCAATATACTATGTTTTGCATACAAATCTATGTTTACATGTATATTGTACCTCCTTTAGTATATTACCCTTTCATCCTACATCCTTTACAATCCTCCCGCTCTATGTTTCAATATACTATGTTTTGCATACAAATCTATGTTTACATGTATAGTGTACCTCCTTTAGTATATTACCCTTTCATCCTACATCCTTTACAATCCTCCCGCTCTATGTTTCAATATACTATGTTTTGCATACAAATCTATGTTTACATGTATAGTGTACCTCCTTTAGTATATTACCCTTTACAGATTTTTGATTATGTTATTATTTACATTGAGTAGTATAATTATGTTCATCTTAAAAAAAAATGTTTTTATAATATTTTTATGTAACAATTGCTGTTTTTACATTGTTTCTATCATAGCCTCTATTATTTTTGTATGTTTTCCTGGAGCTTTTCTCCCCGAGCCTCTACTGAAAATGGACACGTATCCAGTTAGACTAGCCCGGTCAACAAACGTAAAATAAATAAATAAAATAAAGATAAAACAGTTACTGCTAAGAAGAGCATTCCTAAATGCTTCTAAATTAATCCCTAATTTGAGAATGATTAACAAAGCATTATTTGCTGATTGCATGTAGGTTTTGTAGTAAAATTACTTGAGATATTATGTTGGTATTTGCTGATCTGTGAAAGGATTATCTCAAAGGTGCAGAGAGTCATGCTGACAAAGAAAGAGTACAGCAACCTGTTTATTTTTACAGTGAGCAAGGCAATCAATACACAGTGTTCAACACTTAAAATGGCAGACAGTAATGTGTGTGAATGTATCTGTGCTCATCCAGAGATTAAGATATCTCACAGAAAACCTCTTACTTCAAGATATAAGAATCACAGACTTCTTCTATATAAGCAGCTAAGGTTGGGGACAAAATTGCTACATCAGGGGGTGCAAGAGGGCAGGCCTCTCACAGAAAACACTTTAATACTTCTGCAGTATGTATCCACTTTCACATTTTTGTCTGCTTTCTGCATATTAGTACTTCCACCTTTAATGACAAACACAAGTGTGCTCATAGCTCAAAACATATATGCGCAAGGACTGGGACAAAGTCAAAAATTAAGGAGGCACAGGTCCAAAATCAGGGACAATGTTTAAATATTACTCTAATACACTTAAAAGTTAGTAGCACAACAGATTTTGCATCATGTATTTTTGGAGAAATAAGAAGTATGAAACTCTACTATCTATTATTAATGACTGCCTGCGATAAGAAGTATGGAACTCTACTAATTATTATTAATTACTGCCTGTGATAAAAAGTATGAAACTCTACTATCTATTATTAATGACTGCCTGCGATAAGAAGTATGAAACTCTACTATCTATTATTAATGACTGCCTGCGATAAGAAGTATGAAACTCTACTCTCTAGTATTAATGACTGACTGTGATACTCAGTGGTTTATGAAAGAAAATCACAAATTTTGTGATGGACAGAATAGAAGCAAAATTAGGAATGATCTACAAAATTAGGGGCAGTTGAGAAGCATGAGTGAGCAGAGTGTTTATTAATGAAAGCCTCTGTAGGGCAATCATTGGAGGAAATAAGGAAAGGAAAATTGAAAAGCTTTAAGATTCTTGGTGATAAACTGCAAGGTTCCACCTCAAGCCATTTTCCCAACTAACAGGGAAGATATAATCAGCCTACAGTCAAGCATCAGTAACACCAAACATGTTGGATTGGTGTTCTTTAATTCAGAGCTTTAGTATAATTCAGGTGAATCAAGCTGCTGTAAGCTATGGATACTCCTTTATTGTGAAATGTGGTGATGAGGCTGGATTGTGCTCATTGCTAGTAAGACAGCGGTGTGGATCTGGGTGCAATTAATGAAAAGAAGAGAAAAGTGAATCAGTGTCGGCGCTTATTAGGAAAGTTACAACTCTGGAAATGAACTTGCATTCAGAGACAAATGTAGCCTTCTGACATTTGCCAAAAAAATAACTCCCACCAGTTTATATGCTACTGAGAAGAACTGCTGAAAGTTCTCAAAGTAGTAAAAAATCCTGGAGTCCTTATACGTTCATAGGTTCATAGGTGGGTACTAGGCTATCTGCCTGAAGGCATTTGTAAGCCTAGCCAGAATGTGTTGGCTTATGCCACCCCCTTAGATGAGTTCCCTGTGCCTCTGTCCAGCAGAGCCACTGAAGTGATCCCCGAGGTAAACTTTCTGTTTCCCATCCACTTGTCAAGGTTTCTTTGCAACAGTGTTAGTGAGGAGCTCTGCCTAATGTAGATTGGAATCTTGTTCCAAAGCATGGGAAGTCTCTGGGACAGGAATCTATCCCTCCAGCACATCCTATTTATTGTTGTAGTGAGGTTTAGATCCCTAGAGCATGTGGCTCGAGGGGATAATGTTTTTTTAGCTAATGACTTTTCATTTCATACTCATATATAGCTGCTACAGCTGCAAAGCATATGGCTTTAGCCACCTGATCCTCTATCGGGTCAAAGATGTGCCAGGGAAGTAAATGTATTCTTTAAAAAGCTCTTATCAGAAAAAAAAAACATTATTGAATACTCTGTTCTGCAACTTTCTTACATGCCATCTAGTGCAATTAAAGAAGACAATCAGCACTTCAGGGTTTGTCTTATAGCAAAGGATCACAGCATCTCTCTCTCTCTCTCTCTCTCTCTCTCTTTCTCTCCCCTTTGCATCTTAAATGGCTTTACTGGAAAGGCTCACACAGACACTGCCACAGCTTGCTGTGAGGGAAGGGTTAGTTTGCTTTTGATTTCTTGAACTTTGTATTACTTTATTGCCTTTTTCTATTTTGTATACTGTGATGTGTTTTCTTTACACTGTGTTTTACTTGTGTTCTGCTTTTAACTGCATATTAAAACTTGAAAAGAGACCACAGCTCTGTCTCTTGTGAGTCAGATAGAAATTAGAACAAGTCAATTAAGGAATCACACAGAAGTTAGAACAGGTTAGTAGTTAAGGTTAATTATCTGTGAACAGAGGGGTGGAGCTAGGAAATAAACCTTCTATTTAAGGAGTAAAATAAAACATTTCAAAGCTTTGCTGGAAAAGCTTACCTAGACTCTGCCACAGCTTGCTGTGAGGGAAAAGTTAATTTGCTTTTGATTTATTGTATTTTGTATCACTTTATTGCCTTTTTCTATTTTGTATACTGTGATTCGTTTTCTTTACACTGTGTTTTACCTGTATTCTGCTTTGAATTGCATATTAAAACTTGAAAAGAAATTACAGCTGTGTCTCTTGTGAGTCATATAATTTTTCTTACCTCCCACCCTGTTACTGTTGTGCTCTTAAACATCACTGTATTTCAATCTGCCTGCCCTTTATGTTAATTTGACCATATAGCTCCTTCCCTCTCCTGTTTCACTGGCTTTTGTGAGTAACCACAAAATTATCATTATGTGAAATCACTCCCCTTCAATTATTTAAATTTATTGGCCATTCCACTGTATTCCATAAAGCCTGAAAACAAAAGTGCCCACCCCTTTCAATCTAGCTTGCTCTTTTAAAATTAGTGTCTCTCCACTTAGACTGCTGAAACTTTAGTTTAGCCTCTTTTTCATATCTAACTGCTTAGTGCTCACTGCAGTGCTTACGCTATTAACCCATTTTTCTCATCTTACCTTTAAACATCTATTGCAAGACCACCAGTTATTGGAAAGCTCACATTCTGTTTGTCAGTAGTCATTTTGGGATTAGTGCTTCTGCTTTCTCCTGGTGAAAGAAGGAGCACATGTACATTATTTCCTGGAGAATGCTGATCACCAGAAAGCCGAATAACTGCTTCATAGGTGAAAACTTGGAATCTGTGCTCATATTCTGCTCCTGGAGAGAAAAAGAGCAGAGTGCATTGATTCCTGACTGTTTCTGGTTGGTCAGTGAATGGCTGTGCTTAACATTCCTGATTGGTCTGGTTGCTATTCAAGGCATCTACCAGGAAAAGACTACAGCTAGCCTACAGACACTTGCATCATCTGGGACAATACTGTAGACCACCAAACAGGTTGTGGCCTGCTTCTCATCTTGGGATTGGTGCTAATGTTTTGCTTCTGGTGATAGAAGAAGCAAAGGAGCATTGTATTTCAGCAGAGTGAAGCTGTGGTGAGACCAGCACTAATTGTAGCCAAGCAGTAGCCATTCATGCAGCTCCCCTCTTTTCATCATTCTTGACAAGCTAATTCTTTGTTTTCAGTAAGGACTGCTTGATTTGTTTCTAACTTCAGAATATCTGCCTTAATACTTCATCCTTAAATTTTCAGGGTCTATGTATTAGTGTCTCTTCAAGTGTTTGGCCATGCCCTGTACAGACTCAGACACCTCAAGTGACATTTTTCCTGTAAAAGCACAGATGAACGTTCTCCATCACCTAGCTGCATACAGGACAACTAGTTTGCAGTGACAAGCTCTGTCTCCAGAGTTGCAAACTGAATGCTCCTGACATTGTTTTATTTTCTCACTCCAGCTATCTAATCAATGAAAAAGGGTCTGTTGCCATGGATATGAACTTTCCCACTGTCTCCATTACCAGCTTGGTGGATATGGACATCCTGAGGCAATGTAGAAATTGACTCATGTTTACTGACAACCAATTAATTCTCAAACAAACTGATATGGTATGTGAGAGATGTATTTACACACTGTCACTGGAGGTAAAGCTCTCACATAAAAGTACTCCTAATGTCAATAAGCTTGTCAGTTGTACACACACTGGACCCATCACACACAATTCAAACCAGACATATAATCCCATATATGCTGAGGTACTTAAATGCAACCGTCCTAAACCACAAAGACCTCCTAGATGAAGTACACTTAACAAATACCCTCAGCAGCCCCAAATGCACTCTTTCAAAGTAACATCCACATCAACACACAGAGCCACATCTCATGGAGTCTCTACCTGTAAGCCCATAAGGCAAGCCACCACACAATCCAACATTCTGGTCATTGGAGACTCCATCATGAGACACACTGATGTCCCTGTCACAAGGCTGAGTAAAGAGAAAGTCACAATCAGTTGCTTATCAGAAGCTAGGATCTGCCACATTACTCACACACTCAGGTCATTGGACCACAAGTACCAGTATGACTTAGTCATAGTCTATGTGGGAGTAAATGACCTGAGACATGCCTCCCTAGACTATATGAAGAGAGACATCATGGAGCTCTTGGAATATGTGCCTCAGGCTGGTAAGAGCCTAACATTGAGCAGCATTTTAACTTCTCCAAGCATGATGCCACAATACAAACAAAAGATAATTGACTTTAATAACTGGCTCAGTTTCTGGTGTCATTCTAAGTGGGTGCAATATTTGTCAGCTTGGAAGGAGATATTCAACAGACCACACAGCTTTGGCAGGGATGGTGTGCACCTGTCCCCTCTAGCCTTTCGAATATTAGCTAAAACATTGCCTTCCCCCATAGTGCCTTTTTTAGGCAATGCCAAACTGAAAGTACTTTTGACAAAGCAAATCAAAACCAAGAAAATCTAAAGGTATTACTGCTCAATGCTAGGAGTCTATTTATTTTATTTTATTTTACACTTTGTTTACTGGGATACTCCACTGGGCCAAGAAGAGCCCATTTCAAATGTTGTCCTGGGAAGAAAAGTTCCATGAACAACAATATAATATGAAGACAATGCATTTACATTTTTGTAGTACTATTGAAGACAACATGACAAAAAATCTATGATTGCAGTGGAAATACAGTCAAAAAAGCAAAAGGTAAAATTACACACACACACACACACACACACACACACACACACACACACACACACACACACACACATACACACACACACACACACACACACACACACACACACACACACACACACACACACACACACACACTGACATATACACACACACACACACACACACACACACACACACACACACACACACACACACATACACACATACACACACACACACACACACACATACACACAGACACACATACACATACACACACACGCACAAACACACACACACACACACACACACACACACACACACACACACACACACACATACACACACACACATAAACAAGTCAATTAAAATAAGAAATCCATTGGTGCATATTCCTTATTCCTGTTAAATTTGTTAGAATGTGAAATAACACAGGGTTGGCATTACAGTTTTACATGAAATCTTAGCAGAGTTAAAGTAGGATGGGGGATAAGAGATGTTAATTGTTGACTCTAAGACGGGTGGGACAATAAGAAAAAAAAGGTAGACCAAGAGTAGGAGTAAATGACAGAAATGAAGATGTCAGTAGTCCGAGACACTCAGTGTGATGAAGAGAAGAGAGAAGTAAAGGAGTGTGAGAAATGGGGAAAAAGAGGTGAGTCATGTGAGATGAGAGCAGGAACATTCCCACAGGGTTTTGAGATGGGAATGAAGCAGGGTTGTATGGGTAGAGTGGTTGTCTGTAGTATGAATCAGAGGTGGCAGGGAGTTCCAGAGGTGAGCCAGGGAAAAGGATAGCAGGTGTTTGCCTGGAGAACGAGCAGGCTTGTGCAGTTCAAACAAATTCTGGTTCATAGGTTCATGGGTTCATAGGTTTATAGTAGGCTATCTGCCCTAAGGCATTTATAAGCCTAGCCCAAAGTTTTGTGGCTTACGCCACCCCTTATGTTAAAAAATACTGTGCCCATTAGTTTGTTGTGCCTCTGTCCAGCAGGGACACAGAGATGATTCCCGGGGTAAACCTATGATCTCAACATCCACCGGTCAAGATTTCTCTTGAACAGAGCCATCGAGGTGCTCTGCCTCACATGGACCAGGATTTTATTCCACAGCATAGGGAGTCTCTGGGTGACAAATCTATCCCTCCAGCATGTCCTATTTATATCCGTGCTAAGGTTTAAGTCGCTTGCTCTAGTGGATCTGGTAGATTTGGATTTTTTGAGGTGGAGCATGTCCATTAATTCCGGGTTGGACATGGCCTTGTATGTTAGGCACAGGTCACCTCTGAGCAGGCGGTATGCGACTGAATAGAGCTGGAGTTTCTTCAGTCGGGCAGCATATGACAGATTTTGGAGTCCCTTTATCCTTTTGGTGAGGAACTTTTGGGGTCTCTCCAATTGCTGCAGGTGTCGGGTGAGATACATCCAGAATGGGGCATTGTACTCGATCATTGGTCTGATAAGTGAAGAGTACAGGGGAACAATGACCTCACTTGATCTGGATGTGAATCCCTTCATGATCAGGTGGGCAATGTAGAAGGTCTTTCTAACCACTTTAGCAATGTGAATGTCAAAAGAAAGGCCACTGTCAACCTGGGTCTCCAGGTCCCTGATAACCTCTTCTGTGCTTAATGGATTGCCACCTATATGGTAGCTTGGGGTTACCTTGTTTTTCCCGAAGGGTATGACTATACATTTTTTGGCATTTAACTTCAGGCCATGGCTCTGGCACCAGTTTTCAGTTTCCGTGAGACCTCTCTGAAGGATATCTGTGTCTGATGTACTTTCCACTATGGCGCCCAGTTTGCAGTCATCTGCAAACTTTGTCAGCCATAGTCCTCCTATGTTTGCCTGTACTTCTGAGAAGTAGATGCCGAACAACAGGGGGCCAAGGACTGAGCCCTGTGGGACACCACTTGTGACCGGCCTGGAGTCTGACATGGCGCCAGCAACTCTAACCCTGTGGGTTCTGTCCTTTAGCCAGTTTGCAACCCATCTTGTGACATATGGGTTTACATTTAAGCTGGTAAGTTTCTCTATAATACCCGAGTGGGGTATTGTGTCGAAAGCTTTTGCAAGGTCAAGGTAGGCTGTATGGACTGCCTTTCCCTCATCAATGGCCTTGGTGACTGTTTTGAAGAAGTCGACCAAGTTCAAAAGGCATGATCTGCCCTTGACAAAGCCAAACTGGGTCAGGTCCAATGTCTGCAAGTCCCCTATGTCTTTGTTTATGAGTTCCATTATGATCCTCTCCATAGCTTTGCAGACCAGGCTTGTTAAGCTTATGGGGCGGTAATTACCAGGGTCCGTAGAGGCACCGCCTTTGTGGAGTGGGACCACAGTTGCCGTATGCCACTCCTTGGGCACGTATCCTGTGGTAAGGCTAAGATTAAACAGCTGCCTTATATGCGGGTTTAGTTCCTCGTTGAGTTCGTGTAGCACACAGCCGGGGACACTGGATCTTAGAAGTCTGTTGGGTAGGCGCAAGGGAGGGGCATATGGAGGGATTAAAGATGAGTTTATGGGCATGAGTAAGTTGAATGTAGGTAAGATGGTTGGGAAGTTTGAGCCAATTTAATTGGTGTAGGGCACTGCAGTGGTGGGAGGAGGATTTATAGCTGGTAGCAATTTTGTTATAACAGGAGGATAGCTTTGTTTTTAGAGAAGATTGAAGGTTGGTAAGAAGTGGGGCACATATAGGAGAGAAGGAATGAGGAAGGTGTTAGACAGTACAAGTTTAGTAATGGGAGTCATATAGTGATTATGGCAGTAGAGCATGCCTAGTTTCTAGTAGGTTTTCTTTATATTGGTTAGTAGATGGGTATCGGATTTTAACTGTTCATCAATAAGGTCTCCTAGAAACTTTACATGGGAGGCTACCTCGAGAGAGGTATTGTTTTGACTAGTAATGGAGAATGAGTTCTTGTCTATAATGGTACTTTTTGAAGGGCATAATAACATAATTTTAGTTTTTGATGTGTTGAGTGATAGGTGGCTGTCTATCATCCAAAGTTCAGTATAAGAGAAAGCATCCTGAGTTAGTTTTAAGAGAGTGGAGGTGGAAGTGGTGGAGGAGATGATCGTAGAGTCATCTGCGTATTGAATCAGTTTAGCACTTGGAATGTTTTGGTGGAAGTCATTTATGAAAATGTTGAACAGTAGGGGACCCAATATGGAACCCTAGGATATACCTGTAGATGTATTAAGGAAGGAAGAGGTGGCTTTTTTCCATTTGACAGCTTGTTGTAAGTTGGAGAGGTAACTAGAAAACCAGTTGACAGAAGAGTGGGATAGGTTTAGATTAGAGAGTTTAGATAGGATAAGGTTATGGGAGATAGTGTCAAAGGCCTTGGATAAGTTCAGAAGCAGGGTGGACACTAGACAGCCAGAATCCCGGGCTTTGTTGATGGTTTTGAGGAAGGAGAGGAGAGCAGTTGTGGTACTGGAGCTTGGTCTAAAACCATATTGTGTGGGGGTAATTAGGTGGTTGTCTGTGAGGTAGGGTAGAAGTTGAAGGTGGATACACGTTTCTAGAACTTTTGAGATAGGGGATAAGATAGTGATTGGCTGGAAATTGGGAATGTTGTTGTTATTACCTCCTTTGTGAAGGGGGGTGATATAGGCCTTTTTCCAGAGTAGGGGTACATAGTTTTCTTGGACTGAGCGGTTTATTAGAATGTTTGTGAAGGGGGATGATGTAGGCCTTTTCCCAGAGGAGGGGTACCTAGCTTTCCTGGATTTAGCAGTTTATTAGAATGGAGATGGGAAAGGCGACGGCATCAGCAGCCATTTTGAGGAAGCAGGAAGGAAGGTCATCGGGGGTGTTTGAGCATGGTTTCAGTTTCCAAAGGAGTTTTTTTATGATAGAGATGGGAATGGGTTTGATAGTGAAGGAAGGGGATGGCAGGTGGTAGTGTTAGGGGAGGGAGAGATAGGAGGAGGTGGAAGTGAAGCTTTGTTGGGGAAGGAAGTAGTTAGTTTGGCTAAAGAATCAATAAAGAAGGAGTTAAATTGGGTGGCTGAGGAGATGTCTTGGACATTTGGGTCAGGGCAGGGGTTGTCTCTTTTGCCAGGATTGAGGAAGGTGGAGATTTCATTCCAGAATTTTTGGGAGTTGGTCTTGAGGTTATTTTGAAGGGTGGGGAAGTAGGATTTGCGGTTGGATGTAACAAGTTTTTTTTACTTTGTTATGTAGTAGCTTATATTCAATCAGGGTGGTATGGCTTTTATTTTTCTGGTAATGTTTCCAGGCTTTGTCACGGAGATGCATAATGGTTGTAGTTTCTTTGCTTAACCATGGGACAGTTTTACTTTTAATTCTTTTAGTTCTGGAGGGAGCATAGAAATGTAACAGGTCTAAGAATGTAGTGTTAAAGTAGGCTACTGCATTATCTAAGGAAAGGATTTTTACAGGACTCCAGTTTGTGTGTTTTAGAGAGCAGGAGAAGGTTTCAGGGTTGAAGTTTTTGAGAGAGCGGGAGGAGATATAAGTGTGGGACAGTTGTAAGGAGGAGGGAAGACGATGAGAGAAAGAGAGAAGATGATCGCAAAAAGTGTCAGGTAGGATGCCGCTGTCAGAGATGTATTGGGGTGAGAAACAAGAATCCAGTCAAGAGTAGTACCAGAGGAGAAGTGTTTTGAGAGGCTGGTAGTAGAGTTAATTAGTTGGGAGAAGTTGTATAAGTTTATGTTGTGTGGAGAAGTAGGAGACTGAATATCAGTCCAGTTAATATTAACGTCACTAAGGATTATGGTCTCGCTGGTAATGTTAGAGGAGAACCAGGAGAGGATATCCTTAAGAATGGAGATATTGCCTCATTGGGGATTGTAAAGAGTGGATATACATATGTGTTTGTTTCTATTCATCTGGAGGAGGGCCAGGAGTAGCTCGGCATTGGTGAATTAGGGTATGGGTTTGGTGAAGAGAGTAACTGTAAGGGGGGAGGAGTAGAGAATAGCTACTCCACCACCTTTTTTGAGGGTCCTGTCATTTCTAATTATATTGTAGTTGGGGGAGTGATTTCAGGATCTTTTATGCGTGGCCTTAATCAGGTTTCAGTAACGGATAGGATATCTGGGTGGTTACGTTGGAGGCAGGCATGGAAGTTTGGAATCTTGTTACATAAGCTTCAACCATTCAATGTAGTGAAAAGGAGGGATTTGCAGGATGAGGCGGAGAGGGAAGGGAATGGTTAAAATGAACAGAGTCAGAGGGTCCAGGGTTTGGGTGAATGTCACCAGAGAGAAGGTTGGTAATAAGTTGATGAATATGGGAAAAGAGGAATTTAGAGTGCTTAGTGTCCTGTTTGAGAGTTGGGTGCTGTGTTATAGTAGTGTTGTTAGGGATTGTGGATGAGAGACAGTGAACATGAACGAGTCTATAAGGGAACAGGAGGTGCTACTGAAGAAATAGAGATGAGGGGATATAGAGGTTGTGTTGTGTTTAACATATGTGGGGTATGTAGAAGATATATGACAGGAGGGAGGGTGATTAGAATTTGGAAGACTGGTGAGAAGGTAGGTTAGGAAAAGAAGAAGAGGATGGAGTACAAAGGAGGTGGGTTTTAGAGGCATAATGGTGTCTGAGTATTGAGGTGTTGGGGAAATTGTAGTAGAGCAACTATGGGATTAGTCAAGCTTGTTCTAAAGTGGAAGATAGCTAAGGGGAGTGGGGGGGATTGTGTGGGTGGGGCTGATGAGCTGGTGATTGGACCTTTTGGGTGTGGGAGTGGTGCTATGGCTATAAGTGTGAACATTGAAAAATGATTGGTATTGATGGAAGAAGGTATTGGTGTCTTATAATGTCACATATTCTATGTTAGAAGTTATGTATGAAATGTTTAGGGTGTTTACTGGGTATGTTTCTATTGGGTAGACACTTTTGTGTGTGCAGGCAAATGTATTGTAGACAGCTAGTAATCTATAATGGGAGAGGTTAGTTGCAATTACTGTAGCAGATTGGGTTGTTTGAACTCTGGTGGTTTTGGTCAAGTTTAAATGACAGGTATTGGGGGGGGGCAGGTGGGATATGGGAGCAGGGAGGGGAGTGGAGTGAGCCCAGGCGTAGTGAGGGCGAATGGAGTGGGATGAGCCAAGATCCAAGCAAAGGCAAGTTTGTGTTTAAGAAAAACAATCAGAATTGACCAAAAACTGCTGTGAGGCTGTAAGTCATTTCATAACCATTTATCAGGTGGAAAACAGGATAACCTTGTATCAGTAGGCTACTGTGGTCACAATTAAATTAATAAACACACAGTATTTGATCAGTTATGGATGCTATTTGCTAACAGAAGTGAATAAAAGGGAAATAGAAGATGAGTGTGTGTGTGTGTGTGTGGGGGGGGGGGCTGCTTACAAGCCAAAGCAGAGTGCCCTCTGGGGGATAATGAATATTGGCTCAAACAGGTAGACACATACACAAAGTTAACTTTAGCTGTTTGTGTTTGCAGACAGTTCAGACCCGGACTGCGCTTTTCATATAACAATGTATCCACCAGTCAGGTTAAAGATAAAGGTGTTATTGCAGCTGATTACTTAGAGAGGTGTTAGGTTGGAGAGACACTGAGCTCTTCATGGGGTCTGTAGCAGGGTGGTTGTAGTTTAGTCTGAAGTCTAAACAAAAAACTCCACTCCCTAGGAGCCCTCTTTACCCTAGAGAATGCTGATGTCTGTGTGGTCACTGAGACATGGTTTAAAGCCATGGAGAGCACACCAACAGTGCAAGGTTATAATGCCTTCCACACATTTAAACCAGCTACTACACACCAGGGACAAAAGGTGGAGGTGTCTTTGTTTACATCAAAAATAAATATAACTCAATGCAGGTCAAACAGGAAAATGCACTTGAGCTACCCCATGTTCAAGTCACCATAGGCAAAATACAATATCACTTCCTTGCCAGCTATAGTTCCCCCTCTATGATCCAGGAGACCCATACCATGTATTTAAACTTATTAGAAACACTAACCATCCAACCCAATATCAAATTCATGGGAAACTTTAATTACCTCATTATTAACTGAGAAGCCTATATGACACCAAACATTCAGGCACAAAGATTTCTGGATTTTGTAAACACAAACTCTCTGAACCAGATAGTCAATACACCAATCAGGGGTACAGCCATATTGGATCTGGTCCTCACTAATATGCAAGACTGCTGCACACCCTCTACTGCAATGCCTTTCCTGGTAAAGTCAGACAAAGAAATGGTCTCTGTGACATCCGTGCCCTGGCCCAGCAATCAATGAGCCTCAATCCTCACCACTAACTCCAGAGAGGGCATCTCATATATGAAGAAAGGATAACAACTACACACAGTAAAGTGCAATTTCCCTTAAGAGCACACAGTCAATCCAGGTCTGGTTGCTCCCTTGCTCTCCAGGTCTCCAATAAGACTCCCCACTGGTACAACTATAGGGTCCAGATCTCAGCCTAGTAGGCAAGCTAAAACTTCTAGCACCCTCTCTGTCCAACAAGCGCTTCATGTCCCTGCACACACACGCACACGCACACACGCACACACACACATACACACACACACACACACACACACACACACACACACACACACACACACACACACACACACACACACACTTTGAAGGCCGGCACAGGTTCTCCAGCTGTCCTCCCTTTTCCTAGACTATACGGTAGTACCCTGCCACCACCCACTAATAATTATCAGCTACTCAAAGGCCCTTAAAAGGGTTTCTAATTATTACTGTGCAGTATTATTATCCAATTGGTAGTATAACTAGTCAAGGCTTATTAGAGTGACTTGGTACAGTAATCACTATAAATATGCAATGTACTCTAGAGCTTAAATTACCTCTACACAAAACAGCCACAGTTGAAAGGTTTTAAAATATATAATAAATAATAAAAACACAAAACAATACTTCTTTCTACACAGTGCTAGTCAAGAGTTCAGAGATCACAGAGAAATACTTAAAATAATTCAGTAGGACAGTTCTGACATCACAGAAAAACACTTAGTCTAATATTTCTAGTTCCTAGCTATTTCTAAAAGAAAACACAAGTCTATGATAACTTACATAAGAAAACAGGCTGATGAGCTGGATGGTCAAGACAAAAATGCTTAATAATCTCTGGTTCTCTCTGTTTAAATTGAAATTACAGTTCTGACAAACGTTACATCATTCTTCATACTTCCCTGGGTTCCCAGGCTAACAGAAACTGCATTTACATTCTTAACATCTCCTTTTGTTATCTTGCAGCTGGTCAGGAAGCAGAGCAATAAAAATACATTTGCATGTCTAAATCTAGCAATTTAACTCTTGGTTAAAACAATAGAAAGAATTTATTTATCTAGACCCTTCGGCACCACTGTCTACATCAAAGGGTCACTATATGCTTTACTTTGGTCAGTAGAGAGCACCGTTGTTTCATTTTTTTTCAGTTCCACATCTAACAGCAGTTTTTTTCCATTTAAGACAGCAAGCCTGTGTCTTACATTGATATTTACAAATGATAGAATTATCTGCAAAATTCTATCAGGCTAGGCTGGCAGCCTTCATCTATCTTTACCCACTCTTCACAGTCTCCTTTGAAGTAAAAATAAAACCTGGACCCTCAGCTAAACCTGGGATATTCAGGAACTACTCTAAGGGTAAAATCCACAACATACGGTCAGTGAAATGAAATAAAATAATTTAATCAGCACAAGCACAAAGAAAAAATGTTCAGTACTCCAATCTCTAGCATCTCGGCTCTACAGCCTTCCATGACCTTTTACTATATGAAATGCTTTGACGAGACTTGTCCTTGGTGACATGAAAACAAAAGGACGCTCATTCTCAATAAAAGGTAATATTAGTTGCATCATGAAGTGTGACAACTTCATATCATAAACACTTCCATCCCCATGGAATGCACTCCCTCCAGCTCTAAATTAAACTGCGCTCATCAAGTCATTCCTTCAGGACAAAATCTGATGGCTACATGGGCACCAGAAATTTCCAGCTTGGAATCCATGACATCATGCTCCTCAATAGTCAGTAGGCTTGAACTTGTTCCCCAAACCTATGATTGCACGATCCGACAATATTAGGCCTAGTGGACTGCAGGATTAGAAGTTTATTACTGAAATTTGTACTTCACTATTCTGTAATGGTCAGACTGTGAATTAAGTGGATCCATTTTGCATAAGTTCTCTTACCCAGTTAACAAATATAAGAAAAATAAAATAAACTTTTTTGTGAAAATCAGTCTATTTTTCCATATGCACTAGGATGTAACTATTCCTGTAGCAGCATGTGTATGTGTAGGGCTATAGTCTCAATGGTCCTGGTTTGAGTATAGGATGTACAACCTTTACTTTATGTAACTATGATCCTAGGACTCAGATAAGTATGAAAGGTATTTTACCAAATTCAGGTAGCTATAGATTTTATTTATTTGTTTTTCCCCTCATTGGTTATCTCACAAGATGCTACTGCAGACAAATGACCACTTCAGTAACGGGCTTTTTCAAGTTACGAACAGGCGAAAGCGCTTGTGGTTACTGGAGTGTTTTATCTCGTTGTGGTGCAATAAAAAGATTTGTCAACTTATCCTGCTCGTCTAATTTGTGCCTAAAAATTTTGGAGCAGTTAAAAAGTACTGAAGTGGTCATTTGTCTGCAGTAGTGTTCTGTGTCAGTTTACGGAGAGTACAGTGCCTTTCTGCCTGGTGGGATTCGTGGTACTGTTTTGTTCAAGTTGTTTTATCTCACAAGATGGACAGAGCTATAGATATATTTCTTAACTTTTCTTTCATCTTGTGGCTATTACAGAAGATACAGAAAGATATAAACTGTATTTCTTCATCTTTATCCCTCCTAAAGCTATTACAAAAGTTACAGAGAAATACAGAATTTATTTCTTCATCTTTTTTTCCCTCCTGAAGCTATTTCTCATGATGAAGATGGTTATAGATTTTATTTCTTAGTTACCCCCACATGACTCTTCAGCTACATTTCCCCTCTAGGACAATTTCTTTTCCCTTGTCCGCATCATCCACTTATAACACAAAAGTGGGATAACGTAATACACAGGACTTCCATCCTGTTGGAAAGGAAAAGATTCTTCTAGATTTTTGTTTCTCACTGGGATAGTTAGATACATGTGCTACTGAAATGACATGTACACACACACACACACACACACACACACACACACACACACACACACACACACACACACACACACACACACACACACACACACACATGCACACACATGCACACACATATCAAACTACAGGTTTAGCGGTACCTATGCCAGAGACCCATGCTAATGATGGGAAAGGACTTTGTGCCCTTATTGTCCAATGTGTGTCTGCCATAGCAACTGTGGTCACCAGCTGGTGTCCAGTTGTCTAGTTTGGGTTATTTAGGATACCTCTAACTGAGTGAAAGTAGGAAGTAAAACCAATCAATCTGTGAAATGTGAACTAAGAATTGCTACACTCAGTATAAGTTCCCTTACAGGATGCAGCTTGGAAGTGGTTGACATGATGATAAGAAGGAAGCTGCACGTGCCTTGTATCCGGGAAACATGATGAATGCAGCAAAGGCACCTGGCTTGGAATCTAGACTCTACTGCTAATAGGAGAACAGTCTAGAAATTTTGTGGGAAATTGGTGAAAAGGGAATATTCCAAGAAATGTCCATCTTGGACTTAATATATGTAAGTCATTTTTGACGCTGTTCAGTCTGTAATTCAGGACTCTCTCTAGCAGGTCCTAATATTGCAAATGATTACCCTTTCTTGCACATATTTCCTTTCTTTTTCTCCCCTAATTCACAGCAAGGATCAACAAAATACACGTTTTCATTATATGTTTATACAAGAAGTTTCTATCCTGTTTATGTTGTTGTGATCTATTTTCATAATATTATTTTAGTAAAATTTGATTCAGTAGGTAGAAGTTTTGAATGTGTCTTTTTGCCTGTTTATGATATATTGCTTGTCCTGGCCCGGAATAAGAGAGAGAGAGAATGAACGATTTTAATATATGTGAGCGCTTTGACATATATGCATGCATACACAGTAAAAGATGATTTGCAGACTTTACTTTCTTTCACCTGGTCATGGAAAGATTGTAGTGATGCAGGCTATGAAGGGAAGACCAAATTTCAATTTCAGCTGATGCAGATTCCACTCCATCTTTGGGAATCCACATAAATTCTTAGAACAACAATGATGACACATTATGAATCCGTGTTACATGGTATTTTATGTGTCTAGTGTTTAAGAACATTAACATATCTAAATTTCAATGTGTTACTTTTTTGAGTGCCAAACTGTGTGTGTTTGGTGCCAGTGTAAGATCAGCCATTAGCTGCAGCTTCCTAGATGCCATTTTATCTAAGCTACTCCCACATGCAGTAATGAATGCTCTCACCTCACCTAAACCCATCTCATCTCATGTCATCTTATTCCATCTCATCTCCTCTTGTCTTGTCTCATCCTATCTCATCTCATCTCGCCATTCCATCTCATCTCATTCCATCTCATCCTGTCTCATCTCATTCCATCTCATCTCATTCCATCTCATCCTGTCTCATCTCAGTCCATCTCATCTTGTCTCATCTCATTCCATCTCATCTCATCTTATATGATTTCATTTTGTCTCTTTTCATCCCATCTCATCTTATCTCGTCTCATCTCACCTCATCTCATCTCATCTCATTCCATCTCATCTCCTCTTGTCTTGTCTCATCCTATCTCATCTCATCTCGCCATTCCGTCTCATCTCATTCCATCTCATCCTGTCTCATCTCATTCCATCTCATCTTGTCTCATCTCATTCCATCTCATCTCATCTCATATGATCTCATCTTGTCTCTTTTCATCCCATCTCATCTCATCTCATCCCATCTCATATCTTGGGTTCCTTTTAGATGACCGAAGATGCATTCTTTCGAATGCGTCTTGGTCGAACTTGAAAAGACTAAATGGCAAAATGAAGAAGCGGCATGTAAGTGAATTATTTCCCTGGGAAAGAAATCTCTTGGCTTTGTCCATTACTTTGCCGTTTTCGTCACTGTAGTGCGATCTCGGAGTTGTTATATTTAAGTAGGGGGTGTGGGAGGCACAGCTCCCCATATCGGGGCATGTGGGGGGGTGAAGCCCCCCCACTTTATGTTATAAGTGTTTTTTTTTTTTTTGGAACAGTGATTTTTTTTTCCCTTTGGAAAAAAATCGCTGTTCTAAGCATTCGAGTTTGTAAGCTTTTGCTTACATGGGGTCGATAAATCATTGTTCGCTTTTCTAAGCATTTGATGATCTAATATAGACCCCAAATCTTCCTATCTCACCTCATCCCATCTCGTCTCATCTCTTCTCATTCCATCTCCTCTCGTCTCATCTCATTCCATTTCATCTCATCTCGTCTTGTTTCATCCCATCTCATCTCATCCCATTTCACCTCATCTCATCTCGTCTTACCCCATCTCATCTCGTTTCATCCCATCTCATCTCTTCCTAGCTCACTTTATCCCATCTCATCTCATCTCATATCATCTAATTCCATCTCATCTCGTCTTGT
The DNA here is from genome assembly GCF_019279795.1 of Protopterus annectens. Classification (NCBI taxonomy): domain Eukaryota; kingdom Metazoa; phylum Chordata; order Ceratodontiformes; family Protopteridae; genus Protopterus; species Protopterus annectens. The sequence continues at coordinate 770,495,905 of NC_056736.1, read as the reverse complement.
CTTGTCTCATCCCATCTCATCTCATCCTGTTTCTTGTCTCATCCCATCTCACATCTTCCTGTCTCACCACATCTCGTCTCATCTCAACTCATCACATTCCATCTCATCTCATCTCATCTTGCTTTGATTTGACTCATCCCATCTCATCTTGTCTCATCCTGTCTCTTGTCTCATCTCATCTTGCTTTGTTTTGACTCATCCCATCTCATCTTGTCTCATCCTGTCTCTTGTCTCATCCCATCTCATCTCATCCTGTTTTGTGTCATCCCATCTCACATCTTCCTGTCTCACCACATCTCGTCTCATCTCATCTGATTCCATCTCATCTCATCTCATCTCATCTTGCTTTGTTTTGACTCATCCCATCTCATCTTGTCTCATCCTGTCTCTTGTCTCATCTCATCTCATCTCATCTCATCTCATCTTGTCTTGTTTCATCTCAACTCAATCTCATCTCTGTAATAGACTGTAGAGAACCAGAGACCTTTGTGAATATGGACCTTAAAACTTGCACGTTGGACCATTTTCTTCTAGGTTAGTAACTGCATGCCTAGATATTCTGGTTCTCGTTACTGATCAGATTTTGAGGTCTTCCTTAAATTCATTGATTTTCCAGTCTTTGTCTTCTAATGCTGCCACAAAGCACTTCCTCCCCTACTTCCCAGCTACTGGCATCAACATAGCCATATTTATACATGATGTTCTCAAGTTGGCAACATTCCTGAATGGAAATAAAGCAGGCTCAGCAATCTGAGCAATATCTGACTTTATACAGAGGCATAGCTAAGTCATATGGTGTCCTGGGCAGTTTCCCTGACTGGCACTCCTCTCAACCCAAATATGACATCCAAAAAATGGTATTCTGGTCATCTGAAACAGTAGCAAGTACCTTGCTACAATTGTTAAGATTACTAAATGCCCCCTCATCTTCAAAGTTCAACGAGAAATGCAGTATTGCCATTTATCTATGAAGCTTCAATATCATTTTGGCTTATTAAATGAATACTCATACGCAGATGTGTCACATTTGCATGTGTTGATTGCAAACCCTGTATCAGCGTGTTTCCAGGGCAACTTCCCCCTTTGGCATAACCTCGATGCCATTCTAATTTAATGCCTAGAAATTATATTGTTAGGGTTGTGCGGGGGGCAATGCTTGTTTTATGCAATTTGATTTATCAGGACAAGGTGTTAACTAAAGGCTACTTTTGTTTTGGGAAGTTTGTAACGCAAGACATATATTCTATTTTATTCTTTAATAATTCTTCATAAAAAATAACTGGACAATATTTTATGTGCTAAAAATTAAAGACTGAAGTCTCACATGAATCCTGTTATTTGATATTTTCCATTAAAAGAAGTGCAGTTGTAATGACAAAGTACCATCATAACAGACTATCAATAAGCTATTTAATTTGTGGGTTTAAGCATTACATCGTGATCATTAAACCATTACCAGCTGTAAAAACTGTGACAGCTATTTTGTATTATAATGAAATATATTCCAGAAGTGTTGTCACTGGAGTTATTAAGTGTACTTTGCTTAACTTTGATTTATAGATGACTTGAAATGAAGGAAGAGGATTTATGTTCTCTATAAATAGGTGATGACAGGCATTAATCAGCAGTACAAGGGCAGCAGAGAGAGAGAGGCAGAGCATTGCAGTAGCAACATTTAGTAACTCTAGAATCATTCACTGTGATGAGTTACACCGTTTCATGCCAGCATTTATTTTCTGAATAGAATATGAACCCAGCTGTTTCATGGTCATTTTCTTACACTTCCTTGATATTTCCCTTTTACTGCTGTATCCTATAGACTAACATTAAGCATGCTGTCCTTCTCCTTATAGTTTCTCAGAACTAGAATGAAAGGTCGTGATATATAATTTTGGTTTGTTCAGCCAATGGCCTGAGCAAAAATGTTGCCTGCAGTTGGGCATTAATTCTGGAATGTGTTAAGTGTGCTTATAGATGAATGCATAGCATAATGAAGTAAATTAAACTGCAAATCATTCAATGTATAACAAATGCTTCGTTAGGCAATGCAATTTTACAGCAATTTAAAAAGGATGCTTGTCAGTATCTGCATATTTCATGTATGAGGTACTTGCAAAAAAAAAAAAAAAAAGCAAAATTCTGTAACTAAAACAACACTTTAGATAATAAATGCCTGCTCAGAAGTGTAGTGGATTTCAACAAATATGACTTAAACTGACCTCGTTTTGTGTTTTTACTCCATCTTGGGGACCCGCCTGACATTCCTAGGACACTGATGATAAATGATGAAACTGTAGAGGAAAGCGGTTTCACAGATTCAGAAGTGATGGAGCAACATGATGCCCTAAACTGTACTTGTACTGTAGTTGTTAGCAGTAATGCAGAAGGTGCTTTGAAAAGAAGAGACAGATTTGCGACTGATTTAGATTTCACTACTGATTTGTTTTTCTCTAAAATGGATAAAACTCAATATTAGATCTCTACTGCAGTAGCCTAAGGTACTTGGATTATATCCTACCCAGGATATGACCACTGGCCAGTTTTCAAAGCTTTAGGGTACTTTCCATGTGTCCTAACTGCCAGGGGGAAAAACAGAATCCTGTACAAAGGCATTTTGGGTACCAAAAGCATCAGAGCTTTCTTGCCAAAGTGTCCCCAGTTTTAGGCTTTGTGGAACTGGCAGCTGGCTTGTGATTGTTCAAGGCTGAGCAGATAAGAACCCTACTGGAGAAAACCATCCACAGTTTTAACCCAAACAGCTCAGGCTACTGCATCTGTGTTAGACCATCTACTGTTATGTTATGTTAAGTTTACTTACACAGCTGTACATTTCCATTAACATGCAAGAACTGTGAGACATAGTAATTATTTTTATAGTAGGAAATTCATTATATATATATATATATATATATATATATATATATATCAAAATACAATTTTACTCAGGGCTAAATAATGGTATGCAAAAATGTTAATACTTTTAGCCAGAAGTTAGATATTGCATCTAGACCCAGGATTTTCCACCTAAGAGCCCTTCTGAGTTTTGTCTCAATTTCTCTGACTATTATTTCATTCTATTTCATATCCTCTCTATTAGAGCTTAAAATACTAAAGTTTCCAGTGACAACGTAAGTGTAAACAGAGCTCTTTTTCCCCTTCTGTGAGCTTAGGAGTTTAAAATTTTTAAATCTTGAAATGAAGACACCCAGAATTTTCATCCCTTCACTTTTCTGCAGCTTTATTGGATAATTGCTTTCAGATGAAGCCAGGTTGTTACCTGACAAAGCATGTATCCAATAAAGCTACAGCAAAGAGAGGTGCAAGTCTGGCTGTTTGTATGTCAAGAGTTTAAGAATGTATTTTTTTAAGTCCTAGGTTTGCAAAAGATGAAAAGATTTCCATTTATACATAAGTTCTCATCAGGAACTGCTATCACTTTTATCCTCTGTGTTTCTGATTTTTAATGTTAATGGTATGTCCTTGCTGTAAACCTACAGCAGGTTAGTGGGGAGTGGGCACAGCCTTCAAGTTCTAAGCCTTCTACTGTGGAGGACTGAATGAAAACGGAAAATGGACAAATGGAAACATAGACAATTTGATCTGGATTACATTAGAGCATCGTAATGCTTCTTTTAACTCTTCTATCTGTTTGGCATCTTTGTTACACTCAACAGGGTCTTCATAAATATTTCTCCAAAACGTACTGAGTTCTTTTTTAGGCAGTGTTACCATTTCATTTGGTTTCCTATTTCTCCATAAAACCTTTTTGGATCATCAGCATACCTCTCAACTTCTTAGAGCAAGATTTCTGGACGATGCCATAAATGAAAGTGGGACAAAGGCCCAAAAATAGGAACAAATTTTAAATATTGCTCTTACAAACTTACAAGGTTGATAGAATAACAGGTTTCACATTAGCATGCATTTTTTAAAGGATATTAAGTCTGAAACGCACGTGTGTCATTATTTTTTAACTTCAATCTTTAATGAGTTGCTACTAATTTGCCAGAAAACTACAATTTTCTGAAACATCGGCCAAAAATATGAGATCAAAATCTAGACATTCTGCAAAACTCTGTACAGTTGACAGGTATGATTTATCATTGAATTGCTTGTTTTGTATTTTTCCTTTCTCTCAATGTGGGAATGGGCATGACATTTGAGTGGGGGGGGGGGGCAATGAGTCTTACTGGTGACTGTAAAGAAGGTAAAGCTGTTTATCTTGCTCTCTCTTTATGGAATTGACAAGAGTTGCTATGCAGTCTGGGGGTCTCTAGACGTACCATTAAACTCTTTTGATAACTACTCTACCAGACTTATGCATAGAAAGGAACATTGCATCTAAGAATAAAAGTTTACTGAACTGCAGAAAATACTTAATAAACTGAAGTTGTTCGTGTTAAACTACAAACTGACTTCCTGGATAAAAACTGTATTTCTTTTCTAAGCTGTATTTATGTGTCAATAAATATGAAATCAACTCCAGAGACTTCTTTGTTTGTCAGAAAATCACTCAGCGTACTACATTGTTGTTGTAAAGGGCTAAACTTCACTTTCTTTTTGTGTACTGCAGAAATTGTCAAAAACCGCATGCTTCCTTTTGTTATATTCTACATTAAAACAGATTCAGGTGATCACGTTACAGAAGAAACCTGTGCTGTGTACTTTTAATTACTTTAGGTCTAGCTTGCTCTGTTTTTGTGTATACTGGTCCTGGATTTTGAATTCTGTTAGAAATATGAAGAAATGGACTAAGGCCGTGGTAAACTCTAATAAAACTTTAGTAACACATACTGCTGCTGTTCAGGACAGTGCAGTGACCAACCAGCACTTGGTCAGTCACCAAGAGAGAACAGATCAACATCTACTGCGTTACCATCTAACGATTTTCCCCAAGTATCCCAGCAGTTCACCTGATGGAGAGTCTAATGTTCTAGTACAACCTGAGAAGCTTAGTCCTGGTGACGATGATTTGGAATTTTACCTAATTTTTTGAAATGTATGTAGCTAGGGAAAGCTGGCTCTACACAGAATGGTCATGTACGTTCTTGTCTCACCTAACTGCGCAAACCCTAAAATGATACAAGTATTTTGAAAACTCTAAGCAAATGATGGGTCTATATTAGAACATCGAAGTTTCAGAACTTCAAATGTTCTAATATTGACCTCTAGTAACTGAAAACTGATAACATCGAAAATTCAGAACAGCGAATTTTTTCCTAGGGAAAAGATTTGCTGTTCCAAAACGCATACACACAACACAAATACACCAAACAAACTGCAATCCACACACACACACACACACACACACACACACACACACACACACACACACACACACACACACTGTACATACACCACTATCTACCCACTTACCTTAATCCTAACCCTAAGGTCCATTACTATCGCACACACACCTCACCCGCATCCTAACCCTAACTCACCTACCCCACCCTAACCCTCACATCCACACATTCGCACACTTACCTGACCCACGCCTAACCCGCCGTAACCCTCACGTCCACACAATCACACACTTACCTGAACCCGACCCGTAACTTTCCACCACAGCACTGAAAATAGTGAAGCGATAGGAACGGACAACCGAATTCTTTCCCTAGGAAAGAATTTGGTTTTCTGAAACTTCACTATTTTCAGCTTTCGCTTATTAGGGGTCGATATTAGAATATTTGAAGCTCTGACACTTCGATGTTTTAATATAGACCCCAAATGATTACCAGAAGATAGAGAAGTAGATTTTAACAAAGAATGGGGCTTCACCTGAAGCACAGTCTTGCACCTTTCATGAAAAGACATTTTGTATAGATAAACCACAGATGGGTGAAATGGCTGACTTATTATATACTTTGAAACAGTCTCTAGAGCCTTACATAATAACATTTCTCTTCTTTCCAAAAGCTAACAGATAATGGCTGTTCCCAGACCTACTGGCTCCAGGCCTACTCAGCACTGTGGGGGGCTGTGTAAAGTACAACAACAGGATTCTATTATTAAATGTTCAACTTCTCTGTCCTTGTTCTCCCTATTTACAGTCTCTGCTATGAATAAAAAATATTACAACATTTAAAATATTTTAAATAGACTGTTTATGTCCACTAGAACAGTACCTTACTGTACTGTGGTGGTTTCACTTTCAAAAAACATGTATCCCCCTGCCGGAAAAGCTTCCTGCAGTCTCCAGTTCATTGATGTCATCAAGGCCAATGAATACAGGGAGTTTTCTGGTGAATTCCCTCCCCAAATCTGACATCACCACGACCGTCCTAAAAACCCACCCATGATGTGATGTCACAGCTCCATGGTCATTCCTCTACCCATTAAGCAAGTATGTAAATTGAGAGGCCCTCAGTTTGGAAGAAAATGAGCTAAGAGAAGAGTTGCCAGATTTAATAGACATGGATAGATAAATCAAGATCAATGAGAGAAATAGACTGCAGAAGGTCAATAAAACCCAAAAAGACAGAAGTTTGATAAAACAAAAGAACACAGTAATTAGGGCTGTCCATAGAGATCCATGCGATATAACAGAAGTAAACAGGATATATTACTGTGCAGCTAAATTAATAACTGATAAAGTTCTACCACAAGAACACAGGGTAGTGAGAGAAAGGAAGGGGAGAAATTAAATATCATCATGGAAGTATCGAATAGAGAAAACTATAAAGCAATTAAGACAAGAAGTGTCACTGTTAGAAGATTATAGAAGAGGGAACAGATCAACAAAAGTACTAATAAAGATAGACGTGATTAAAGCAATGCACAGTATTAGAACAGACTAGGATCTCTCATGCACTATCGCAAATAACAAACTAAAAATGTAAGCACAGGCAGAAAAACTTATATAAGGGAAAAGTACAAAATAAGCAATTTATTGATGACCCAAAAAGTTTTATAGAGAATTGGGAAATAAGGTAAAAGGAATTTAAAGACCGACAAAAAAAGAGGAAGCAGATACATTTTGGAGAAGTATCTATGAAAATTCTGTGGAACATAACAAAGATGCTAAATGGATAGAAGAAGCAAAAGAAAGAATAAGAAGTTTAAGGTACAGGATATGAAATGGGATGAAGTAACAGCTAGAGAGATTGAAACAACGTTAAGAAAAGCCTCTAACTGGAAAACCCCAGGCCCAGATGCAGTACCTAACTTTTGGTTAAAAGTATTAACATCTTTGCATAAAGATTTAGCCATGAGTAAGAACTATTTATATGCACACCCTGAACAGACACCAACCTGGCTAACAACAGGAAAAACAATGCTCCTACTTAAGAGTGAACCTGCAAGCTTCCCAAAAAAAGTATCGACCAATAACTTGCCTTCTGACAACGTATAAACTATACATGAGAATTGACACTGACAGAGTTTATAGTCATTTAGAAGAAAACTCAATTATAGCAGTAGAACAAAAGGGCAATAAAAGAAACTCATATGGAACAAAGCATCATCTGTTGTTAAATAAAGTTATAGTGGAGAACTGTAAAAAGGGGAAGATTCTAAGTACGGCATGGACTGACTACAAAAAGCATTTGACAGTATCCCTCATTCATGGATAAAGGAGTGCTTAAAAATGTATAAGATACACCCTACACTGACTGACTACATTACAGTGACCATGAAACAGTGGCAGACCACTTTGCAATTAAAGCATGATAAAGGACAGATTATTATCCCAGGGATAAAAATTCAAAGGGGGATATTCCAGGGTGACTCTCTGTCATTGTTGCTATTCTGCCATTCCATTAATCCATTAAGCTGTTTACTTAATAGCTTAGGCCATGGCTACAATTTGGCTCCTAGAAAACAACAAAGTCTAAGGACTTCTCATCTTCTCCTTGTCGATGATTTAAAACTGTATAGCTCATCAGATGAGGAACTGAAAGCACAGCTGCAGGTTGTCAAAACTTTTTCAGATGATATTAGATGCCATTTAGTCTTGATAAATGTGCAAAAGCAACCTTTAAAGCAGGAAAACTACAGCACCAGGAAAACATCAGTTTGGGACAAGAATGTGATATAAAAGAACTTGAGCAAGAGGGAGTGTAAAAATACTTGGGAACTGATGAAGGATCAGCAATAAAACATGAACAAATCTGAATAAAACTCAGTTAAGAATACTTTAGAAGACTTTTCCTGAGAACAGTGTTATCATCTAGGAACAAGATCCAATCTATAAACCAATTTGCTCTTCCTGTCCTAACTCACAGTTTTCGAGTGATTGACTTGCCCCAAAAAGTGTTGAATATATAAAATATTAAAACAAGAAGGATGCTCCATGCTCACCAAATAATCAATAAAAATCAGTGCATACCAAGATTATATATTCCCCATTCCGAAGGAGGGATGGGCCTGCATGAAATTATTACATATATAGATCTGCAATTGTGGTACTCCACACATATCTACTGACCTCACAAGATCCAAATGTAGTGAAAGTTTTGAAACATGAGGAGAATAAATCTAAGATGATGTCTCTGGTTGATTTAGCAGAAGCATATCGGTGTCAAGCAGGAATTGAAATCAAACCAGAAGTAGATAAAAATCAGGCAGCAACTGAATGTACAAAAAAACAAAATGTATTTATTTCATTTGTTTACCAGGTAACGTCTGACTGGGCATGAGGCCCATTTTCAGAGGAGGCCCAGGGAGAAAAGCTCCATACATAGAAATAGACAGTGTTGACCAATCAAGTTGAACACATATTAATTAAATTAACAATGTACAAAGCATAATCAGTAAAGTAATTAGCTATATAACAATAATTAACAAATTTAACAAAATTGGCACAGTTTGAGATGAAATTACCAGCATGACTTAATAGCGAGAACAGTGTGATACAGTATGTCAAGAAAGAACAATGCAGTCTCCATAACAGTTATCAAAGAAAGCAGTTTATGTGTTTACATTGCTAACTGAAAATGAGTGTTGAACCAAGTTAGCTTTCAGCAGTTAAGTGTAGCTGTGAAAGTAAGCTAGTTTAGGGTGATGTAAGGGAGCAGTACGTGACTTAGCCATGAGTATGGCAGGAGCAGAGCTAGTGTTTTGCTAGATCATCCTTAAGGAGGTGATTGAACTCATGAATGCCGGGGTTTTTAGCCATAGGTTGAGGAAGAGTGCTCCAGAGTTTGGTAATTTTATAGGAGAAGAATAGGGCGGTGCCTTGTGTGTTGTGGGGTTGAGTAATCTTTAACAACAGTTTATCTGAGGATCTTAGAGCTCTATGATTGCTGTTGGGTTGGACTAGATTGGTGAGTGCCGGGCAGTCATTAGGTTTGTGAATTATTTTGTGGGCTATGGACAGTTGGCTAAATGTTAGAAGGTTTAGTAGGTTCATAGGTTCATATGTTCATAGGTTCATAGGTTCTAACCATTTAACTTGTGAGAGTAGAGAGCAGTGGTGGGTTCTGTAAGGGTGGCCTGTAGCAAACTTGGCAATTTTGTTTTAGCATGATTCTAGATTATTTAGGTCTGATTTACGAATGTTAATAAATACTAGGGAGCCCTAGAGGAGGGCCGGGAGTAGTTGTGTGTGGGAAGTGGCTAGTCTGACACTTTCTGTAAGGTAAGGTTTAATTCTATAAAGGGTGCCTAGTTTGGAGTGCACTTTTATGATGGTGAGGGAGATGTGGATATTGAACCTTAGGTTTTCATCAATTTTGACACCTAGAAGTTTGGCTTGGCCGGTGGGATCTATTTTGGTTCTGTTTGTGGAAAGGATTGAAAGTCGGGTCAGAAATGTTTTGGGTTTATTGTAATTGAAAACAATTAACTTGGTTTTGGAATTAAGTATGAGTTGATGGCTAGTGAATTAGTTTTCTATATCGTGGAAAGATTTTTGCATTTTTGTTTGTAGGTCCTGGGGGGTGGGGGCTGCGCAGATTAGAGTAGAGTCGTCGGCATACTGGACAATGGAGGCTAGTTGGGTTGTAGAGCTGAGGTTGTTAGTAAAAATTGTAAACATAAGGGGGCCAAGTATGGATCCTTGGGGTGCAACAACAGTGATGGGTAGAAGGGGGGACAGGGTGTTTTCCCATTTGGTGGCTTACTGACGGTTAGATAGATAACTATGGAACCAGGATAGGGCTGATGTGTTGAGGCCATGGCATGATAGTTTATTTAGTAGGATCTGGTGGGAGACGGTATCAAAGGCTTTTGGCATGTCAAGAAATATGGAAGAGACCATTTGGCCTCCATTTATGAGATCTTGAATGGTGTTTGTGAAAGATAGTAGGGCAGTGCTGGTACTATGTTTTGGCCTAAAGCCGAGTTGTGTGGAGGAGAGGAGGTTTTGATTAAGGGGGTGGGCAAGGAGTTGGGAGTGAATGCATTTTTCTAAGATCTTGGCTAGGGGGAGAGTATGGCTATGGGGTGGTAGTTAGCTAGATCCTTAGAGGGGCGACCTTTATGTAGGGGAATGATATGAGATATTTTCCATAGATAAAGCACATATTGTTCAGAGATTGAGCAGTTGATCAGGACTGATAAGGGATAGGCTACTGAGGGGTGCAGCAATTTTAAGGAATTCATTAAGTAATTTATCAGCAGCTAGACAGCTTGGAAAGGAGTTATTTTATGTTGTTTGGATTGGGGTGAAAGAGAAGGGGTGGGAGAGTCAGAAGAGGGAAAGGGTATGATGATAAGTTGATTAGTATGATTACAAGAAGTTATGTGACTGAGTTAATAAAGCGAGTATTAAATTATGTAGCTATTGGATTTGACACCTTGGAGGTGGCAGGTGGGGGGTAGGGGCTATAGCCTGGGTTGAAAAGATTGCTAATGTTTTGCCAAAATTTTGAGGGGTTATATTGGTGGGTTTGCTGATCTGAAAGGAAATAGTTTTGTTTGCCTGTTTTTATCTGTCTCTTAGCCTGATTATGTAGCTGTTGATATGTTGCGTGGTTTGTTTTATTTTTCGTAGTGTGATTGTTGAACAATGCTCTGTCTCTTTGCTTCAGCAGTGCTATGGTATCTTTAGTTAGCCACGGTAGGTGCCTAGTGTTTGCTCTTATTTTTCTTGTGGGTGCTAGATTGTTAAGTATTTTAAGAAAGTTATTGTTGAATTAAATGACTGCCTGATCAAGTGGGAGGTTTCTAGGGGTTGACCAGTTACTTTGCTGAAATAGAAGGTTGAAAGTGGAGGGGGAGAAATTTTGTTTGCTTCAGATACATTTATATACTGTATTGGTTGGTGTCTGAGCTCATTTTCTGTACAGGAAGCTAGGTTAGTGGTCACTAAGGGAGTCTGGAAGGTAGCCTGATAATTAACCTAGATTGGATTTGTTAGGCAGTATCCAATCTAGAGTGGGCTGCTTTTTTGAGTGTTTATCTAACCGGGTAAGACAGGATACGGTTTGGGTGAAATTGAAGCCGTTTAGGAAATTGGAGGGGTTGTTGACATTACAGGAATGCCAATCCAGTTTGAAGTCTCCTTGGATAATGGTTTCCTGGTTAAAATTAGATGATGCCCAGGTGAGAAGATTTTCAATTATGGGTATGTTGTTGCCAGGGGGAGGTATGTGATTATGATAATAATAGTTTTGTTAGGGTTGCTGTTGTTAGGATTTTAGAGTTGGGTAGGTCAGGAGGGGCACAGTTCAATAGTTCCAGTTTGAGAGAGTCTTTATACATAATGGCAACACCACTGTCTGTTTTGTTTGGTCTGTCTAATCTAATTATGTTGTATCCATTTGTAATAATTTTCTTGTCTTTAATGTGAGGATTTAACCAGGTTTTGGTTATTGCTGCAGTGTCTGGTAAGTAGGTGCTAAGGGCTGCATGGAATTCAGGAATTTTATTTACAATACTACAGAGGTTAAAGTTTATAAAGACTAGGTCTGTGTTGTTGGTATTTTGGAGTGAGGGAGTGGCTGGTGGTTAGTAGTACATTGGGTAGAAGTTGATGTAGGGATGGGAGCAGAAATGGTTGGGTTAGGAGGGGTGTGGGGGTGAGGCCCTGGGTTGGGGTGGATGTCAGCCTGGAGTTTAAGTTGTGTTAAATTGTATAGAATGAGTTGTCTGATTTTATTGGTAGGTTTTACATATCTGAGAGTTGAAGGATAAGTGCTGTGAGTGGGCAAATGTTTGAAAGGTAGGAGGAGAAAGGTAGTTGTGTTTTAGAGATGTGAGCTAATGGCAGCATATGTGTGGGTGTGTGTGTTAGAGGGGGATAGAGGGAGAGTAGGTGAGTGTAGGTGATTGATGGTGCATGAGTGGAGGGAGGTGGAGCTAAGTAAGAGGTATAGAAGGTGGAGTAGAAGAGTATTGGTTAGCAAGGGATTGAGTTGAGAGATAGTGAATGGTTGAAAAGGTGTAGTGTGGAGTTGAGGGGGGGAGGAGGAGATTGGGGCAGGTTGAGTATTGGCTGGAGGTAGAAGGGGTGTGGTTAGGTTAGGTAGAAACCTAGTGAAAGAGGGGGTGTGTGGGAATGGGGGTAGGGTAGAGTAGCGGCGTGAGCCCGGAGCAAAACGGAGGGTAAACAAAGCAGGATTCACTTGCCTGTAAGTAGCCGTAAAATGCAGAGAAAACCTGAGAAACAAACTGTCTCCTAAAAGTATTGTTAAATTTCCAGGAAATAATATATGTTAACAGCTGACAGTGCTACAGCATAAGATAGTTCGGTAGAATAGAGACCATTTATTATCTGGTGAGGAAACAAAAAACTCCAATAACTGAAATGGGAGTGTTTTTACCTTCTAATTGTAACTTTTTAAGTTATACTTCTTTTAGGTTGATAAGTATGGGTAGAAAAGATGGGAAGAAATAATGGGAATGTGGAGAAATAATGGGAATGTGGAGAAATAATGGGAATGTGGAGCAATAATGGGAATGTGGAGAAATAATGGGAATGTGAAGCACAGGACAGGGTATAAAGGCAGATAAAACAGGGACTAGCAGCATGCAGAAAAGGTTCAGAGTTTCAGAGGCAGCAAAGGGTTAGAGACAGGCAGATAATAGCTTATAGAGGGCAGAGCTATACTGAAACAGAAAGAGCAAAAAGGTAAATAGTATAGACAGGGAGAGGTTGTATGGAAGCTTCTTTTGTGGTGTGCTACCAGTGAGCTATGGTTAAATACATTTACAATGGAGGAAAACAAAAATGTGAAAAAAACATACAATGATGAATTTCTTTAGCCTGCAGAGGGTCACCCAAAATGCGGGTAGAGTGTCCAGTCACTTTTGAGTGCAGTCCAGACAGCAGGATGAAGACGTAAGTTAGGTCTTAAGAAGGAAGTGTGTTTGTGGTCTTCTAGCTGGTAAGGTATATTAAAGGAACGAAACTCAATGCATAGATTAGCAAGTAAATATCATATGGCAGTATTATATTAGTTGAAACTAAAAGTTTAGAAATAAACAGCAAATTTACAGTCTTGTAAATGGTGTCAGCAGATTCTCACAGCTGTTTTCTCAACATGTTTGCCTTTAACAAAGCCTCCCTTTACATCAGCATGGCCAACATAAGGCAACAAATAACACCACAATAACTTTTAATGCCATATCATATAAACACCACCCTCAGCTTAATAAGAAACATTAAGGTTCCACTGATATGATAACGAGTATACACCTTAAGTAGTGTTTTAGCACTACCACATGAAATAGTAATTGTGTACAGATTATAGAGCTAAGAAAAACATAACTGTTGCAGTAAATGTTAGACCGCAAGGTCCAACATCATTTGCAAAATGCTAGACCTTAGGGAAAATGCATTTATCAGAGAAATAGCATCTACCAGTTGTAAGAGAATGACCACAGCTATTTGTGTGTTATAACTCCAGAAATTAACAAGCATAGTGAAGTAAACGTAGCTAAAATACATAAAAACACTTAGAATGGGAGCACACCACAGGAGAAATGCTCTGTAAAGACAGGAAAAAGAAATAATATAAGGTAAAGGACCAGATGAGAAGGAAAGAAATGTGGAAAAAGCATAAATATAGTTGCAAGTATAGAAAACTTCTATAAAAACCTCATGTTGACCAGGAATGAATGCAGGAATGGTTAAGGAGAGGCGAATTCAAACCAAGAGATGAAAGTTTAATATTGGCAGCCCAAGATAGTGGGGTACTTACATAGGTTCATAGGTTCATAGGTAGATACTAGGCTATCTGCCCTAGGGCATTTATAAGCCTAGCCAGAGTGTATTGGCTTCCGCCTCCCTATTAGATTAGCCTACTGTGCCTCTGTAAAGTAGGTCACAGAAGGTACCCTTTTAAGATTAGTTTACTGTGCCTCTGTCTAGCAGGGACACAGAAGAGATCCCAGGGGTGAATTTGCGATTTCCCATCCACGCATCCAGATTTCGCTTGAAGAGGGTCAGCGAGGAGCTATGTCTAACATGAATTGGGATTCTATTCCAGAGTGAGGGGAGCATCTGGGAAATGAATCTGTCCCTCCAGCATGTCCTATTTATTTTTGTGCTGAGGTTTAGGTCCCTGGAGCATGTAGCTCTAAGGGACTTGGATTTTTTGAGGTGGAGCATGTCCATTAATTCTGGGTTTGACATGGCTTTGTACGTCAGGCATAGATCGCCTCTGAGTAGGTGGTAAGCAACTGAGTAGAGCTGGAGTTTCTTTAGTCGAGCTGCATAGGACATCTGTTTGTAGCCCATGATCCTCTTAGTGAGGTACTTTTGGGGTCTCTCCAGTTGCTGCAGGTGTCGGGTAAGGTACATCCCAAAAGGGGCATTGTATTCAATTATGGGCCTGATAAGTGACGAGTAGAGGGGCACAATGACCTCTCTTGATCTAGATGCGAACCCTTTCGTGATAAGGTGGGCTATATAGAAGGTCTTTCTAACCACTTTGGCAACGTGATTATCAAAGGAGAGATTACTATCTACGTTGGTCCCCAAATCTCCAATTACTTCTTCCGTACTTAATGGATTATGACCTATGTGGTAATTTGTGGGCACCTTGTTTTTCCCAAAGGGGATGACTGTGCACTTTTTAGCATTTAGCTTGAGGCCGTGGCTCTGGCACCAAGCATCCGTCTCTGTGAGACCCTTTTGGAGGATGCTTGTGTCAGCTGGAGATTCGATTATGGCCCCCAGTTTGCAGTCATCTGTGAACTTTGTCAGCCATAATCCCCCCATGTTAGCCTGAACCTCAGAGAAGTATATACCGAACAAGAGAGGTCCCAGGACTGAGCCCTATGGGATGCCACTTGTAACTGGTTTGGATTCGGACATGGCACCTGCGATTCTGACCATGTGGGTTCTATCTCTGAGCCAGTTTGCAACCCATCTTGTGATATAGGGGTTGATATTTAAGCTGGTAAGCTTATTTATGATGCCCGAGTGGGGTATTGTGTCTAAGGCTTTTGCGAGGTCCAGGTAGGCTGTGTGGACTACCTTACCCTCATCTATGGCTTTGGTAACTGTTTCAAAGAAATCAACTAGGTTTAAGTGGCAAGATCTGCCCTTAACAAAGTCGAATTGGGTAGGGTCCAGTGTCTGGATGCTCCCAATGTCTTTGTTTATGAGTTCCATGATAATACGCTCCATAGCTTTACAGACCAGACTAGTCAGGCTTATGGGGTGATAGTTTCCAGGGTCCGTTGTGGCACCACCTTTGTGGAGTGGGACCACTGTAGCTGTACACCATTCTTTAGGTACATATCCTGTAGTAAGGCTAAGTTTGAACAGTGACTTAATGTGAGGGTTCAGTTCTTCTTGGAGCTCGTGTAATACACAGCCTGGGACACCGTCCGGTCCCATAGATGCTGTGTTTTTTGCTTTGGAGAGGGCAACTTTCACCTGTGCATCTGTGATGTCAGGGAGGTTACATTCAGTTGGGATAGGCATTTGCTCCTTTGGTGGGGGAAGGGGGAGAGACGTTCGCACTGAATCTGTCTGCCAGGATGTTGGCTATGTCTGTAGGTTCGGTATATTTTGTACCATTATGCAACAATTCAGAGCATATCTGGGAGTTTCCGCCCATGTTCCTGACATAACTAAAGAAGGCCTTGTCATTATCTTTAGTGTCTAGGGCAATTTTTCTTTCGAAGCTGGTCTTTGATGATTTTATGAGGGATCGAAGTTTCTTGCTAATACTGATCAGAGATGCCTTCCCTTTTTGGGATTTTGCTATGTCATGTAGTAGCTTCCTCCTTCTGTTGTATAGCTTATTTATTGCCAGGGTCCACCAGACCAGTCTCTTGTTTTTGGAGGAGTGAGTCTTGGTTTTATTTGGGATAGCACGATCCATGCATTCCTGCAGGTGCTCATAGAATGCATTTGTAAAGGATTCTGCGGATTGGGCTGTATTATCCTCTGGCCCAGGGGCTTTGAAGGATTCCACCTCAGTCTTGAGAAGTGCAAAGTTGGCTTTTGAGAAATTCTTTACAGTGATTTCCTTGGCTGGGGGTGGGTTCGGGATATGGATGTCCAGGGAAATTTGTTTATGGCCTGATCTTACCAATGAGGGGTTTACCTCTGGTGTGGAACATAGAGTCCCCATGTTCGTGATGACCAGGTCCAATATGTTGTTCCCTCTTGTGGGAGTGGTGACCAGTTGTTCCATTGCATTAGAGTTTATAAATTCAAGGAACCGTTGGGCGAGGGTGTTTGGGCTTGAGTAGTTTTCCCAGTCAGTGCTTGGGTAGTTGAAGTCACCCAATAACATAGTGTTTGGAGAGACCTTCATATTCTCCAGTGTTCTCAGGAATGCCAAGTGGGTTTCCTGTAATAGGGAGGGTGTTCTGTAGCAGGCTACAAACTAAAAGGCAGTTTTGCCCGCTGTTAGTTGCACATGGATGGTTTCCGATGCTTCGTGCAGTGCCACTAACCTGGAGGTGTAGGTATCTTTGATGAATATAGATACTACCCCTCCTTTTGTGCTTTGGTCCGAGTTTTGGGGCCAAACGCATGGTATGAGTTATAACCTGGTAGTGCTGGGGTGCTCTCAGGAGCCTTGAACCAGGTTTCTGTTACTGCACAGACATCGATTTTCTCCATACTGAGGAGAGCCTCGAGTGCATGCATCTTGAGGTTTAGACTTCTGGCATTGAGTAGCATTACCTTTAGTTTTTTTATCCTTGGGTTGTCTATGGAGGTGGGTTTGTCCTTTGAGCCTTGCCTAAAAAAGGCACTATAGGGGTGGCAAGAGCATTGGCCAGTATACGAAAGCCTAAGGGTGACAGGTGCAAGCTGTCCCTAGCGAAGCAACGTGGCTTGTCGAGCATGTCATCCCAGGCAGACAGACACTGGATCCCCTCTGAATGACACCAATACTTTAGCCAATTGTTGAAACTGATCATTTTGTCTTTATACTGTGGCATCATTCTTGGTGAGGGCAAGATGCTACTCAAGGTCAGGGTGATACCAGCCTGGGCTACATGGTCAGAGAGCTCCTCTATGTCTCTTTTCATGTAGTCCAGGGAGGTACGTCTCAGGTCATTCACACCAGCATGGACAATGATGGAGTCATACTTGTACTTGCTTTGGAGTGACCTGAGTGCTTGCATTATGTGGCGGATCCTGGCACCCGACAGGCAGCTTACAGTGACCTTCTCCTTGTTCAGTCTGGTGAGTGTGACATCACTGTGCCGGACAATAGAGTCCCCTATAACAAGTGTATTTGATGTGTTGTTTGGCCTTAAGGGCTGTAACTGTGAGGCACACTGATTTTGTGAGATATGTCATTCATGGGTATTGTTGAGGGGTGGCTGTTGCTTGGATATCTGCTTAGGAGGTCTTTGCAGTTTAGGCAGATTTTTATTTAGAGCCTCTGAGTATGTTTTTGTGTGTTTATGTGTTGGGTATGCAGATGCAATAGGTCTGTGTGAGACTGGATTTGTGGTGTGGGTGGTTACCTTTTCCTCCTGACTGACTGTGCCAGTCTTGGGTTGAGAGAGCTCTGCCTCCAGTTTGGCTGTGTAACTGCATCTCTCACATGTATTAGAGTTTGTTGGAAGGAGGAGAGGGTTGTCTGTGTACATAAGGCAATTGTAACATTGCCTCAAAATTCCCAGATTCACCAGCTGGACTGGAGAGTAACCTTGAAACTGACCCTTGGACATACCAGATTAGTATAGGGAACTGTTTTTTTACTGATCAGATTAGGGAAGAGAACTGTTTTTTCACTTGATCAGGAAGGACGAATCGGGAGGCTAATACTTATGAGAAGTCAAGGAGGGTGTAGTGCTTTAGCTAGTTAGTGTTTCCTTATAAGAGCTGAGAAAGTGCAGGGCTTTAGAAAGAGAATAGAGTGATTACTTACACGCTGGTTTACAAAGTCCATTGAACATGTGGGAGAAACAGACAAATGTAGGTTTTTAAAACTGAAATGGAAACAGTTGCACACTAATTTGCTGGTTGTGACACACTAATGGCAAAAGAACTGTATACTGATAGGCATATTAATGTGGCAGGACTGTTGCACTGGGGATTGTGCACACATTATGGTATTGAAGTGGCTGAAAAACACTGGAAACATGAGCCACAAAGCATCATAGAAAATTATGAAGTTTATATCACATGGGATCACACATTACCAACAGTTCAAAAGATAGATGCTAGAAAACTGGATACAATGGTCCAAGAAAAGAAGACAAAAGTAGCATTGATCATTGAAATTGCCACACCCAGTGACTACAGTGTCTTGTGTACAGAGAGACACAAAGTCATAAAATACCAGGATCTCCAGGCAGAAACAAGAGCAATGTGGAAGAAAGATACCCAGACAGATCCAGTACGGGTCTTATAAAAAAAAATTTACAATCGTATTTAGATATGTTACCAATTCATGAAACCCCATATGAATTGCAGAATGAGTCATTACTGGGCACATTGCAGGTGCTGCGAAGAGCACTTTTGGCTGACATCAAGGATTGAAACAATACTAATTTCATGAACTTTAATTGTACTTTGACTTAGGAATGAAGTCCAGTCCTGTCATGGTATTAAAAACAAAAAGATTTGGAGAAATTAAAAAAAAGTAAAGACTAGAACAAGGAAACAGTATATGAGTCAAGTCTCCTGCTGTGAGCTGTCAAACACGGCAGGTAACAGCTCAAATTACCCTTAGCACTTTGACAGCTAGGGACGTTAGGTGTGAAAGGGGATGGGAGATGAGTCAAAGTAGTATAATTCAGGCTTCAAAAAAGACTTCAATTTAGCCATTCTAAAAAGAAGCAACAATAAAAAGCACTTTGAAAGTTTGTTCTGTGGTATTTGCACTGTTTGTGTTTTAAGTAATTGAACAGCATGAAATGTTACTTAAAACTAATGGACTGAAATACAGTAGTGCATGCATGTAAAATCAATGCAGTGACAGGAACTTTAGGAAGAGAGAGGCCTGCGTGATGTAATTTTTTACAGATAAGCACTACATTGTGGGCTATCTAGAGGCAGACTAAACAATCAAGATCACTTCAAGATGCTAGGGCCCATGTGGTCAGATGCAGAAATTATGTATAAAAATATTTAAAAACCTGCAAATAGTCCCCGAGTGGTGTTAAAATGTCTTAAACACCAAACCATGATGAAATATACATGTTTTTTGAGTCTGTGGGTGTGGTTCTCCTTTAATAATTTAACAGCTTATTTACATTTCCCTTATTCTTCTTAACATATGTCAGCTGGTTAACCACTGCTGTGCCAGTGTCCTCTATTGAAACATATACATTTAATTTAGATACCATAATACATGTACATTTTTCTTCATTTCAGCAGGGTGCACTGTTGATGCATTTTAATACAATTAACACAAGCAGAGCTCACAAATACATTTTCAGCACAATCATCTGTACAAATCAACTTAATATACAAGTGACATACAATTATTTATAAAATTCCAGCTAGCTGTGCTGGCACAAGTCTTACACCTGCTGCCCTGCTTCTTCCTGGCATGGCTGGCAGTTTCTCCTATTGTGACACCCCCCTTGAAGACTCAAGCTACTTTTTTAAGTGACCCTTAAAAAGCATGGCTTGAGAGAAATAAGCCTATCTGGGAATATGTTACCCCATTCTCTGTCTTGAAAATCCATCTGTATTGGTATTGCTGACCCCAATATGGTGTTGTACAGTCATGTCATATGCCTGCAGTCCAAAACTCCACCTTAATAACTTGACATTTTGCTGGTTGGCTCTATGTAGCCATGTTAAGGGATTGTGGTTTGTAACTACATGAATTTCCTTACATACAGATAAGGCTGAAGTTTCTGCACTGCCCATACTATGGCTAGACATTCCTTTTCTACAGCTGTATAGCATTCCTCCCTGGATTGCAGTCTACAGCTGAGATATACCTCTGGGTGCTCTTCTCCATCTGAGGAAACCTGGCTAATTACAGCCCCCACCCCATGGTTTGAAGCATCCACCTGCACAACACATTCTTTATTGTAATCTGGACTGGCTAACACAGGAGGCCCTCCCAAAGCTCCTTTAAGCTTCTGGAATGCCTGCTCACATGCTGGGGACCACACTACCTTATCTGGCCTGTTTTTACTTGTCAGGTCTGTGAGGGGAGCAGCTATGGTACTATAATTAGGGACAAATTTTCTATAGTACCCCTCTGTCCCTAAGAATGCCCTCTTCTACTTTTTGGTAACAGGGGCAGACCATGCCTGAACGGCTACCTCTTTGGCAGGTTCTGGTCTGATCTTAACACTCTCCACTCTATGTCCCAGGTAGGAGACCTCTGCCATACCCACCTGACTCTTACTGGGCTTAATGGTCAGCTCTACCCTCTGCAGTTTGCTCAGCACTTCCCTGACATGCTTGAAAGTGGTCTTGCCAGGAATGGCTGTAGATGGCAATATCATCCTGGTAACAAGGTCAAAATGACCTGCTCCTGCTAGGATATGATATACCAGCCTCTGTAAAGTTGCTGGGGCATTTTTCATCCCAAATGGCATCTTTGTGAACTCATACAAGCCAAAAGGAGTCACAAAGGCTGACCGCTCTCTAGCACTGAGAGTCAAGGGGGATCTGCCAGTAACCCTTGGTAAGATCAATATTGGTAAGATACTTAGTCCCAACCAGCTGCCCTAGGGCTTCATCTGTCCTAGGCATGGAGTAAGCATCTGACATTGCATGACTATTTAGTTTCCAATAGTCCACACAGAACCTGGTGCTGCCATACGTCTTTGATACCAACACACTGGGGAGGCCAAGGGACTGCTGGACTCCTGGATTACCCCCAGTTCCAACATTTCCTGTATTTCCTCCATCAGAGATTGTTTGTCTCTCTCAGGCACCCTATAAGTGGCCTGCTTAATAGGTCTTTGGAGTCCTGTATCCACATGGTTTTGCACCAGGTAGGTACACCCTGGTTTCCAAGTGAACATGCCCCCAAACTCCTGTAACATGGCTCAGATTTCTCGAACCTGGGTAGGGGATAGCTGCTGAGACATTGCTTCCCCTTCCATTGAGGTGTCAGTCCAAGCCTCTCTGAGGAGATCAGTCACCAGATCCCCCTCAGACTCCTCCAGCCATCCACTGCAAATACTCAGCACAAGGGCCTCTCTATCATGTTAAGGTTTCATCATGTTAACTTGGTACAGTTTGTGCACCTGCTTCTTGCCTAGCTGTTCTACCATGTAGTTAACATCACTGACCTTCCTTACCACTTTGAAGGGTCCCTCCCAAGCTGCCTGCAGCTTATTTTGCCTGACAGGAATGAGAAACATAACCTGCTACCCCACAGCATACTCTCTGGCTTGAGCATTCCTGTCATACCAGACCTTTTTCTGCTGTTGGGCTCTTGCCAGGTTCTTCTAGGCCAAGCCCATGAGCTCCCTGAGCTTTGTCCCTAGATTTAGGTCATATGCCACAACAGACTCCAAGTGGGATTCACACTCACTCTCCCACTCATCACGAATCACATTTAGAGGTCTTCTCACCCTATGCCCACACAGTAACTTAAAGGGTGAAAAATCTGTGGATTCCCAGGGCACCTTTCTGTAAGCAAACAACAGATGGGGCAAATACTTCAGGCAAATACTTGTCCTACTCCCCTCTTAACTCATTCACTCTAATGGAGCTGAGGAAGTTTGCTCTGTAGCTTCCAATGGGCGGCGCCTAAGTCTTTTGACAGTATCAAATCATGTCCTCACATTTCAAATGAATGTTTATATCTCTGTAACCATAGGGATAATTAAATTAGTATAAATCACAAATTCTTCATCACAAACTAGTTCGATAGTGATAGCATTCTTAAGGTTCAAGGTCTTAAACCAAAAATTTAAAGTCATAGTAAACACAGTAACTATTATATTTGTAATATTTTGTAAACAACTTACAATATCTCAGGAACCACTTCAGTTACACACGTACTGTCATCAGCATTTTATTCATCTGACTGAGTGCTTTCATATGAGGCTAAGGAGTTCTGTCTCTGTTACTTGGCTGTTGAGATATTTAGAAAAATGTGAAAATTATATCTATATAAATTAATATCATAAATGCATTACTAAAAGCTTTAACCTCTCCACGAGACCATTACTCTGGGGGTGGTAGGGGGTGATCTTTAGGTGCTTCACCCCACAGCGCTCCCATAGATAAGTCAGCAGGTATGACATGAAACTGGCACATCTATCAGTCAGTATTTCTCTTGGAAAACCTACCCTGCTGAAAATCTCTAAAAAAGCATTTGCCACCTTTTCTGCCTCAATGGAGGTTTCCTCCGGGTACTCCGGTTTCTTCCCGCATTCCAAAGACATGCATCTGGAGCATTTCTCCCCGGGCCTCCGCTGAAAACAGGCTCTGTGGAACCTAGTCGGACTTTCCCGGTCAACAAATGATAAATAAATAAAATAAAAATAAAAACAATAGCTAATATCTATTTACCTGCACTAGACAGAGGTCAAATGTTAATGTAGTTGAGATTGCTATTGTGTAAGCTTTAAGATGAAATGTTTTAAAACTTGTACAAAGCATAGTTTTGTAATTATTGCTGCAAATATGAACAAGCATTATTTGACGCCTAGAGGGGTCAGTAGGAGTTAACTGTAGACGCACCTGGAGGTGTCACTCAGATGTAACGAGTTAAACTGGTTTCCAAATGCCTGTAGCATGGTCTTTAGTGTAAAGTTTAAGCTCTCCACCAGACCATTACTCTGGGGGTGGTAAGGGGTGATCTTTAGGTGCTTCACCCCACAGCGCTCCCACAGACAAGTCAGCAGGTATGACATGAAACTGGCACATCTATCAGTCAGTATTTCTCTTGGAAAACCTACCCTGCTGAAAATCTCTAAAAAAGCATTTGCCACCTTTTCTGCCTCAATGGAGGACAGGGCCACCACCTCAGGGTATCTGGTAGCATAATCTACTACCACTAGGATATACTTCTTCCCTGTGGAACTTGGGGTACTCAAAGGGCCCACAATATCCATAGCTACCCTCTAAAACAGCTCCTCAATCACAGGCAAAGGCATCAAAGTAGCTTTGACCTCATCTCCTACCTTGCCTACTTTTTGGTACTGCCAACAGGTCCTGCAGTATCATGTTACATCCCTGGAAATCCCAGGCCAATAAAAGTTCTGCATAATATGTCTCTTAGTGCACTGTATGCCCATATGACCTGCCAAGGGAAGGTAATGGGTTATGGCTAGAAGTGCCAGATGGTAGGCGCTGGGCACTATCAATTCAAATGAAACAAAAACCAGTAAAGCAGCACTCTGTTTATTCAACAATCACAAGATAAAGCTTTCGGGTAACACCCTTCATCAGTATATAAATACCATCTTATTCACAGTATAAATAATCACGTGACACAACTAACCAATAAAAAAATAGTTTCAATCAATTAATTACCCTTGGTAAGATTTAAAGACATATTATCAATTAAAACATTTTCATCAACATTTTATAAACATTTATTACTGACCTTTTAACATTTTTTCATGTTTGTGTAAGACTCTCACTTGTATTGCTTTTGTTTAGCTACTAACACAGGCTTTAAACTAACCAAATTATTCAAACCTGGATATTTACCTCCTAGCATAGCTATCCATTTATATTCAGCTATATCCAACCTATTAACAATATCCCCACCTGTCATATTTTTATGTAATACCTGCAGCACTTTAAACTTAAATTTATGTGTCGGTCCCTTATCTTTAAAATGCTTTGCTAATGCATTGGTCATTACCATTCTTCTAACTTCTGATTTGTGTTCAGTTATGCGGGTCTTTCGAATGCCTAGAACACTTACCTACATAGAAACCTGCACATACTGTGCAGGTACCCAACTATATTATTAATTCAGTATTGCAGGTTGCATGACATTCCATCTTATACATTTCCTTACTTATAGGATGTTTGTATTCTATCTCACTACACTAGGATGTTTGTGTTCTAACTCACTACACTAGGATGTTTGCATTCTGACTCACTACACTAGGATGTTTGTATTCTAACTCACTACACTAGGATGTTTGTATTCTAACTCACTACACTAGGATGTTTGTATTCTAACTCACTACACTAGGATGTTTGTGTTCTAACTCACTACACTAGGATGTTTGCATTCTGACTCACTACACTAGGATGTTTGTATTCTAACTCACTACACTAGGATGTTTGTGTTCTAGCTCACTACACTAGGATGTTTATATTCTAACTCACTACACTAGAATGTTTGTATTCTAACTCACTACACTAGGATGTTTGTATTCTAACTCACCACACATATCTTTACCGCACCTACAACTGTAGCATGGCATAAGTTCCATTTTTATTTCTGATTACCATTTCCTTGTTATTAAACAGAAGTCTTTATAGCATAAATCCCTCTTCAGATTCAAACAATTCCTATGTGCAAATCTTGGCCTCTAACCTACAATGGGTATCAATTCTGGCATAGATATAATATACGCCAGTTTTTGTGTATTACATTTTCTATTTCCTTGCTTAAATTGTTTTGGATAGTAATATGTCTTAATAGGTTTATAGTCTCTTCATTCTTATATATATATTTGTGGAGTATCACTAAATGCTGGGGGTGCTAATTTGTCTCTTTCTTCCAATATTCCTGGTATATTATTATATATTAGAGCCTCACTATATCCCCTTTCCTTAAATTCTTCAGCTAATATTTCCATTTGTTCCTTACATTTTACCACATTTGTATTTAATCTACTTATTCTCAATAATTGACTTTTCACTATTCCACGAAACACATACTTAGAGGGAATGCTCATGGCATGAGTGTATCTATTAACTTGTACATCTTTTCTATGCACTTCTGTTTCCAATTTTTTTCCCTTCTCTGTACAATAGTACATCTAAATAACTTATCTCTTGTTCTGAATAACTCATTTTAAATTCTAGGAATGTTATGCTGTTATTTAAATATTGAACAAATTTTAATAAACTTTCACCATCTCCACCTCATACCAAAAAACAATCATCCACAAAACGCTGATAAAACTGAAGATACTGGTTATATAAATTCCTTTCACAATATATATATATATATATATATATATATATATATATTCCTCTTCCCATTGGTTCAAAACAATATAAGCATAGGTGTTAGCCATGGGAGTCCCCATGGGCACACCTGAAACTTAAAAATATGGTTGACTATTAAACAAGAAAACATTATTTGTTAAAACCATGTTAAAACCATGTATATCATAATGCATACAGTTTCTATGCTAGTTTCATTCATTCTTGTCCTTGCACATAGGAATTCGTGTACTGAATCTATACCATGCTCATTAGGTATTACTGTAAATAGTGAGTTTATATCAAGGGTTACCAATAGATATGTGTCATATACAAATGGCATATAATTATTTATAAAATTCCAGCTAGCTGTGCTGGCACAAGTCTTATACATACTGCCCTACTTCTCCCTGGCATGGCTGGCAGTACCTCCTATTGTCACTGGCTCTATCAGGCAAAAACCTCATACAGAGTGTATTTGATAAATGCAGAGTATTCTGGTAGGTATTCTTGTTGCATCCAAATAAGCTGCATGTTTATGTAAGCTGTGAAACTTGGCATGCTCCCACCAGGTTGATGCCCTTACATTACAATAGCCACTGAGGAGAGTTAACTTTCTATTATCAGGGAAAACTCTCTTCCCAGGAGTAATATTTCATGGTGATAAATACCAGGGCAAGTGACCAAACAGGGGGTGACTGTGGCATAGGACTTGATTTCCCTTGCTTGCTCAGTTAATAGCTCTCGAGAGAAGGAAGAAAGGGGTCATTTGGGTAAAGAAAATGGATTCATTAATCCAAATAAGTGGATATGGATAAAAAAGTGAAATCAAAGACTGCTTTATATGTATAAAAAATGAAGAACAAAATAGCAAAAATAAGTCCAAACATAAATCTAGAGAATGTATAATTTTATATATTATTATATTTTGGTGTTCTGTTTTTTTTTGCACATTCCAAAGGCATGCAGCAGATGGATCAGATACTCTAGGCTGGCCATAGGTGTAAATATGGTATAGAAGAATAACTGCAACAGGACTAGCCACCCAGTGGTGTGGACATTGGCACTAGATGATTCCCACGGTTGAAGTGACACCCCAACCCCAGGTGCAAATATGGGAAAAAGGGGTTGTGGGTGGATGGATGGATGGATTCACAATTACATACTGTATAATCCTCATGCATTCTGCACTTTTTTACACCAGTGGTTTGCTGCTTCGCATTACCGTTTTAGTTATTTTCGTCCCCCCTGCTTAACTGGTAGCAACTCATCACCTCCTTCCATTCTATCTTTCTTTTTTACCCAGACTTCTGAATGCTTTCTGCTTTTTCTGTGTTTATACAATGTCTAGAACTCTCCTGTCCATCTGCCCTTTCTGCCACTTACCCCTTATTTTGTGGTTTATGGCCATTTACACTGTTCAACTATATTGCATTTAGTATTATTGCCCACATTTCTTTTTCTTACCCATCCCCCTCTTCATTCCTTATACCCCATATGCAAAATTCCCTGGAATTTTGTGCTTCACTTCTATACATGCTCTTCCAGATTTCCAGAGCATTTGTCCAGACATTTTGTACACATTTACATTTCCTCTTCTCTCATGCTTTGACAACATGTTGAGTCTGTATACATTCCCTGTTTATACAATCATTTTGGTGGAAGATGTCACCTGTGAAAGTAGCCGATCTGCCACCCTATACATTTTCTGTGCCACTGATGTTATTTTGAGAACATTTTGCCATTTGCTTTTCCAGGTCTGACATCCTTCTTTTTTTCTCCCATCCTTTCATTATCTTTTCTTTTTGGCTTACACCACCACCAGGACTTCCTAAATCGTTATGCTTTAACCTTTCCCCTGTTTTTTACGATTTCTCCCATGGATCACTTTCCCTTTTCTCTTGTCTTTTCTTTTCCAGAGTTTTTGCTTTCTACCTCTTCTCCAGCCATTTTTTTCTCAGTCTTTTGTACATCCACTATTCATTTTGTGCTAATCCAAATACCAGTGTGAATTTATCTCTGGTTTTGAATACTGCCTGTCCTCTCATCCCCTTTTCATTCCATTTTTCTACTTGTTTCTTCCTTGGGAAGTTGTTGTACCCTCTCCTCCTTCCTCCCATATGTCTCTTCTTTCCCTTGTACCCCACGTCATGTTTCCCCATCCCTTTAACTCCTCCTCATTCATGCCTTTCTATTTTTCAAACCATCCTTTTTGCCCTACTCTTCTCTTGCCTTTCTGGTCTTCCCTTACTCTCTATCCACCTGCGTGGGTTATATGCTAAAGCCCTCATGTGTGGTGCGGAGTCCTCAAACCCTTTTTTCCCTTCTCAGACTTAGCTTGTTTTTTGGGACCCTTCTGCCTTTCCTATCCTCTATCCATCCTCTCAAGTCCTTCTGTAGTGTTAGTAGTTGGTCTCCATTGTGTTCAGGTTTCTTAATACAAGGAACTAACTAGGAGAATCATCATTCTTATCTCATTAATTCTGCCTAGTTGTGTGTATGTTTTATGTCCTCCCCTCTCCAGTATCCTCTGTTTTCTCTCTCCCCTTCTCCAAATTATTTTGTATTGTATCACTTAATGTGGCCTACGTATACTCCAAGATGTCTAGAGTATTCTCTCCAACTCCAAGATGTCTAGAGTATTCTCTCCAACTCCAAGATGTCTGGAGTATTCTCTCCAACTCCAAGATGTCTGGCGTATTCTCTCCAACTCCAAGATGTCTGGAGTATTCTCTCCAACTCCAAGATGTCTGGCGTATTCTCTCCAACTCCAAGATGTCTGGCGTATTCTCTCCAACTCCAAGATGTCTGGCGTATTCTCTCCAACTCCAAGATGTCTGGAGTATTCTCTCCAGCTCCAAGATGTCTGGAGTATTCTCTCCAACTCCAAGATGTCTGGAGTATTGTCTCCAGCTCCAAGATGTCTGGAGTATTCTCTCCAGCTCCAAGATGTCTGGAGTATTCTCTCCAACTCCAAGATGTCTGGTGTATTCTCTCCAGCTCCAAGATGTCTGGCGTATTCTCTCCAACTCCAAGATGTCTGGAGTATTCTCTCCAGCTCCAAGATGTCTGGAGTATTCTCTCCAACTCCAAGATGTCTGGAGTATTCTCTCCAGCTCCAAGATGTCTGGAGTATTCTCTCCAGCTCCAAGATGTCTGGCGTATTCTCTCCAACTCCAAGATGTCTGGAGTATTCTCTCCAGCTCCAAGATGTCTGGAGTATTCTCTCCAACTCCAAGATGTCTGGAGTAGTCTCTCCAGCTCCAAGATGTCTGGAGTATTCTCTCCAACTCCAAGATGTCTGGAGTATTCTCTCCAACTCCAAGATGTTTGAGGTATCCTCTCCCCACCCCTTCATTTCCAGTTCCTTTTTCTCTCCTAACCACACTATATTTTCTTGATTGCACGTAAGTCCCAAGGCCCTTTCAAACCTTAGTTTTGGCCTGTTAAGATCTGTAGTACCAGGCAATGCAGCTAAGTCACAAAAAGAAAATTATTTCCCTAACATGAATGTCCTAAAGAGACCAAGACTGAAGTTATCACTAACTTGAAATACACCCTTTTGTTGATGTTTACGTTTATTCCTGCTTAATGGCACCAGTGGATATGGTAAGTAGGTAGGTGTATACAGGAGTTACTTGACATGGACCTCTGTGTGTACAAATTGTATTTAACATATTCACACCAGTTTATTTATTTACTTATGTATTTATTTATTTACAGTTTGTTTACTGGAAAACTGGTCTACTGACCCTTTTTAGTTATGACCCGGGTACAATATAGTACAACAGAAATCAGTAAGAAGCATCCATGTACAAGTGACTATTATTAATGTGCGTTAGTTACAATTACAATCATGCAATGCTGAAATTCCTATGGGATTAACAGTACAGTGCAGAAATTACTATATAGAATGTCCATTATATACACAATGCCTAGTCACAGTATACAATACAAAAAAAACAATATACTTCCAGTCAGATAATACAATGAATAAAACAGTGCAAGAAACTTCTCTGTGTGGTAGATTTTCAGTCCATATATTTCTAGTTAATCACTGTATATTAATCAGATCAGACAATACTAGTAGAAGTAGCGAATGTAAACTTGTCTTAAGTCAAAACAAAAGAAAACGTAATAATAGAAAATATATAATTGTACAGCATTACTAAGTATTCAAAAGTAATCCAAGCAAGGCAGGCAGTCTGTTTCCAGTCGAAAATGCTTTATTAAGTACACAGACAAGCGATCCAAGTAAAACAAAAATAGAGTAATAATTTCCTCACAAGCTTTCTAAATATATATATATACTTTTTTATCAGGCATGGGAGTGGTTTATTGTGCTGTAAAACAAAGTGTTATTGGCACACATGTTAAATTCACATCCCTTCATGTGTTCCAATAACACAGTACAATTATATATTTTCTATTATTACGTTTTGTTTTGTTTTGACTTAAGACTAGTTTACATTCGCTACTTCTACTACTATTGTCTGATCTGATTAATATACAGTGATTAACTAGAAATATATGCACTGAAAATCTTCCACACGGAGAAGTTTCTTACACTGTTTTGTTTTTGGACCTACTACACTTTACTGGGTTGTTTTGGGCAGCCACGGTGGTGCAGTGGTTAGCATTGTCACCTCACAGCAAGAGGTTCCCCAGTTCGATGCTGGGGTGCCTTCTGTGTGGAGTCTGCATGTCCTCCCTGTGGTCGCATGGGTTTCCTCCAGGAGCTTTGGTTTCATCCCAAAGACATGCTGCAGGTGGATTGGACACTCTAAATTGGTCCTAGGTGTGAGTGCGTGTGTGTGTGTGTGCCTTCTGTGGAAGGTTGGGCTCTGGGCTGGCAACTCGACACTATAAAACTCCACTGCCAATCATGAGCGGACAGTTGATCTGCTGTGGCGACCCCTAACTGGGAAAAGCTGAAAGAAGAATAAGACACTTTAGTGGGCTGTTTTGAGACTTCAGGGATACCACAGAGATTACTTGTATAATACAATCAATACATACATATCAGGCTAAATTACATTGTAGAATTATTTTGCCAGTATCATGGAAGCAGGTGCATTTAAACTGTTCAAATAGTATGACTGAATTTTTTCCTGACGGAGACTGAGGTGTTAAAACAGATGTTCTGTAGTGCAGGTCTTATTCTAGAGAAAGGATTTTCACCAACAGCTTGTTGAAATCTAGGTTTGGCTAAAATCAGAGTGTCAACGTGAATAGAACTGTAAATTAATTTTGAGTGTGTGTGTGTGTGTGTGTGGGTGAGTAATAATCTAGCAAAAGAATTGTAAATATCAGGCTACCTCACAGCAGCATAGCTTGATTACATATAGGGACATTGAGTCTCATGCAGTAGGTCACAATGATATGTCCTATTGTCTGCAAACAGGGCAAATGTCCTGAGTTTTGATTCAGCTGTCTGTTGTTCTTTGTATGTTGTGGGCTTAATGTAGCCTAACAAATGGCAGGACATATTCTAATTTGGGAATTAAAACATTGTGTCTATTAATCAGTAGATTCATTTAAAACATCTGTTTTTACTTATGATTTTTTTTTATCTTTTAATGTTGTTTGCTTAGTGTTTAAGCACTGACAAATCTGACTTTGCATATGCTACTTTCTCTGACTGCTAAACACTGATTGGTGGCAGCGTCAGGTCTGCCATTAGTTATAGCTTCCCAGACTCCTTTCTCTCCTAACTGTCCCCACATATAGTTATGAATAGTCATTTCATCTTACACCTAAATCACAATGTTGTAAAAGACTGTAGAGCAACAGAGCCCTTTGCAAACATAAGACTTACAACTTGCATGTTTTAGCATTTCCTTCCAGTTTATTATATAAATAAAATAAAATGTGTGGATAGTATACTTGTAAATTTGCATGCCTCTTAACTGTTTTGCCTTATGTGTGTCTCTGGAGCTTTTCTTCCCGGGCCTCCACTGAAAATGGACATTTATCCAGATGGACTATCCCGGTCAACAAATGTAAAATAAATAAATAAATAAATATTAGTTGCCTGCCTGAATATTCTGGATCTAGTTATTTATCAGATTCTTGGGTCTTCTTTAACATCCTAGATTTTTCCAGTTTGCCTCTTAGGCAGGCATCTGAACTCCTTGATGAAAACAGGAATGTTCATGTATTATATCTGCTTATAACAGACATGGTTCTCAGACAGCAGCTGAGTAAAATTATTTGCCGTATTTCAAATTAAAAAAAAATGACAAAAAAAATGACAAAATTCTGTGCCTCACTCACCACTATGAAACTTAAGTCTACTAAACTGAAACTTTTAGTCATCTTAGCTAAGCTTTCTTGAAGTCTTGAACATTAGGTGGGCTAATTCCAATGCAAACATTTTTTGACATTCGAACTGAACAGTTTTTCTGTAATGTAAGCTTGAATCTTCTCCAACATCATGTCAGAAGAGACAATGTTTAAAGGAGACGAACTCCAGTCTTGTTTAACAACAGCAAACAAGATGGCAAACGCATGTTGTTACAGGTAGGAATCACTTTATGATCTGTAAAGCACACATCTTAAAGCTTCCAGAAAGCACTTCCTTTCCACCATATCTCTCAGTTAATCAGGAACAAATCTCAACAGAATCAGGGACAAATTTGGAAATTATAAGAGACAACCAGGGACACTTTTAAAATGTTAGTACCATTAACTTGAAATATTGACAGAATAACAGGATGTGAATTAATTTATACTTTCTGAAGTAAAAGACATATATAACTCTAATTATTGTCATTATTTATTGAGTGTAATTCAGCAACTTTGCTCCAAAAGTCTCCTGTTTTAGGATGGATTAAGAGGGACAGAGCTAAGTACTGAGTAAAAATCAGGGACATCCTTGATAATCAGGGACTGCTGAGAGGTATGCGCCCCACTCTTCATCTGCTAATGTCATTGCATTCATATTAATACATTATGGCTTGATGTTGGCACAACAATCTAAGCAATATCTCATTTTATAAAGTGTTGTAGTTAGGTTATATGATGCCCTGGGCAGTTCCCCAACCCAAATGTGAGGACAGAAAAGTGTTCTGGTTTACTGTAAGATTTGCAATGATCTTATTACAGTTATTGGCTTACTAGCAAATGCAGTATTGACATTCATCTATGCCAATAAATAAATGCAGTAATATACTGACACCCCATCAGCAGCTCCCAGCTGCATAGTCTTACAACCTTGTGCCAAGGTTAGCTACCCCCTTTGTCCTGCTCCCCTTACACCTCTGATTTTATAGCTATAAATTATAGTGTTAGGGTTGTGGGGGGAAATGCTTCCTTTATGCAATTGATTAATCGGACCAGGTGTTACAATGAGTTAGATTTGGACTTATTTATGTTTTGGTGGCTTATAACGCAATACATATTTTCTCCTTTATTTGTTAATAATTTCTATTAGAATAAAGGGACAATGTTTTACATGCTAACAACTGGCAACCACAAATGTCAATCTCCTACAATTTGTATTATTTGATATGTTTCCAGGTTCAGAATTGCAATTGTAATAAAAAGGTACCATCATACGATGCTATCAATGTCATTTAATTTGCGGATTTAAGTATTACATTGCAATCATTAAACCATTACCAGCTACTGAAACTATGACACCTACTTTATGTTATAATAAAATATACTCTAAAACTGCTGTCGCTGGGGTTGTTAGGCATACTTTGCTTAAGCTTGATTAATAGGTGACTTGAAATGAAAGTACAGGATTTATGTTCTCTATAAATATGTGATGACAGGCATTAATCATTAGTACAAGGGTACCATACTGACTTGCATTAGCAGAGTTTAGCAGCACTGTAATTATTGACTGTGATAAGCTACACCGTTTCATGCCAGCGTTTGTTTTCTGGACACTGTTTCTTAGTCCTTTTTTCACGCTTTACTGTTATTTCCTTTTACTTTCTGCATCCCCTACATTTGTATTAAGCTTCAATTTTGCTTCTTACAGTTTCTCAGGACTAGACTGCAATGCTGATATATAAACGTTGCTGTTCACTCAATGTTCAAAGCTATAGCCATGCATTCTAACCTAATACCGCTAGATTAGCGTTAACTGTGCGTACAGATGGAGTGATCTCCATAATGAGGAAGTACGAGTGGAAATAAAAATGGAAATCATCCAAGTTATTGAAAGGTTTTCTTAGACAATAACATTTTCCAGCATGTAAAAATGGATGTTTGATAGCACCTGCCTGTGCAGGCTTATTTCATGTATGAGTCGCTATCAAAATATAAAGCAGCAACATTAAAGAGCAGAATACAGTAGCAGAAATTGAAATTTAGAACATAAATGCCTGCTCAGAAGTGATGTATTTCAACAAATGTGCCTCAAATGGCTTTTAGTTTCCTTTTTTGTAACAATCATTCAAGAAGTAAAGTATTGAAAATAGAAACTTTATACCTTGTACACACACCCTTCTCACAGATGTAGTACATTGTACTGTATATCTTGTACACACACCCTTCTCACAGATGTAGTACATTGTACTGTATATCTTGGTACACAGGACCTCTCACAGATGTAGTACATTGTACTGTGTATCTTGTGCACACACCCTTTCACAAATATAGTGCATTGTTCTGTATACCCTGGCACACACCCTTCTCACCGATGTAGTACATTGTACTGTGTATCTTGTACACACACCCTTTCACAAATATAGTGCATTGTTCTGTATACCCTGGCACACACCCTTCTCACCGATGTAGTACATTGTACTATGTATCTTGTACACACACCCTTCTCACAGATGTAGTACATTGTACTGTATATCTTGGTACACAGGCCCTCTCACAGATGTAGTACATTGTACTGTGTATCTTGTACACACACCCTTTCACAAATATAGTGCATTGTTCTGTATACCCTGGCACACACCCTTCTCACCGATGTAGTACATTGTACTGTGTATCTTGTACACACACCCTTTCACAAATATAGTGCATTGTTCTGTATACCCTGGCACATACCCTTCTCGCAGATGTAGTACATTGTACTGTGTATCTTGTACACACACCCTTTCACAAATATAGTGCATTGTTCTGTATACCCTGGCACACACCCTTCTCACAGATGTAGTACATTGTACTGTGTATCTTGTACACACACCATTTCACAAATATAGTGCATTGTTCTGTATACCCTGGCACACACCCTTCTCACCGATGTAGTACATTGTACTGTATATCTTGGATACACACCCCATGGCACAGATGTAATACATTGTAATGAATATCATGGTACATACCCTTCTCCCACAGATATAATGTATATCTTGGCACACCCCAATCTCACCGATGCAGCACATTGTACTGTATATCTCAACATGCATCCCCTCCCACAGATGTAGGACATTCTACAGTATATCTTGGTACACAGGCCCTCTCACAGATGTAGTACATTGTACTGTGTATCTTGTACACACACCATTTCACAGATACAGTGCATTGTTCTATATACCCTGGCACACACCCTTCTCACCGATGTAGTACATTGTACTGTATATCTTGGATACACACCCCATGGCACAGATGTAATACATTGTAATGAATATCATGGTACATACCCTTCTCCCACAGATATAATGTATATCTTGGCACACCCCAATCTCACCGATGCAGCACATTGTACTGTATATCTCAACATGCATCCCCTCTCACAGATGTAGGACATTCTACAGTATATCTTGGTACACAGGCCCTCTCACAGATGTAGTACATTGTACTGTGTATCTTGTACACACACCATTTCACAAATATAGTGCATTGTTCTATATACCCTGGCACACACCCTTCTCACCGATGTAGTGCATTGTACTGTATATCTTGGATACACACCCCATGGCACAGATGTAATACATTGTAATGAATATCATGGTACATACCCTTCTCTCACAGATATAATGTATATCTTGGCACACCCCAATCTCACCGATGCAGCACATTGTACTGTATATCTCAACATGCATCCCTTCTCACAGATGTAGGACATTCTACAGTATATCTTGGTACACAGGCCCTCTCACAGATGTAGTACATTGTACTGTGTATCTTGTACACACACCATTTCACAAATATAGTGCATTGTTCTATATACCCTGGCACACACCCTTCTCACCGATGTAGTACATTGTACTGTATATCTTGGATACACACCCCATGGCACAGATGTACTACATTGTAATGAATATCATGATACATACCCTTCTCTCACAGATATAATGTATATCTTGGCACACCCCAATCTCACCGATGCAGCACATTGTACTGTATATCTCAACATGCATCCCCTCTCACAGATGTAGGACATTCTACAGTATATCTTGGTACACAGGCCCTCTCATAGATGTAGCACATTCTACTGTATATCTTGTACACACAACCTTTCACAGATATAGTGCATTGTACTGTATACATTGGCACACACCCCTCTCACCGATGTAGTACATTGTACTGTATATCTTGGCACACACCCTCTCACAAATGCATTACATTGTACTGTATATTTTGTACACACACCTTCTCACAGCTGTAGTACATTGTACTATATATCTTGTACATGCACACCAATCTCAAAGATGTAGTAAATTGTAATGAGTATCATGGTCCATAGCCTACTCTCACAGATGTAGCTGATTGTACTGTTTATCTTGGCACCCACACCCTCTCACAGATGTATTACATAGTACAGTATATCTTCACACACACACACACACACACACACACACACACACACACACACACACACACACTAATGCAGATGTAGTACATTGTACTGTATATCTTGTGTAAACACCCTCTCACAGATGTAGAGCATTATACTATATATCTTGGCAAACTCACCCTCTCACAGATGTAGTACATTGTACTGGATATCTTGGCATAAATGCCCTCTCACAGATGTAGTACATTGTACAATATATCTTGGCACGAACACCCTCTCACAGATGTAGTACATTGCGCTATATATCCTGGCATGTGTCTATGTTATTAGATAGAAAAAACATTTCACTGTAACTCATTTCGTCGAAGCCTCATTTCACTGAAAATGAATTGCCTGAGCATAATTCACTGAAAGCCCACTTCTCTGAAAACTCATTTGACTGAAACTCATTTTGTCTAAACAGCATTTATGCCCTGTTCCTCACTGTAGTGCGATCCTGGCATTAGTATATATAGTAAGGGGGGGCACAGCCCCCACATTGGGGGGTGTGGGGGCGTAGCCTCCCATCTGCTTTAAGTATTGTAAACCATAGACATGGATTGTTACAAGTCAAATAAATAACTCTTTCCAGAAAATAATATATACCCAAACTATTGGGGTCCATGCTCCTCACACTCCTCCTAAGTATATACCAGGATCACACTACAGTGGGGAACAGGGCATATACCTGTAATGATGAAATGAGTTTCAGTCAAATGTGTTTTCAGTGAAGTGAGCTTTCAGTGAATTGTGCTCAGGGAATTCATTTTCAGTGAAATGAGGTTTCGATGAAATGAGTTTCAGTGAAATGCATTTTCTATCAAACAAAGTAGACCCCCTGGCATACACAGCCTCTCACTGATGTAGTACATTGCACTATATATTATGGCATGCACACCATCTCACAGATGTAGTGCAGTGTACTGTATATTGTACTATATTTATTTATTATTTATTTATATTTGTTTACCAGGTAATGTCCACTGGACAAGAAGCCCTTTTTCTGTGGAGACCCGGGGAGAAAAGCTCCAGTGATCATAGTATACAATAGCATAAACTGAGTCAGGTATGCAAAGAGATACAGGTATTACATAATAAGACAGTAAAAAAACGTAAAAACATAGTACATAGGTGGCAAGACAGTAGTGAAAAGCATGCACTACATATGATATTAGCATTTAACTTAGTATGAAAAACTTTTTTTTTTTTTGTACAGAAGGACCAACAACACAGGATATAGGAAACTATGGCCAAAGTAATAGAGAAATGAGGGTAGGGGTGGGGGAAAGGTTAGTCTGGAGCAGTGCATGGGCATAGCCAATGTGTTATGAGATATTGTTTTAGTTCCTGCTTAAAGTATATTGTATGGTCAATGGAAGGAGTTAGTTCCAGACTTTAGCAATCTTGTGGCAGAGTTCCAGACTTTAGCAATCTTGTGGCAGTATAAGGAGTCCCCATAAGAGTTTAGTGATTTATGTATTTTAAGTAGGAATTTGTCCGCTGATCTAAGAGAGTTAAGATTTCTGTAGGGCTGGACTAGATTAGTTAGGGCTGGGCAGTGCTCAGGTTTATACATCACTGTGTGAGCGATCAATAATTGGTTTACTGTTAGTACATTTGGGAGTTGTAACCATTCTAGTTGTTTGAGGTCAATACAATGATGTGTTTTTTGCGGTAGGTTGGTTGCAAGTTTGGCTAGCTTGTTGTAGCAGGATTCAAGTTTATTTAGTTCAATTTTATGGAGGTTTGTGAATATCTGAGAACAGTAGAGAAGTGAGGATAATAAGTGGGTTCCTGCAGTGGCCAGTCTAGCATGGTCTGAGAGATAGGGTTTAACTCAGTAGAGTGAGCCGAGTTTAATACGGGCTTTTTTAATAGTTTGAGCCATATGTTTATCAAATTGTAATGCATTGTCTATGGTAACCCAGAGGAGTTTAGTGTGTTCAACTGGTTCAGTTTTAATGCCATTTGAAGAGAAAATAGAAAGGGATTTGCACTTGGTTAGTGAGGAAAGATTTGAAAAGACCATAAGCCATATACACTGTGTATATATTGTTTGTATGTTCTGTGTGCTACTATCGGAGCTTTAAATTTTCCCCTGGCCTCTACTGAAAATAGAAATATATCCAGTTCGACTAGCCCAGTTAACAAATGTAAAATAAATAAATAAATAAATAAAATAAGCTTAGTTTTATTAGGATTTAGTATGATTTGATGGGCTGCTAGGTATTTTCCAATGTTGCTAAGGGCAGTCTGGGCCTTCTTCTGAAGTGTCTCGACTGTGGGTGCTGAGCAGATGAATGAGGAGTCATCTACATAATGAATGATGTCATCTGTGTAATGAATGATGTCATCTGCATATTGAATGATGTTACCTGGACTAGCAGCTGTTGTAAGGTCATTGGTAAATATTGTAAAGAGTAGTGGTCCTAGGATTGATCTTTGGGGGACCCCTACAGAGATGGGAAGGTGGGAGGAGAGTTTATTGTCCCATAGGGTAGCTTGTTGCCTGTTTGAGAGGTAGCTATGTAACCAATATGGAGTCCCATGGTAAAGGTTGTAATTGGCAAGTTTGTTTAAGAGGATTTGATGTGATAAGGTGTCAAAGGTCTTTGACATATCAAAAAATATAGCAGAGACAAGTTAGTTGTTATTTTTTTAGATGGTTTATAGAGTTGGTAAAGCTAATGAGTGCTGTATTAGTACTGTGTTTTGGACAAAAAACATGTTGTGTAACAGAAAGGATGTTGTTATTTTGGAAGTGGTCAATTATTTGTTTATGTATACACTTTTCTAGGATTTTTGCTACAGGTGAAAGCATGGCTATCGGTCTGTAATTAGATATGTCTTTGGAGGGGCCTCCTTTATGCAGTGGATTGATATGGGATATCTTCCATAAGGTGGGTGCATATTGCTCGGTAACCAAGCGGTTAATTAGGATTGATATGGGGTATGAAATAGATGAGACAGCTAATTTCATAAACTCACCTGGTAATTGGTCAGCTGCAAGGGTACATGGATTTCTTTAGATAGTAAGTGTTGTATGTAGCTTGTTTGAATGGGTTGAAGTTTAAATTGGGTTTCTGGTGGGCCAGATGGAGTGGGTACAGACATGGGTGGGATAGAAGTGTTTTTTAGCAGGAAAGTTATTGATTTCATAAAGTTTGAGCTGAATTGAGATTCAATAGGTTCTGTGGTATTGTTGGTAGTTGGAACTTTGGTAGTTGGTTTACCTGTATTTTGTCTGTGGTTAACTGATTGCCAAATTTTTTGTGGATTTGTTACATATTTTGTTTGGAAAGTTAGAAAGTATGTTTTTTGTCTATTTTGATTTGTTTCTTAGCTTGATTTCTTAGTTGTTGGAAAGTGATGAGATTGTCATGACTTTTGTTAGAAAGGTAGAGAGACCACGCTCTATCTCTTAGTCTAAGTAGTTGGATTGTTTTTTTTTTGCTAACCATGGGAGTTTTTTGGATTTAGAACAGATTTTTCTGGGTGGGACAAGTTTATTTAAGATTTGTTGGAAAATGTCATTAAAGCATTTCACTGCATCATCTAGTTTCAAGTATTTTTAGGCGAGCCCAGTTCTGTTGTTTTAGGTAGGCTCTGGAAGGTGGATGGTGAGAATTGTTTTTTTATTTCGGATGTAGTGGTAAGTGATGTTACCACAGTTACTTAGGTTTTTTCTCATTAGGTATACTGGGTAGTGATCACTTAATGTGTCTGGTAGACACATCAAGGGTGGAATGTCTATTTGTATGCTTGTCTATGCATCTAGGGACTTTTTTTACAAAAAGATGGGAAGGTTGGGAGGAAAAAAAAAAAAAAAAAAAAAAAAAAAAAAAAAAAAAAAATAAAAAAAAAAAAAAAAAAAAAAAAAAAAAAAAAAAAAAAAAAAAAAAAAAAAAAAAAAAAAAAAAAAAAAAAAAAAAAAAAAAAAAAAAAAAAAAAAAGGGGGGGGGGGGGGGGGGGGGGGGGGGGGGGGGGGGGGGGGGGGGGGGGGGGGGGGGGGGGGGGGGGGGGGGGGGGGGGGGGGGGGGGGGGGGGGGGGGGGGGGGGGGGGGGGAAAAAGTTTAAAATTTTTTTTTTTTCAATTGGGGTTTTTAAAAAGTTCTGTTTTTCCTTTGTTTTTTTGGGAAGAAGGAAAAGCTATTTGTAAAACCAATTATTTGGGGAGTCCCCCATGGGGTTTAAAAAAAAAAAAAAAAAAAAAAAAAAAAAAAAAAAAAAAAAAAAAAAAAAAAAAAAAAAAAAAAAAAAAAAAAGTTTGAATTCAGTTTTAGAGATTGTTTTTATATTGCAATATAATACAGAGAATATTCAATTAAGTTTTTTAGATGGTAATTTAATGTAACTAAGTGGTCATTGTATTTGTATTGGCAAAAAGTTTAAAATTGGTTATTTGGAAACATTAAGTCACCTAATTTTGCCGTAAACATAGTTGTAATTAATTTTAAACACCTCTTATGGTAATTGATTATCTTATATCATTGCCTCCAAGGTAATTTTAGGTTTAAATAGACTTTATAATACTTGGCACCCATTTTAGATAGATTTGTACTTTAATTTGAAATTCTCAGATGTACACATTAAATGTTTGGAAATTTTCATAATTAGAATTTACTGTTATTTGAAACTTGTAGTTTATTTTTTCTTGAACACCCTTTTAAAGACAAAAAAAAAACAAACTGCGATTCAGGTGAATGTATTATAAACCCTCTCCAGTGTAGTATTGTTTTTTGCAACCCTAGTTTTTATTTAACATTTCGGGTGACATTTATAAATTTGTAAATTCTTAACATTACTGACACACAATTAAGCCATTTTGTTTATACCTTGGAAAATTTACGATGTAGTTTAATGATTTACATATTTTCTCAAGATGTATGCATTAATGTTCTGGAACCCATCAAGTAAGTCATGACCCCTCACACAGGGACTTTTGTTTTGTAATATAGATTATAATTGTTGTATTTAACAAGACCTCTCACACTGTATTCTTGTCTAACTGGACAATCTTTCACATTTAAGTTATACAGAGTATACTGTAAAACCCTTTGATTTATTTATATATCTTGCACACACCCTCTCAAATGTATACATTTATGATATCTGACAACCCTTCAGTACAATTTATGATATCTTTTAAAAAACCGTTTTTCACAGATTAAATTCTACTGTATATTTGGAACTCCCTCTCAAATTTTAAATTACTATATTTGCACAAACCTTCACAGATAGTCATTACTATACTTGAAACCCCCTTTCCACATGTGTATTTCTATATTTGCACACAACCCTCACAGATAGTCATTTATTATATTTACAAACCCTTCACAGATGTAGTACATTTTGCAGTATATCTAAGTATCTCACACACCCACTCCACAGATATAGTGTATTGTACTATATGTTTAGCTTACTCTCACCCTCTCACAGCTGTAGTAAATTGTACTGTATATCATTTACACACACCATCTCACAGCTGTAGCATAGTCTGCTGTATATCTTACAAGCACACCTTCTCACCAGTGGCAGGTCATTATATGTTGGCCCACACACTCTCGCAGATGTAGTGCATTGTAATAAATATTTTGGCACATCCCAATCACATTGATGCAGTACATTCTACTGTATATCTAAACATGCATTCCCTCTCACAGATGTACATTGTGCTTTATATCTTGGCACACACACCTACTCACAAATGTAATACATTGTAATGAATATCTTGGCACACCCCATCTCACAGATGCATTCAGTTATACGGTACATCTTAAAATGCATCCCATCTCACAGATGCAGTACACTGTACTGTACATCTTGGCATACACCCCTTCTCACAGATTTACATTGGACTGTATCTCTTGGCATACACACCATCTCACAGATGCACATTCTACTATACATCTTGCCATACACATCCTATCACAGATGTAGTACATTGTACTATATATCTTCAACACACACACACCCTCATATATGTAGTACATTGTAGTGAATATCTTGGCATACCTCAGCTCACAGATACAGTACATTTTAGTGTATATCTTATCAGGCATTTCCTCTCACAGATGTAGTACCTTGTACTATATATCTTGGCACACACAGACACCCTCTTACAGATGCAGTACATTGTACTATACATCTTGGCACACAAACTTCTCATAGATGTACTACATTGTAATGAGTATCATGGTACATACCCTTTTCTCATAGATGTAGTACATTGTACTGTATATGTTGGCACACACACCATCTCACAGATGTAGTAC
>NC_056736.1:770445969-770448469 GCF_019279795.1 Protopterus annectens | reverse complement strand
ACTGTATATCTTGGCACACACAGCCTGTCACAGATGTAGAACATTGTACTGTATATCTTGGCACGCACACACACAGACACACACACACACACACACACACACACA
The DNA here is from genome assembly GCF_019279795.1 of Protopterus annectens. Taxonomy (NCBI): domain Eukaryota; kingdom Metazoa; phylum Chordata; order Ceratodontiformes; family Protopteridae; genus Protopterus; species Protopterus annectens. The sequence continues at coordinate 770,448,364 of NC_056736.1, read as the reverse complement.
CACACACACACACAAACACACACACACACACACACACACACACACAGTTTCACAGATGTAGTACATTGTACTGCATATTTTTTACACACACCTTCTCACAGGTGTACTCCATTGTACTGTATATCTTAGCACATACACCATCTTACAGATGTAGTGCATTATACTAAATATCTTGGCACACTCACCCTCTCACATATCTAGTACATTGTACTGTATATCTTGGCATATGCACCCTCTGACAGATGTAGTACATTGTACTCTATATCTTGGCACACTCACCCTCCCACAGATGTAGTACATTTTACTGTATATCTTGGTAGACACACCCTCTCACAGATGTAGTACATTGTAATGAGTATGTAGGTACATACCCTTTTCTCACAGATGTCGCACATTGTATTGGATATCTTCACACACACACATACACACACACACACACACACACACACACACACACGCACACACACGCACACACACACACACACACACACACACACACACCACACACCCTCTCACAGAAGTAGTACATATCTGGGCACTCACACTTTCTTCCATATGTAGTACATTGTCCTATATATGTAGGAGTACACACCCTCTTACAGATGTAGTACATTGTGCTGTATATCTTGGTACATGCACCCTCTGACATATGTAGTACATTGTACTATATATCTAGGCAGGCAAACCCTCTTACAGATGTAGTACATTGTGCTGTATATCTTGGCACATGCACCGTCTCCCAGATGTAGTACATTGTAATGAGTATGATGGTACATACCCTTTTCTACTAGATGTAGTACATTGTTCTGAATACCTTGGCACATCCCAACCTCACCAATAAAGAACATTGTACTGTATATCTTAAAATGCATCCCCTCTCACAGATGTAGCACATTCTACTTTATATCGTGGTACACAGTCCCTCTCACAGATGTAGTACATTGTATTGTATATTGGGGCACACACACCATCTTACAGATGCAGTACATTGTATTGTATATCTTGGAACACACACACCCTCTCACAGAAGTAGTACATTGTACTATATATCTTGGCAATCACACCCTCTCACAAACATAGTATATTGTACTATATATCTTGTACACACACCCTCTCATAGATGTAGTACATTGTAATGAGTATCACAATACATACCCTTCTCTCACAGATGTAGTAGATTATAATGAATATTTTGGCACACCCCAATCTCACCTGTGGAATATGTTGCTCTGTATATCTTAACATGCATCCTCTCTCACAGATGTAGCATAGACTACTGCATATCTTCATATACAGCCCCTCACACAGATGCAGTACACTATACTGTACATCTTGACATACTCCCCTTCTCATAGCTGTAGTACATTGGACCGCATATCCTGGCATACACAACCTCTCACAGATATAGTAAATTGTATTATATATCTTGGCACACACACCGTCTCACAGATGTAGTACATTTTATTGTATATCTTGGCACACACACCCTCTCACAGATGTAGTGCATTCTACTATACATCTTGCCATACACATCCTATCACAGATGTAGTACATTGTACTATATATCTTCAACACACACACCCTTTCATATATGTAGTACACTGTAGTGAACATCCTGGCACACCCTAGCTCACAGGTACAGTACATTTTAGTGTATATCTTATCAAGCATCTCCTCTCACAGATGTAGTACCTTGTACTATATATCTTGGCATTCACATCCTCTCACAGATTTAGTATATTGTACTTTATATGTTGTACACACACCCTCTCACAGATATAGTACATTGTAATGAGTATCACGATACATACCCTTCTTTCACATATGTAGTACATTCTAATAAATATTTTGGCACACCCCAATCTCACTGGTGCAGTACATTGTACTGTATATCTTAACATGCATCCTGTCTCACAGATGTAGCACAATCTACTGCATATCTTCATATACAGCCCCTCTCACAGATGTAGTACACTGTACTGTACATCTTGGCATACACCCCTTCTCACAGATGTAGTGCATTGGACTGTATATCTTGGCATACACACCCTCTCACAGGTGTATTGCATTCTACTATACATCTTGCCATACACATCCTATCACAGATGTAGCACATTGTACTATATATCTTCGACACACACACAATCTCATATATGTAGTGCATTGTAGTGAAGAAGAGAATACAGGCAGGATGGAGTGGGTGGAGAAGAGTGGCGGGAGTGATTTGTTGCAGATGAGTACAAGTAAGAGTGAAAGGGAAGGTCTATAAGAGGGTAGTGAGACCAGCTATGTTATATGGGTTGGAGACAGTATCATTGACAAAAAAGGCTGGAGTTAGTGCTGGATGTGGCAGAGTTAAAGATGTTAAGATTTGCACTGGGTGTGAAAAGGGTGG
>NC_056736.1:770375969-770443469 GCF_019279795.1 Protopterus annectens | reverse complement strand
ACACAGACACCCTCTGAAAGAAGAAGTGCATTGTACTATACATCTTGGCACACTCACCTTCTCACAGATGTACTACATTGTAATGAGTATCATGGTACATACGCTTCTCTCACCGATGTAGTACATTGTACTGTGTATGTTGTCACACAAACCATCTCATAGATGTAGTACATTGTATTGTATATCTTGGCACACACACACACGCACACACACACACACACACACACACACACACACACACACACACACACACACACACCCTCTCACAGAAGAAGTACATTGTACTATTTATCTTGGCACACACACCCTCTCATAGATGTAGCTCATTGTACTGTATATCATGGCACACACACCCTGTCACAGATGTAGTACATTCTATTGTATATCTTGGCACACACACACACACACACACACACACACACACACACACAGTCTCACAGATGTACTACATTGTACTGCATATTTTGTACACACACCTTCTCACAGATTTACCCCATTGTACTTTATATCTTAGTAAATACACCCTCTCACAGATGTAGTGCATTATACTAAATATCTTGGCACACTCACCCTCTCACATATATAGTACATTGTACTGTATATCTTGGCATACGCACCCTCTGACAGATGTAGTACATTTTACTGTATATCTTGGTAGACACACCCTCTCACAGACGTAGTACATTGTAATGAGTATGTAGGTACATACCCTTCTTTCACAGATGTTGCACATTGTATTGGATATCTTCACACACACACACACACACACACACACACACACACACACACACACACACACACACACACACACACACACACCACACACCCTCTCACAGAAGTAGTACATATCTGGGCACTCACACTTTCTTCCATATGTAGTACATTGTGCTATATATCTAGGTGTACACACCCTCTCACGGATGTAGTACATTGTGCTGTATATCTTGGCACATACACCCTCTCACATATGTAGTACATTGTACTATATATCTAGGCAGGCACACCCTCTTACAGGTGTAGTACATTGTACTGTATATCTTGGCACATGCACCCTCTCCCAGATGTAGTACATTGTAATGAGTATGATGGTACATACCCTTTTCTACTACATGTAGTACATTGTCCTGAATACCTTGGCACATCCCAACCTCACCAATAAAGAACAGTGTACTGTATATCTTAAAATGCATCCCCTCTCACAGATGTAGCACATTCTACTTTATATCGTGGTACACAGTCCCTCTCACAGATGTAGTACATTGTATTGCATATTGGGGCACACACACCATCTTACAGATGCAGTACATTTTATTGTATATCTTGGAACACACACACCCTCTCACAGATGTAGTACATTGTAATGAGTATCACAATACATACCCTTCTCTCACAGATGTAGTAGATTCTAATGAATATTTTGGCACACCCCAATCTCAGCTGTGGAATACGTTGCTCTGTATATCTTAACATGCATCCTCTCTCACAGATGTAGCATAGACTACTGCATATCTTCATATACAGCCCCTCTCACAGATGCAGTACACTGTACTGTACATCTTGACATACTCCCCTTCTCACAGCTGTAGTACATTGGACTGCATATCCTGGCATACACACCCTCACACAGATATAGTACATTGTATTATATATCTTGGCACACACACCCTTTCACAGATGTAGTACATTTTATTGTATATCTTGGCACACAAACCCTCTCACAGATGTAGTGCATTCTACTATACATCTTGCCATACACATCCTATCACAGATGTAGAATATTGTACTATATATCTTCAACACACACACCCTTTCATATATGTAGTACACTGTAGTGAACATCCTGGCACACCCTAGCTCACAGGTACAGTACATTTTAGTGTATATCTTATCATGCATCTCCTCTCACAGATGTAGTACCTTGTACTATATATCTTGGCACACAGACACCCTCTTAAAGATGTAGTGCATTGTACTATACATCTTGGCACACTCACCTTCTCACAGATGTACTACATTGTAATGAGTATCATGGTACATACCCTTCTCTCACCAATGTAGTACATTGTACTATGTATGTTGTCACACACACCATCTCACAGATGTAGTACATTGTATTGTATATCTTGGCACACACACACACACACACACACACACACACACACACACACACACACACACACACACACACACACACACACACACACCCTCTCACAGAAGTACATTGTACTATTTATCTTGGCACACACACACTCTCATAGATGTAGCTCATTGTACTGTATATCTTGGCACACACACCCTGTCACAGATATAGTACATTCTATTGTATATCTTGGCACACACACACACACACACACACACACACACACACACACACACACACACACACACAGTCTCACAGATGTAGTACATCGTACTGCATATTTTGTACACACACCTTCTCACAGATTTACCCCATTGTACTTTATATTTTAGTAAATACACCCTCTCACAGATGTAGTGCATTATACTAAATATCTTGGCACACTCACCCTCTCACATATCTAGTACATTGTACTGTATATCTTGGCATACGCACCCTCTGACAGATGTAGTACATTGTACTCTATATCTTGGCACACTCACCCTCCCACAGATGTAGTACATTTTACTGTATATCTTGGTAGACACACCCTCTCACAGATGTAGTACATTGTAATGAGTATGTAGGTACATACCCTTTTCTCACAGATGTTGCACATTGCATTGGATATCTTCACACACACACACACACACACACACACACACACACACACACACACACACACCACACACCCTCTCACAGAAGTAGTACATATCTGGGCACTCACACTTTCTTCCATATGTAGTACATTGTGCTATATATCTAGGCGTACCACCCTCTCACAGATGTAGTACATTGTGCTGTATATCTTGGCACATGCACCCTCTCACATATGTAGTACATTGTACTATATATCTAGGCAGGCACACCCTCTTACAGATGTAGTACATTGTGCTGTATATCTTGGCACATGCACCCTCTCCCAGATGTAGTACATTGTAATGAGTATGATGGTACATACCCTTTTCTACTAGATGTAGTACATTGTCCTGAATATCTTGGCACATCCCAACCTCACCAATAAAGAACATTGTACTGTATATCTTAAAATGCATCCCCTCTCACAGATGTAGCACATTCTACTTTATATCGTGGTACACAGTCCCTCTCATAGATGTAGTACATTGTATTGTATATTGGGGCACACACACCATCTTACAGATGCAGTACATTGTATTGTATAACTTGGAACACACACACCCTCTCACAGAAGTAGTACATTGTACTATATATCTTGGCAATCACACCCTCTCACAAATGTAGTATATTGTACTATATATCTTGTACACACACCCTCTCACAGATGTAGTACATTGTGATGAGAATCACAATACTTACCCTTCTCTCACAGATGTAGTAGATTCTAATGAATATTTTGGCACACCCCAGTCTCACCTGTGGAATACGTTGCTCTGTATATCTTAACATGCATCCTCTCTCACAGATGTAGCATAGACTACTGCATATCTTCATATACAGCCCCTCTCACAGATGCAGTACACTGTACTGTACATCTTGCCATACTCCCCTTCTCACAGCTGTAGTACATTGGACTGCATATCCTGGCATACACACCCTCCCACAGATGTAGTACATTTTATTGTATATCTTGGCACACACACCCTCTCACAGATGTAGTGCATTCTACTATACATCTTGCCATACACATCCTATCACAGATGTAGTACATTGCACTATATATCTTCAACACACACACCCTTTCATATATGTAGTACACTGTAGTGAACATCCTGGCACACCCTAGCTCACAGGTACAGTACATTTTAGTGTATATCTTATCATGCATCTCCTCTCACAGATGTAGTACCTTGTACTACATATCTTGGCACACAGACACCCTCTTACAGATGTAGTGCATTGTACTATACATCTTGGTGCACTCACCTTCTCACAGATGCACTACATTGTAATGAGTATCATGGTACATACCCTTCTCTCACAGATGTAGTACATTGCATTGTATATCTTGGCACACACACACACACACACACACACACACACACACACACACACACACACACACACACACACCCTGTCACAGAAGACGTACATTGTACTATTTATCTTGGCACACACACCCTCTCACAGATGTAGCTCATTGTACTGTATATCTTGGCACACACACCCTGTCACAGATGTAGTACATTCTATTGTATATCTTGGCACACACACACACACACACACACACACACACACACACACACACACACACACACACACACACACACACACACACACACAGTCTCACAGATGTAGTACATCGTACTGCATATTTTGTGCACACACCTTCTCACAGATTTACCCTATTGTACTTTATATCTTAGTAAATACACCCTCTCACAGATGTAGTGCATTATACTAAATATCTTGGCACACTCACCCTCTCACATATGTAGTACATTGTATTGTATATCTTGGCACACACACCCTCTCACAGATGTAATACATTGTATTGTATATCTTGGTAGACACACCATCTCACAGATGTAGTACATTGTAATGATAATGTAGGTACATACCCTTTTCTCTCAGATGTAGTACATTGTACTGCATGTTTTGGCACACAAACCATTTCACAGATGTAGTACATTGTATTGGATATCTTGACACTCACACATACACACACACACACACACACACACACACGCACACACTCTCCCACAAAAGTAGTACATTTTACTATATATATGGGCACTCACACCCTTTCACAGATATAGTACACTGTACTATATATCTAGGCAGGCACACCCTCTTACAGATGTAGTACATTGTCGCTGTATATCTTGGCACATGCACCGTCTCCCAGATGTAGTACATTGTAATGAGTATGATGGTACATACCCTTTTCTCCTAGATGTAGTACATTGTCCTGAATAACTTGACACATCCCAATCTCACTGATACAGAACATTGTACTGCATAACTTAAAATTCATCCCCTCTCATAGATGTAGCACATTCTACTGTATATCCTGGTACACAGTCCCTCTCAAAGATGTAGTACATTGTATTGTATATCTAGGCACACACACCATCTCACAGATGCAGTACATTGTATTATATATCTTGTCTCACACACATTCTCTCACAGAAGTAATACATTGTACTATATATCTTGGCACTCACACTCTCTCACAGATGTAGTATATTGTACTATATATCTTGTACACACACCCTCTCACAGATGTAGTGCATTGTAATGAGTATCACGATACATACCCTTCTCTCACAGATGGAGTGCATTCTAATGAATATCTTGGCACACCCCAATCTCAACGGTGCAGTACATTGTACTGTATATCTTAACATGCATCCTCTCTCACAGATGTAGCACAGTCTACTGCATATCTTGGTATATAGCCCTTCTCACAGACGTAGTACACTGCACTGTATATCTTGGCCCAGACATCCTCTCACAAATGTAGTGCATTGTTCTATATATCTTGGCATGCACCCCCTCTCACAAATGTAGCAGGTTGTACTATATATCTTGGCACACACACCCTTTCACAGATGTAGTACATTGCATTGTATATCTTGTCACACACACAGACACTCTGTCACACAAATGTAGTACATTTTACTGTATATCCTGTACACACACTCTCTCACAGATGTACATTGTACTCTTTATCTTAGCACATACACCCTCTCACACATGTAGTGCATTATGCTATATATCTTGGCACACTCACCCTCTCACAGATGTAGTACAGTGCACTCTAGATTTTGTATACACACATTCTCCAAATGTAGTACATTGTACTGTATATCTTGGCATGCACACCATCTCACAGATATAGTACATTGTACTATATATCTTTGCACACACACCCTCTCACAGATGTACATTTTAATGAGTATCATGGTACATACCCTTGTCTCACAGATGTAGTGCATTGCACTGTATATCCTGACACACAAACTATCTCACAGATATAGTGCATTGTATTGAATACCTTGGCACACATACCCTCTCACAGAAGTAGTACATTGTACTATATATCTTGGCACTCACACTCTCTCACAGATGTACTACATTGTACTATATATCTTGTACACACACACCAATCTCAAATATGTAGTACATTGTGATGAGTATAATCATACATACCCTTCCCTCACAGATGTAGCTCATGGTACTGTATACCTTGGCACACTCACCTTCTCCCAGATGCAGTACATTGTTCTGTATATCTTGGCACACACACCCTCTCACAGATGTAGTACATTTTATTGTATTTCTTGGAACACACACACACACACACACACACACACACACACAAACACACACACACACACACACCATCACACAGATGTATTACATCTTAATGAATATTGTGGTACATACCCTTCTTTCACAGATGTAGCACATTGTAATGAATATCTTGTACACACATGGATGTAGTACATTGCACTGTATATTTTCAACACACACCCTCTCATATATGTAGTACATTGTAGTGAATATCTTGGCACACCTCAACTAACAGATACAGTACATTTTACTGTAAATCTTATCATACATCTCCTCTCACAGGTGTAGTACCTTGTACTATATATCTTGGCACACACAGACACCCTCTTACTGATGTAGTACATTGTACTGTGTATGCTGGCACACACACACCATCTCACAGATGTAGTACATTGTATTGCATATCTTGGCACACACACACACCCTCTCATAGAAGTAGTTCATTGTACTATATATCTTCGCACACACACCCTCTCACAGATGTAGTACATTTTGATGAGTATCAGGGTACATACCCTTCTCTCACAGATGTAGTACATTGCACTGTATATCCTAGCACACACACCATCTCACAGATGTAGTGCATTGTATTGTATATCTTGGTACTCACACCCTCTAACAGATTTACTACATTTTACTATATATCTTGTACACACACACAAATCTCAAATATGTAGTACATTGTGATGAGTATCATGGTACATACCCTTCTCTCACGGATGTAGCTCATGGTACTGTATATTTGGCACACTCACCCTCTCCCACATGCAGTACATTGTACTGTATATCTTGGCACACACACCCTGTCACAGATGTAGTACATTGTATTGTATATCTTGGAACACACATACACCATCACACAGATGTATCACATGTTAATGAATATTGTGGTACATACCCTTCTTTCGCAGATGTAGTACATTATAATGAATATCATGTAAACACAGAGATGTAATACATTGTACTGTATGTCTTGTAGACATGCCCTCTCACAGATATTGTACATTGCACTATATATCTTGGCATGTACACACCCTCTCACAGATGTAGTACATTGTATTATATATCTTGGCACACACATACCTCTCATACCCCCTCTCACAAATGTAATACATTGTACAATATATCTTGGGACACACACACCCTGTCACAGATGTAGTGCATTATAGTATATATCTTGACACACTCACACTCTCACAGATGTAGTACATTGCACTGTGCATCTTGGCACCCACTCCCTCATACAGATGTAGTACATTGTACTGTATATCTTTTACACATACCCTGTCATAGATGTAGTACATTGTACTACATATATTGTACATACACCCTCTCACAGATGTAGCACACAGTACTATATATCTTGTGGACACACCCTCTCACAGATGCAATATATTGTACAATATATCTTGGCACACACTCACCCTGTCACAGATGTAGTGCCTTATAGTATATATCCTGACACACTCACCCTCTCACAGATGTAGTACATTGTACTTTATAACTTGTACACACACCCTCTAGCAGATATAGTACATTGTACTGTATATCTTGGCACACACACCCTGTCACAGATGTAGTGCATTGTACTGAATATCTTGTACACACACTATCTCATAGATGTAATCCATTGTATTGTATATCTTGGCACACACACACACACCACCTCACAGATGTAGTACAATGTAAAGAGTACCATGGTACATATTTTTCTCTCACAGATGTAGTACATTGCAATGAATATCTTGGCACACCCCAATCTCTCCAATGCACTACATTGTACTGTATATCTTAAAATAGATCCCCTCTCACTGATGTAGCACAGTCTACTGTATATCCTGGTACACAGCCCGCCTCACAGATGTAGTATCTTGTACTGTATATCCTGGCACACACACCCTCTCACAGATGTAACACATTGTGCTATATAGCTTTGTGCACAGACCCTCTCACAGATTTAGTAAATTGTACTGTATATCTTGCACACACACCCTCTCACAGATGTACATTTTAATGAGTATCATGGTTCATACCCTTCTCTCACAGATGTAGTGCATTGTATTGAATATATTGCACACATACCCTCTCACAGAAATAGTACATTGTACTATATATATTGGCACTCACACTCTCTCACGGATGTACTACATTGTACTATATATCTTGTACACACACACCAAGCACAAATATGTAGTACATTGTGATGAGTATCATTGTACATACCCTTCTCTCACAGATGTATCTCATGGTACTGTATACCTTGGCACACTCACCTTCTCCCAGATGCAGTACATTGTACTGTATATCTTGGCACACACACCCTCTCACAGATGTAGTACATTTTATTGTATTTCTTGGAACACACACACACACACACACACACACACACACACACACACACACACACACACACAGACACACACACACACTCACACATACACACACACACACACACACACACACACACACACACAAACACACACCATCACACAGATGTATCACATTTTAATGAATATTGTGGTACATACCCTTCTTTCACAGATGTAGCACATTATAATGAATATCTTGTACACATACAGATGTAGTGCATTGCACTATATATTTTCAACACACACCCTCTCATATATGTAGTACATTGTAGTGAATATCTTGGCACACCTCAACTCACAGATGCAGTACATTTTACTGTAAATCTTATCATGCATCTCCTCGCACAGGTGTAGTACCTTGTACTATATATCTTGGCACACACAGACACCCTCTTACTGATGTAGTACATTGTGCAATACATCTTGGCACACACACCTTCTCACAGATGTACTACATTGTAATGAGTATCATGGAGCATACCCTTCTCTTACAGATGTACTACATTGTATTGTATATGTTGGCACACACACCATCTCACAGATGTAGTACATTGTATTGTATATCTTGGCACACACACACACACACACACACACACACACACACACACACACACTCTCACAGAAGTAGTGCATTGTACTATATATCTTGGCACACACACCCTCTCACAGATGTAGTACATTTTTGATGAGTATCAGGGTACATACCCTTCTCTCACAGATGTAGTACATTGCACTGTATATCCTAGCACATACACCATCTCACAGATGTAGTGCATTGTATTGTATATCTTGGCACTCACACCCTCTAACAGATGTACTACATTGTACTATATATCTTGTACACACACACAAATCTCAAAGATGTAGTACATTGTGATGAGTATCATGGTACATAACCTTCTCTCATGGATGCAGCTCATGATACTGTATATTTTGGCACACTCACCCTCTCCCACATGCAGTACATTGTACTGTATATCTTGGCACACACACCCTGTCACAGATGTAGTACATTGTATTGTATATCTTGGAACACACATACACCATCACACAGATGTATCACATGTTAATGAATATTGTGGTACATACCCTTCTTTCGCAGATGTAGTACATTGTAATGAATAGCATGTAAACACAGAGATGTAGTACATTGTACTGTATGTCTTGTATATTGTACATTGTACTATATATCTTGGCATATACACACCCTCTCACAGATGTAATGCATTGTATTATATATCTTGGCACACACATCCCTCTCACATCCCCTCTCACAAATGTAATACATTGTACAATATATCTTGGGACACACACACACCCTGTCACAGATGTACTGCATTATAGTATATATATATATATATATATATATATATATATATATATATATATATAGTTCCCATTCAGAAGCCTGAAACATCATAAGCCTGAAAATCAAAATCCTGAAACCAAAAGCCTGAAAATTCAGAATCCTGAAAACTCAAAATCCTGAAAGCCCAAAATCCTGAAAGACCAAAATCCTGAAACTCAAAATCCTGAAAACACAAAATAGACATACTGATGTCATTGTGGCTTTGCTATTGTTAGCCCTGTGGTATTAGGTCATGCGTTTGGGTCAGGTAAGTGTGCGGTTGGTTTTATTTTAGGGTTAGGGGCGGTTTAAGTGAGTTAGGGTTAGGGCAGGTTAGGCATGTATGCAATAGTGACAAATATTGGGGTTAGGGGCGGTTTAAGTGAGTTAGGTTTAGGCGCGGTCAGGTGAGTGTGCGATAGTGACGGACCTTAGGGTTAGGGTTAGGGTCAGGGTCAGTTGGTAGATATTAGTGTCTTTATAGTGACATATTAGCATTATTTGTGTTTTCAGGATTTTGAGTTTCAGGATTTTGGTCTTTCAGGATTTTGGTCTTTCAGGATTTTGAGTTTTCAGGATTCTGAATTTTCAGGCTTTTGGTTTCAGGATTTTGATTTTCAGGCTTATGATGTTTCAGGCTTCTGAATGGGAACCATATATATATATATATATATATATATATATATATATATATATATATATATATATATATATACTATAGGACATGCTGGAGGGACAGATTCATAACCCAGAAGCTCCCTTCACTCTGGAATAAAATCCCAGTCCAGGTTAGGCAGAATCCCTCATTGACTCTCTTCAAGAGGAATCTTGATGAGTGGATGGGAGATCGTAGGTTTACCCCGGGTATCACTTCTGTGTCACTGTTAGACAGAGGCACAGTATACTAACCTCGAAAAAGGGCATAACAAAATAAATTTAAAATGGGTGGCGAAAGCCAAACACATTCTGGCTAGGCTTATAAATGCCCTAGGGCAGATAGCCTAGTATGAACCTATGAACCTATGAACCTATATCTTGACACACTCTCACAGATGTAGTACATTGCACTGTACATCTTGGTACACACACCCTCATACAGATGTAGTACATTGTACTGTATATCTTTTACACATACCCTGTCATAGATGTAGTACATTGTACTACATATATTGTACATACACCCTCTCACAGATGTAGCACATTGTACTGTATAACTTGTGGACACACCCTCTCACAGATTCATTATATTGTACAATATATCTTGGCACACACTCACCCTGTCACAGATGTAGTGCCTTATAGTATATATCCTGACACACTCACCCTCTCACAGATGTAGTACATTGTACTTTATAGCTTGTGCACACACTCTCTAGCAGATATAGTACATTGTACTGTATATCTTGGCACACACACCCTGTCACAGATGTAGTGCATTGTACTGTATATCTTGTACACACACCATCTTATAGATGTAGTCCATTGTATTGTACATCTTGGCACACACACACCACCTCACAGATGTAGTACAATGTAAAGAGTATAATGGTACATATTTTTCTCTCACAGATGTAGTACATTGCAATGAATATCTTGGCACACCCCAATCTCACCAATGCACTACATTGTACTGTATATCTTAACATGGATCCCCTCTCACTGATGTAGCACAGTCTACTGTATATCCTGGTACACAGCCCCCCTCACAGGTGTAGTATCTTGTACTGTATATCCTGGCACACACACCCTCTCACAGATGTAACACATTGTGCTATATAGCTTGGTACACAGACCCTCTCACAGATTTAGTAAATTGTACTGTATATCTTGCACACACACCCTCTCACAGATGTAATACATGGTAACAAGTATCATGGCCCATACCCTTCTCTCACAGATGTAATGTATTGTGATGAATATCTTGGCACATACACCCTCTCACAAATGCAGTACACTGTACTGTGTATCTTGTACACACACCCTTTCACAGATATAGTGCAGTGTACTGTATACCTTGGCACAGACCTCTGTTACAAATGTAGTACATTGTACAGTATATCTTGGCACACATACCCTCTCACTGATGTAATACATTGCACTATATATCTTGCCATGGGTATACTTCATTTCATTGAAAATACATTTAGCTGAAACTCATTTTGTTGAAAACTCATTTCACTGAAACTCAGCTGCCTAAGCACAATTCACTGAAAGTTCACTTCACTGAAAACTCATTTGACTGAAGCTCATTTTGCTCAAAGGTATATGCCCTGTTCGTCACTGTAGTGCAATCCTGGAGTTAGTATATATAGTAATGGGGGGTGTGGGTGGCATAGCCCAACACATGGTTTGGGTATATTTTGCCTTCTGCCTTCTAGAAAGAGTTATTCATTTGACCTGTAAGTATACATGTCTATGGTTTACAATGTTTAAAATAGGTGGGATGTAGTACATTCTACTGTATATCTCTGTACATACCCCCCTCGTAGATGTAGTGTGATGTTGCTAGTTAGTACACACAGTTGCAACCAATGTGTTTTTCTAAATGCTCAATTCCAATGTGCCGTATGTATTCCATTCCAAAACTATTTGCCAACTTACTGCAATGCAACTTGTAGTGCTGTTACAAAATGTACATAAAGACAACACAGAGGAATACTGATATCCTATATAGGAATACATATTTGTGTCTAAGACTGTCCTATCAATCTGCAGACCATTTATTCTAAGCCTATCCACTAAACAGAAGTCAAAATCAAACCCTGGACCTTGGATTTGAAAGGTACAACACTTAATCATTATACCCTGTGAATCTTATAACCCCTCCCTCTGCTCATGTCCAGATATTAGAAAATGTCAACTGAAATGTACCTGAGATATCACCAGTAACAAGCAGGAGCTGGAGCTGCTGTGGAGCATGTATATATATTGATCAGCACACATGAGAAAGTAGTGCTGCTATTTTCTGCACCCAAAATGGACAGTAGAGAAATAAGAAATACAGCAAATAGAACCCATGTTGCTGTCATTCCTTGTACAATTGCAATTTTCCATAGTGGCTGTCTTCACACACAGACTGAATCAGGGAAGATTGGAGAAGATCTGGTTTTGTTGCCAATTCCCTGACATTTTTCCTGAGATATTTCAAGGGAATACATGGCAGGTGAAATTGAGATTAGTGCTCCATTTATAGCACAGAGGTGGTGTGAGGAGGAGTTGTGGATTTTTGTTCACTTCCTTCTAAAAAACTGCAGTCAGTGGCTATTGCAGGTATCAGTGTTAGGCTAAGGTATGGAATAGTTTAGCCAAGGCTGCCATCCATGGATGGAGAAACAGTGTTGTCACTATTGTAGTGACATGAAACACTCCCCTGGATTCAGCAAGATCTGCACAGAGTGCAGGAATAGTGCAAGAGCTGCTGCATGCAATATGGCCGATGTGTGATCCAGGATCAAGCTCCTGGGATGTGCATGAGCGCTCCTATATTATTCCTGCATGGACACCACTGCTATATGCTAATTTCCTCATTTGCTGGTGAAAACCAAGCAAATGAGGTGAATTAGTGATCCAGGAAGCAGGCAGGCATCTGTGCAGGAATAGTGTAACCTGTAGAAATGTATTTGGTTACTAACGGAATACATTTCTGCAAATTACAAAATGGAGGCATGGCAGCTGGAAAGAAAGCATGTATTCAATACAGTAAACATGCCAATGGCCAAATATATGGCCATTGGCATGAAAAATAGTTGAATTTTTTATAAAAAAAAAGTTTTTTTTTTGGCCGATCTCGGCTGTTTAAACGTAGGGCAGTGGTGCACAAATGGGATCGCCACAAAAATAAGAAAAATGGAGGAAATAAGCTTTTATACCCAAATCAGCATTTTGCCATAATAGTCAATGGCATGCATAGGACAACAATAACAGGGAATAGTGATTGCTAATGGGGAAGGCTCAATGTGAGTGTGGAAACTATGAATTAGCATTCTGGTTTATGCAAATGAGGGGATTGATACTGAATCACAGATTTCCCCTCAGTGTTAGCTTGCACCCAACCATGTAGGTGTAGCAACACGATTGTATAAGAGGTGGATGACCTCCCAAGGGGATGTGTCATGCATGCTGTAAGCTTATTGGAGCTCTGTGGCCCGTGTTTGCTCTTAGCTAAGCACGGCTAATAAAGGGGGTGTGTCTCACATTGCTGAGCACTGTTTTCCCTTCTTAAACAGGTATGCACACTGTGCACTGGGTTTTAAAAAAAAAATAGGAAATAGCAGCACTGTTCACATCTGAGCAGTGGGTATGCATGGCATGCCTTGGGGATTAAACGGGAAGGCAATGGGAAGGGGAAACAGCAGTAGGAATGCAATCAAGGAGAACTAGCATAGGTGGCAGGTGAAATGTATCATAATCAGCCAATTACACAGGCAGCAGCCCAGCAAACTACTATAAACTATGCAAACACCTTTCAGTCTGTTTTTTCCTACAAACTCTACACCACCGGTGTACACAGACTGGGAAATTTTACCTGACAAAACTAACAAAATGTTAGGGGCTGCTGTCGCTCTCATACATCAATATGTGCAAGAGGCTGAGGGTGGTGAGTGTGTGAATGCTGATGACCATCCCACAGTGAGGAGGAAGAGAAGAGTGTATAGACCCAGGGTAACCTACCAGGGGCTACATGAGCTGGAGATAGTGGAGCACTATAGGGTGGAGAGGGACATTCTACAGCAAATTGTTGAGCTGTGCTATCCTCACTTCACACACAGAACCAACATAGGTGAACCCATCCCAGTGGATATCAAGGTATGCCTAGGCTTAAGAATACTAGCCACAGGTACCTTCCAAAGGGCAACTGGGGATATAATGGGGATCTCACAGGCATCAGCATCCAGGGTACTCCATCAGTTCCTGGATGCCATGTCAGCACATGCCAGTGAGCACATATATTTCCTCAACAGCCGTAAGGTGTTGGCCAGCAATATGCATCTCTTCAACCAAAAGGCAGAATGCCCTGACGTAGTGGGTGCTATAGACTGCATGCACATACACATCAAAGCACCACCCAGTAAGTGGGGTGGGGTCTACATAAACCGCAAGGGCTTCCCCTCCATCAACTGCCTGGTCATGTGCGATGCCCAGGGCATTATCTTAAATGTGTGCGCTGGCAGCCCTGGAAGCTATCACGACTCCCACATCTGGCATATAACACAGCTGTACCAGTCATTTGCCAGTGGGGACATCCCATATGGCCACCTAGTGGGGGCTGCTGGCTATGCAGTGGAGGCATGGCTGATGAGACCCCTCATAAATGCACATACACCTGAACAAGAACTCCATAATGAGACACATGTACAAACCAGAATCATTATAAACGATGTGTTTGGGATGCTCAAGTCATGGTTCTGCTGCCTGGACATATCCGGTGGAGCCTTGCAGTACTCTCCAGCTGCATGTACACAAATGATCATAGTATATGCCATGCTACACAATATGATCCTGTGGAAATAGCTGCAGTAGGAACAGCACAGGGCAAGGCCACACAGCCTCCCACCATTGCTAAGGCCATCACAGATGCAGAGTGACTCAGAGGAGGACATACATGAGCCTGCCCCTCTAGGCAGAAGGAGGCATGCTCAGTATGCCCAGGCCATGGCAAAGAGGCACTGCATATCACATACACTAACACCATAGGGACCCAGGGAATTACACCTCTCTCTGACTCGCACATATAGTAAAAGGGATGCCAAACACAACATTACCTGTGCTTTACCATGTATAGAGAGTGTACTATGTGCATAGTCAGCCCTCCAGCACTGTCCTCAATACTGGCTCAGCCACAAGGTAAGTAACTTTTCCTATCAATTACTGAATGGAGTAGTGTGCCGAATGGGATGGAAACAGATAGTGGACACCTATATGGGTAGCATGAAATCCTTAAAATAACTTCAGCAACACCAAAACTGGAAATCCGAAAGCACGAAGGCACAACACTCTCCGTATGCTGCCCAGAACTGTTCTGATAACAAAACACCACTTCAATACTTTGGCAAACACTTCCAATATAGTAGGAATCGAGCAAAAAACGAAAAGGTAGATGCAAAAAACTTTTAATCCACAGCACAACGAATAAAACACAACGATAAACACAAGCGCTTTCGCCTGTTAAGTACGGGCTTTTTCAAGTGTACTGGGTTGTTGCAAAGCTCTGCTTTTAAATAAAACAACCCTGCCATGTGATCAAATTAATTGAACAATTACAATCAATTAATTACATTTGAATCATTTAAAAAAATATATCTATGTGTGTGCATCCATTTTTTCAAACCATTAAATACATTTGCTGAACTTGTAAATGCTTACTGCATAATTAATGTAAAGCAACATTTTGGAATAGTAGTTCAGTACATTGCATAAAATTCTTATTTAAAAACAGATATGTTACAAACTTGTGTTAAAATACCTTACATTAAACTGATAAGTTACTTAAAAATAAAATTTCACAGCTATTACTAAATAATTAAAAATACAATAGTCTTCTTTCCTTTACATTACTAGTGTACTTTGTGGCTAGTTTACTTAAAAAATCCACAATTTAAATATAACACTGTGCAATTCTCTCACATAATGTCGTAAACTATTTCATAAAAATACATTTAATGTAAATATAAATGAATGAAAAAAATATATTTCATTTTAACTTATTTCTTTTGGCTCTAAGAATATCACTAACACTAATCCCATCATTTAATCCTGGACTTTTTGTCGCATTCAGTTTTAGCTGCCAGATTAACTCTTTTATACCAAGAGCCGTCTCCCAATCTCCACCTCTTAAGTCCTGTCTCACTCTGTCAACTACAAAAAATTTTAATGACATGTTCTTACAGTTCAGGGAGTGCTTATAGAAGGCATTTGTTTCTTTCCTTGTCTTAATATCATTTATATGTTCATATATCCTGCGTTTTAATTGCCTTTCTGTTTTGCCCACATAAAATGATGGGCAATTCTGGCAAAATCCAATATATACCACACCCGATGAATTACAGTTATAATTGTACTTGGCATACAGGGTAGTTTTACAAGAGGGGATGTAAACTTGGTCCTTGTTAATGAGAAATGCACATTGGTGGCATCTGCCACATGAAAAAGTCCCTTTTCTTTTGGGTTCTAAACCTTCTTGTTTTTCTATTATATTCATGTTTTGTTCAAATATGCCCTTCAAGTTGATATTTCTTTTTCTAATGAAAGAAATTTGATCTGAAAAAATTTTTTTAAATTCATCCTGTATGGAAATCAAGGGCCATAAATTCTTGAAAGTGTTCTCAATAAATGTAGCATCCTGAGAGTATGTATATACAAAATTACTGTGCCTGTCAACATTTGTGACTTCTTGTCTCTTAAATGTTACTAACCCTGTTCCCAATATAGGTCGGAAATCCTGTTCTCTTTTATGTAAAATTTCATTCACAATTGTTTGGAACAATGTGGATGGATAACCCCTACTTAAAAATGCATTTCCTAAAAATTCAACTTCATCCAGGAATAATTTATTCGTACTGCACATTCTGGACGCTCTCACAAGCTGTCCTTTAATAATGCCCTTTTTAATGTGCCAAGGATGCCCACTATCAAAGTGCAAGTATGAATTGCAGTATGTCTCCTTTCTGAATATTTGTGAAGTAAAACCATTTTGGTTTGGTCTTTTGGTTAATTTGATGTCTAAGAAATTTAGGCTCTTATTACTTAAACTGTGTGTGAATTTGAGAAAACTAGTGGTATTTGCTAAATAATCCATAAAATTCAAAAATTGTTGTTCAGTACCCGACCATAGGATGCAAATATCATCCAAGAACCTCCTGTAAAATGTTATATGTTCCTTCCAACTAGTAGAGTGAATAAATTCCATTTCCCACTTATGTAGAACTATATTTGCGTAGGCAGTGGCGCAGGGGGCCCCCATAGCCACCCCACTCTTCTGTCTAAAAAACTTTTCATTAAAGTATATGAAATTATTGTAAAGTACAATTCTCATAAACTCCAGTATAGTATTGATTAAATCATTATGTAATCCTGATTCCTTAACAATTGCTTGTCCGAACCAGTCAAGACCTTGCTCATGCGGTATACTGGGAAATAGTTCTACAATGTCTATTGTGATCATAAGTAAATTTGAATTATCAATTTCTTGATCAATTCTAGCTAAAAATTCCCAAGAATCCTTGCAAACAAAATCTAATTGTGTTACATAGTTTTTTAGGTGAAAATCAACAAATTTACTAAGAGGTTCGGTCATTTTTCTGGGAAATAAAAAAGGCCCTTTTTTGGGAATTTAAAAAAAAACTTTTTTGGGTTTGACAAATTAAAAATTTTTTTTATCCAAAATTGAAAGTCAGTATAAGAACTTAAATTTTTTTTTTATTCTCATAGTGGATAAAAATGTTTTTGGTAAATTGTAAGTTTTAATTTTTCCTCAAAATTTTTTTTGGTTTTTTAAGTTTTTTTTAACATGCTAAATTTTAAAAAATTTTTTAAAAAAAAGAAGTACATAGTTTTTTTTTTTGTTTCAAATTTTTAATTTTTTAAAAATTTTAATTTAATGGGGGGGTTTAAAAATTTTTAAATTTTGGCCTTTATTTTTTTAAAAAAATTTGGTTTTAACCCCCCCTTTTTTTTAAATTGATTTAGGGGAAAGTTTATTTTACATTTGCCCCTTTTTAAAAATTCAAAAATTATTTTTTTTAAAATTTTTAAATTTTTCCTTTTATCAAATCCTTTTTTTTACTAAAAAAAAAACCCCCCCTTTAGTTTATCAAAAAAATTTTTTTAAAATTTTATTTATTTTTTTTCTTTTAAATTTCCCTTTATTTTACATTTTTGTTTAAATTTTTTTTGGAAGAAAAACCCTTTTTTTGTAAACGGTTTATTCTCTTTTTTTTTTTTTTTTTTTTTTTAAAATTTTTTTCCGTTTTTTTTTTTAAAAAAATGTTTTATTTGGTTCATTTATTTCCATAATTAAAATTTTCACATTTTTTGTTTTTTTTTTCTTTTTTCCCAATAACTTAAAATTTTTTTAACTTTTAATTCCCGTTTTTTTTAAAAAAAGAAGGAAAGCAAATTAAAATGAAAATTAAAAACCCTTTTTCCAATTTTTAACATTCCTTTTAAAATTTAAATTTTTAAGTAATTTTTTAAACATTTTCTTTAAAAACGTTTTAAGCGTTTAAAAAATTTTTAAGAAAAATTTTTTTTAACTTTAAATAACTTTTCATCCCCTTTTTTTTTTTTTAATTGGGAAAAAGGGATTAAATAAAAAACTTTGATGGTTTTTTTTTTTTTTTCCTTTTCCCCTTTTGGGATCTTAATATTTAAAAAAATAAATTTTAATTTTATTTAATTTTTAAAACAAAAATTTTTTCTTTTTTCGGCTGTATGGGTTTTAAAAAAAACATTAAAAAATTTTTTCCCCTAAAAAAATTTAAAACAAAAAAGAAAGGAATTTTCAAATTTTTTTTTAAAAAAAATTTTTAAAATTTTTAAACACCAAATGTGGTAAAAAAAAAAAGGTAATGCAAAAATTTTTGGAAAAAAAAAAAACAAGTTTTTTTAATTTTTAAAGGGGTTTTTTTTTTAAAATTCTTTTTAAAAAAAACAAGGTGTAAAAAAAAGAAAATTCAACAATTAAATTTAAATTTTTAAAAAATTATCTTTTGGGTATTTTTCCCAAAAATTTAAAATTTTTTAACTTGTTGTTCTCATATTAATGTAAAAAAATTTTGGGAAAAGGGTTGTAATTCAAAAATTCTTTTAAAAAAAGAATGTTCCTTTGTTAAAAAAAATTTCATTAAATGTGTTATTAAAAAAAATTTTCCGTATTCTAAATTTAAAAAAAAGTTCTTTTTAAAAGTGACTTTGGCTTTTACTTAAAAAACCAAATTTAAATATCCCGGCAATTTTCAATTGTAAAAACAAAAGAACCAAAAAAAAAAGGTTTTTAAAAATTTTTTTTTTCAAGAATTTTTATGTTTTTTTAAAAAAATGACTTAATTTAAATAAATTTTAAAAAAAAAAAATTTTTAAAGGTATTTAAAACCTGAAATTTTTTTAAAATTTTTTTAATAAAATTATTAAATTTTTTAAAATATTTTTAAAAAACAAGGGGGTTTTTTATTTAAAAAAATTTTTAAAAGGGGCCTTTTTTTTAAAAAAAAAATTTAAAGTTTTTTTTTAAAATTTTTGGGGGTTAAATTTTTGATTTTTCCAAAAAAAGGGGAAAAAAATTTAATTTTGAAGGGGAAAATTTTAAAAGAAAGAAAAAACCCCTTAAAATTTTAAAAAAAAATTTTTTTAAAAATTTTGGGGTTTAAATTAAATTTTTTCTGATTTGAAAAAGGGGTTTAAAAAATGGAAAAAAAAGGAAACGCCCCCCCCCCCCCCCCCCCCCCCCCCCCCCTTTTTTTTTTTTTTTTTTTTTTTTTTTTTTTTTTTTTTTTTTTTTTTTTTTTTTTTCAAAAAAAAAGAAATAAAAAAAATTTTAAATTTAAAAGAAAAAATGCTTTCCCAAAAAATTTTGGGGTTTAAAAAAAAAAAAAAAAAAAAATTTTTTTTTTTTTTTTTTTTTTCAGGGGTTTTTTAAAAACATTTAATTATTTGGCATAAAAGCTTTTAAAACCAAAGTTCAGCAAATGTATTTAATGGTTTGAAAAAATGGATGCACACACATAGATATATTTTTTTAAATGATTCAAATGTAATTAATTGATTGTAATTGTTCAATTAATTTGATCACATGGCAGGGTTGTTTTATTTAAAAGCAGAGCTTTGCAACAACCCAGTACACTTGAAAAAGCCCGTTACGAACGGGCGAAAGCGCTTGTGTTTATCGTGGTGTTTTATTCGTTGTGCTGTGGATTAAAAGTTTTTTGCATCTACCTTTTCGTTTTTTGCTCGATTCCTACTATATTGGAAGTGTTTGCCAAAGTATTGAAGTGGTGTTTTGTTATCAGAACAGTTCTGGGCAGCATACGGAGAGTGTTGTGCCTTCGTGCTTTCGGATTTCCAGTTTTGGTGTTGCTGAAGTTATTTCCTGGTTGGTGCTATGGTGGAAGACGTAACCTCTCCTGTATTTGCTGACACGCCTTTTTTGCTTGAGGGAGAACCGGATGACACGCCGGTAACCAGAAAAGAGCTGAACCAAGTTCTGGCTCTTTTAACACAACTTAATAACACGCTATTGAGCTCTAAATATTCTGAGCGTTCCAATAGTTCAGGAGTGCCCTGTAACCAACAGCAGGGAAAAGAAAAGGAACAGAACGAAGAGCAAAGAAGAGGCCTGAAAACAGGCACTACATCCAGAGACCCGGTCATTGTGAATCATCCATTGGTTTCCCCTAACTTCAACGCACAAACTGATAGAAATGGGACTGCACAGGCTGATAACAGCTTTAACTTTAAAGATTGGACAGAACAGTTACCTTGCTTTAAAACAGGTACTTTTAACTTACAACTGGAACAGTTGGATACTCAATTTGAAAATTTCAAAGACAAACTGTATGCGTATAAAAATTCACAGTTAGAAATTAACTATTTAAAGGAATGCATTAAAGTTGAACGCGTTCCTAAGAGGCTGCGCTGTTTTAGATACCCCAACAGCGCTTATGCAGGTTCAACTTTGCATTCCAAATTAACTGATTTATTTAATAAAACAGGAATTGAAATGTTAAAATTAATGATTGAAGATTATGTAAAAAAAGGAGATGTTATTTTAAATGAATTAAATACATTGCATGACAACATTACTAATGATGAAAGATTTTTAAGTTATAAGAGAAAATATAATGACACTTTCAGGGAAGTGGATGAACATTGTTTTAAGGTTTTAGATAGAAAGGCAAAAAAACTGGAGAGGGACCTGATGGAATATAGAGAAGGAAGGGCATACCCATCGGGGGGATTCGTAAGCAAAATAATTATGAGAATACAGACACTGTAGCTACACATAATGCAAGTAATGGTTATAATTATGCTGAGATGCCTAGAAGAAGTGAGAGGTTAGCACAAAAAAGTGCTAACAATATGCAACAGGGTTTTCAATTTCCCCAGGGCAGACCACGGGTAAAATCAAATCAATACCAACAGAATGCATGGGGAAAGAGGCGTTGAGTTTTGATAAACTCCCAAACCTGGAGGGTATTCAAATTTCTTTAGTCACAAGTGAACAAGGTATTTGTAGTATCAACACTTTGAATAATTTTAGCATCTATAATTACACAGATGTTAATATTACTGAGGATTTTTTTTAATTATTCACAAAAGGGCTGCAATATGTACCTAATAGGTCAACTTTCCTTCCTAAACTCTTAATTGAACTTAAGATGTTTGTGAGGAACTTGAATTTAGCCATAATTTTCAAAGATCAAGAGCTGCAGGATGTACCACTTTCCAGAAGTTGAGAGACAGCCTAACAAAAAAAGAAACTATGTATTCTTCTAATTTTCCTAAACATTTATATGATGTGGTAGACATGTTAAAGAAAAATAGAACTAGGGTAATGAAACCAGATAAAGGAGGGGGGATGGTCTTGATGGGGCAGCTTGAATATGAGAACTACATCTACAATTTACTGCAAAACACTAGTATTTATGAGCCTATCTCACTGAATGAACTGAACATAGCGGTAAGTAAAGTTAAGTTCTATATACATGATTTGCTTTTGCAGGGATTTTTGGATGAGAAAACACATAATTATTTACTTGTACCCAAACCAAGAACAGCTGTGTTATTTGGTATTCCCAAAGTACATAAAGGCCTTACTCCTTTGAAATTTCGCCCCATTGTAGCAGGAGCAGGCAGCGTGACCGAACCTCTTAGTAAATTTGTTGATTTTCACCTAAAAAACTATGTAACACAATAAGATTTTGTTTGCAAGGATTCTTGGGAATTTTTAGCTAGCATTGATCAAGAAATTGATAATTCAAATTTACTTATGATCACAATAGACATTGTAGAACTATTTCCCAGTATACCGCATGAGCAAGGTCTTGACTGGTTCGGACAAGCAATTGTTAAGGAATCAGGATTACATAATGATTTAATCAATACTATATTGGAGTTTATGAGAATTGTGCTTTACAATAATTTCTTATACTTTAATGAAGAGTTTTTTAGACAGAAGAGTGGGGTGGCTATGGGGGCCCCCTGCGCCACTGCCTACGCAAATATAGTTCTACATAAGTGGGAAATGGAATTTATTCACTCTACTAGTTGGAAGGAAAATATAATGTTTCACAGGAGGTTCTTGGATGATATTTGCATCCTATGGTCGGGTACTGAACAACAATTTTTGAATTTTATGGATTATTTAGCAAATACCACTAGTTTTCTCAAATTCACACACAGTTTAAGTAATAAGAGCCTAAATTACTTAGACATCAAATTAACCAAAAGACCAAACCAAAATGGTTTTACTTCACAAATATTCAGCAAGGAGACATACTGCAATTCATACTTGCACTTTGATAGTGGGCATCCTTGGCACATTAAAAAGGGCATTATTAAAGGACAGCTTGTGAGAGCGTCCAGAATGTGCAGTACAAATAAATTATTCCTGGATGAAGTTGAATATTTAAGAAATGCATTTTTAAGTAGGGGTTATCCATCCACATTGTTCCAAACAATTGTGAATGAAATTTTACATAAAAGAGAACAGGATTTCCGACCTATATTGGGAACAGGGTTAATAACATTTAAGAGACAAGAAGTCACAAATGTTGACAGGCACAGTAATTTTGTATATACATACTCTCAGGATGCTACATTTATTGAGAACACTTTCAAGAATTTATGGCCCTTGATTTCCATACAGGATGAATTTAAAAAAATTTTTTCAGATCAAATTTCTTTCATTAGAAAAAGAAATATCAACTTGAAGGGCATATTTGAACAAAACATGAATATAATAGAAAAACAAGAAGGTTTGGTACCCAAAAGAAAAAGGGACTTTTGCATTTCTCATTAACAAGGACCAAGTTTACATCCCCTCTTGTAAAACTACCCTGTATGCCAAGTACAATTATAACTGTAATTCATCGGGTGTGGTATATATTGGATTTTGCCAGAATTGCCCATCATTTTATGTGGGCAAAACAGAAAGGCAATTAAAACGCAGGATATATGAACATATAAATGATATTAAGACAAGGAAAGAAACAAATGCCTTATATAAGCACTCCCTGAACTGTAAGAACATGTCATTAAAATTTTTTGTAGTTGACAGAGTGAGACAGGATTTAAGGGGTGGAGATTGGGAGATGGCTCTTGGTATAAAAGAGTTAATCTGGCAGCTAAAACTGAATGCGACAAAAAGTCCAGGATTAAATGATGGGATTAGTGTTAGTGATATTCTTAGAGCCAAAAGAAATAGGTTAAAATGAAATATATTTTTTTCATTCATTTATATTTACATTAAATGTATTTTTATGAAATAGTTTACGACATTATGTGAGAGAATTGCACAGTGTTATATTTAAATTGTGGATTTTTTTAAGTAAACTAGCCACAAAGTACACTAGTAATGTAAAGGAAAGAAGACTATTGTATTTTTAATTATTTAGTAATAGCTGTGAAATTTTATTTTTAAGTAACTTATCAGTTTAATGTAAGGTATTTTAACACAAGTTTGTAACATATCTGTTTTTAAATAAGAATTTTATGCAATGTACTGAACTCCTATTCCAAAATGTTGCTTTACATTAATTATGCAGTAAGCATTTACAAGTTCAGCAAATGTATTTAATGGTTTGAAAAAATGGATGCACACACATAGATATATTTTTTTAAATGATTCAAATGTAATTAATTGATTGTAATTGTTCAATTAATTTGATCACATGGCAGGGTTGTTTTATTTAAAAGCAGAGCTTTGTAACAACCCAGTACACTTGAAAAAGCCCGTTACAAACGGGCGAAAGCGCTTGTGTTTATCATGGTGTTTTATTCGTTGTGCTGTGGATTAAAAGTTTTTTGCATCTACCTTTTCGTTTTTTGCTCGATTCCTACTATATTGGAAGTGTTTGCCAAAGTATTGAAGTGGTGTTTTGTTATCAGAACAGTTCTGGGCAGCATACGGAGAGTGTTGTGCCTTCGTGCTTTCGGATTTCCAGCATGAAATCCTTAACAAATACTGGTGTCAACATACTAGGCAGTACTAGACAAGGTGACAAATCCCACCGCTGTACATGTGGTGGCCCAAATAACTGTGGGTGTCCATAGGACACACACATGCATGTCAGTGAGGCTCACATACCCACTACCAGCCTCAGCCAGCAGGACAGGTATAGATGACCACAAAGAAAGGCTGGGTTATCCAAATGATGGCAATGGTGAACAGCCCCCCATCAGACCTACACAGACAGACTACAACAGGTCTCGCAGTTGTATATTAGTTCTGAAAGGTAAGAAGTCTGAAACTGAAATGTAGGTCAATAAAACCTAAGATCTGTACTCTACTGATATGCTTCCAGTCTGCATGATAGGTCAGAATACAATGTCAAATGGAAGCCAACAGAATACCCGAAATACCAATACAGTCATAGCAAATGTTTAAAGTCATCAGGTGTACCCCCCACAATACTATGGAGAAATGCAGTGAAATGTAAGTGTGAGGTGTAATAACATTGGAGCACAGATTACCTGAGCTGGCCCAATCTACAGGATAGATTGTTGCATGTGAACAATATGCAGGGATCTGTATGTTAGGTTGCTGGGCTTTCAATATTGTCTGGAAGTGGTCAGCATGTTGGCGTGGAGGGTTGTGTCTCAGTGGCCTATGGGCAGTACTGTGGTTGACAGGGCCATGTTTTGACAACTGCAGTGCCAATCACAATGCTTCTCAACAATACCCATGACAGCAGTCATCCATACTCACTGTCCAGGTGTCAATATCTATCACCATCTGAAAGATGGACATGCCATGAATGTGTGCCCATACATACACATAGTACACAGGTGGAAGTACCCTAGAGAGAGTACATAAAATGTAACTGTCAACTGCAAACATCTTTGGAATTGTACATACAGGCTAGCAGCACATTAGTCGTCTGTGTAGTATGGAATATTGATATAGTCTGGCCAATCACTGGCAGACCACAAAACGCACAGTTATAAAGTAAGGAGAGACTGCCTATGTCCACACACAAGGCAGCATAAGGGGAATGTCCCAGGTATATCTGTGAGTCAGCTGCAAGTAGCTTCCATATCCCACATGCACTCATCTCACGACACCATCAGCCACAGGTTTATCACAGGTCATATCCTTCCTGATAGGAATGAGTACAGTATGACCCCACTTCTTTATCGGAATACCCACAGAATGCAGCATGCTGAAGAGGTGCTCTATGCAGGTGCGTCCCTAGCTGTAAGCAGCATCATGCCTGCTTCCAGACCAATGGATCAATATGGACAGGAAGTGTTGCTAGTAACACCTCACACACTTACCCTGTCATCTCAGGGGAATCCACTGGCTCGCAGCCTGTGAATAGGAGTGACAGAATGCATTGGCCTGCTACAGATGGCCCGCATCACTACCAAATGGCCTACAGTACTCTGTCAAAGGCCTGTGCCTCACCCATAGTGCCAATGTATGGTATCTCATGGGGTTCTAACTAACAACCTAACACAGTCAACAGAACACAAATGCAAGGCCATGTTGACAAATCCCAGTAGCAGGCCCCCCATGTCCTTCCTACTGCAAGAACTGTGGACCAATCCATAAATACCACTGGAATGAAGGACCAACTATGGGGATACTTCTCAGATATTGCTCATATAATGTTAGGATGAGGATTGATTAACAGAGGGGGGTGTAGAAGCATAGACATCATGGAGTGTATGAAGTCTGAAACTCTGA
This sequence comes from Protopterus annectens, assembly GCF_019279795.1. Classification (NCBI taxonomy): domain Eukaryota; kingdom Metazoa; phylum Chordata; order Ceratodontiformes; family Protopteridae; genus Protopterus; species Protopterus annectens. Next base: position 770,416,452 of record NC_056736.1, on the reverse strand, counting down.
TGTGTGCCCATACTACCCCTGCCTGCAAACCCATTAATGGGTAGCTACAAACCTACTCATAAACCGCAATGTGAAGGGGAACTGACCAGATATATGAGCCCTGCCTCTGGGTAACCCGGGTGAATCTGAGCTGAGAGGTATGGCCACGGCAGGATATGGCCATTCTATTAAGCCAATATATGTACAAGAAGGGGATCTTCAGCCACCATACTACCAAGGTGCTGGACCATTTACACAGATCCATCAGCAAGTCTCTGTAGCTATCCCTCTAGAATGGCAGGAGTGTGCAAGAACGAGTAGGCTGCAGCCCACAATACTGGACTCAGCTTCATTCATCTTGTATTTCCCAATAAATAATTGTGAGCAAATAATTATATCTGTCAGCAGTAATACATCACAGTGTAAAACAGTACATATGTCTGAATATCTCTGATACCATTAAATATGTAACACAAGCGGCACAGACAGCAATAGTTACAGTATCCCCATATCTTCCAACCATTGTGACCCATATTGTCAACCTATCTACAGATATCCTGCAGAAACAGTTTGCTAGCTGTAGGTGTAGAACAGCAAACCCTGGACTGGAGTACAACCCTACCTGGAATGGATTCACACACTCAGTACAGAAGGTCATACTGGGCATGCACTTACACTTTAGAGAAATGAAGCCCATGTCTGACAACACAGTGGGCTATACATATCTGTCATTTGCAGATGTCTACGCACACACACACACACACACACACACACACACACACACTAAATTGTACACCATTTATGCTTCACACACACATTGAATAGGAATACTCACACATATCTAAGGCCAGCAGACTATAATATGTCAAACATACACACACACACACAGATGTGGGGAAGAGAGAGACAGACAGTGACAGAGAGAATTCCATTATGAGGCCTGTTCCACCCACTACACATCCCATTGGCCTATATCACATGATGTGCTGATGTCAATCACTGTAGACATTCTTTTTGGTAGCAATCAGTCCTATAGTGTCTGTGGTGCTTGTGATAACTGTGTAACACTATAGTACAAATAAGTATTCATGTAGCATTTGTAAACTCAGTCCTGTCAAATGTAAAGTTGTGTGTGTGTGTGTGTGTGTGTGTGTGTGTGTGTGTGTGTGTGTGTGTGTGTGTGTTTATGTGTGTTTGTGTGTGTGGTTCCAGAGGAATGATTTATGTCCCATTCACACACACTGCACTTACTATTGCCCATGTTAGCACTCCTGATGATGTCAGTCACCTTGAAATAACCCTTTGGGCAAGTCTTAACCCTGTAAGCTATGTGGTGCTCATGATAACTGTGTAATACTGTAGTGTAGCAAACTAGTTAGGTAGGAGTTCTAATCCCAGACATGACAAATGTTAAATTGTGTGTGTGTGTTTGGAGATGAATGACTTTGAGGCCATTCACACTCACTACAACTCCAATTGCTCTACGTTAGCACTCATGCTGATGTCAGTCACCTTGAAATAACCCTTTGGCCAAATCTCAGCCCATAAGCTCTGTGGTGCATGCAATAATTGTATAATACTGCAGTGTAAAAAACTAGTTAGGTCAGAGTTCTAATCCTACTTCTGGCAACTGAGAAAATGTGTGTGTTGGTGTGAGACAGTGTGTGTGACTTTGTTGACACCTGATTTTGGGGTCATTCACACTTACTACACTTCCCTTACCCCCTCCTTTAGCACTGCTGCTGATGTCATTCACCTTCAAAGATACCTTTGTACAGCTCTCTGACATATAAGCTCTGCGGCACTTGCGATAACTGCATAATACCATAGTGTAGCAAACTAGTTAGTCAAGAGTTTTAATCCTGGTCCTCGAAACAGTGAAAATGTGTGTGTTTGTGTGAGAGAGTGTGTGTGTCTTTGTAGAGACCTGATTTTGTGGCCATTCACACTCACTACACTTCCCTTACCCCTCCTTTAGCACTGCTGCTGATGTCACTCACCTTCAAAGATACCTTTGAACAACTCTCCAACATATAAGCTCTGTGGCACTTGTGGTAACTGCATAATACCATAGTGTAGCAAACTAGTTAGTCAGGAGTTTTAATCCTGGTCCTGGCAACAGTGAAAATGTGTGCACTTGTTTGAGAGAGAGTGGGTGTGTCTTTGTTGACACCTGATTTAGTGGACAATCACACTTCTCTTACTCCTCCTTTAGCACTGCTGCTGATGTCACTCACCCTCAAAGATACTTCAGACAGCTTTCTAACATATAAGCTCCATGGCACTTGCGATAACTGAGTATTATAGTGTAGCAAACTAGTTAGGTAGGAGTTCTAATTCTGGTCCTAGCAACTGTAAAAATGTGCGTGTTTGTGGAGAGAGTGCGGGTGTCCTTGTTGACACTTGATTTTGTGGACATTCACACTTACTACACTTTTCTTATCCTTCCTTTAGCACAGTTGCTGATGTCACTCACCTTCAAAGATACCTTTGGACAACTCTCTAATATATAAGCTCCATGGCACTCATGATAACTGTGTAATACTATAGTGTAACAAGCTGGTTAGATAAGAGTTCTAATCCTGATCCTGGCAATTGTGAAAATTTGTGTGTTTGTGAGAGAATGTGTGTCTCTGATGACATCTGATTTTGTGAACATTCACACTTACTACACTTCCCTTACCCCATCCTTTAGCACTGCTGCTGATGTCACTCACCTTCAAAGATACCTTTGGACAACTCTCTAAAATATAAGCTCTGCACTTGCGATAACTGCGTAATACTAAAATTTAGTAAACTAGTTAGGTAGGAGCTCTAATCCTGATACTAGCAATTGTGAAAATGTGTGTGTTTGTGTAAGAGAGTGTGTGTTTCTTTGTTGACAGCTGATTTTGTGGACATTCACACTTACTACACTGTCCTTACCCCTCCTTTAGCACTGCTACTATTACTCACCTTCAAAGATACCTTTGGACGACTCTCCTACATATAAGCTCCGTGGCGCTTGTGATAACTGTGTAATATTATGGTGTAGCAAACTAATTAGGTAGGAGATCTAATCCTAGTCCCGGTAACTGTGAAAATGTGCGTGTTTGTGTGATAGAATGTGTGAGTCTTTCTTGACACCTGATTTTGGGGTCATTCACACTTACTACACAACCCTTACCCCTCCTTTAACACTGCTGCTGATGTCACTCACCTTCAAAGATACCTTTGGACAGGTTTCCAACATATAATCTCTGTCTGATAAGTGTGTAACACTGTAATAGCAATACGTAGCTAGGTAGGGGTTCAAAACTCAATACTGGCAAGTGGATGTCGTTTATCAATATCCTGTGTGGGTGTTGGTGTGATTGTGTAATAGCAGGATCCATTGCATGGTGGGTTTTGCTACATTATTATATTGAGGGCCTATATGTCCCAATGTCCACATTAGAAGGCTAACAGTTGTCAAACACCATAGAGGTTGGTGTAGACAATCCACAGCCATAAATGTCTACTGCCAGTGCAATGCCTACGTGACAGTATGGATTAGTGAACAATACAGGCAACCCTTATAATATTCAGAGACCACGCTCCACCCACGGATCATACACAAACACGCTTGGCTCTTTCTTTCTTTCTTTCTTTCTTTCTTTCTTTCTTTCTTTCTTTCTTTCTTTCTTTCTCTCTCTTTCTCTCTGGTAGATGTAGAAAAAATACATCTGTTTTGCATAGGCAGCAGCTTGACTTTTTTATGTAATGCTCTTGATCAGCTGATGGCCGGTGCATGAATTGGAGACCCCCACTTGCTAATTGCATGTGGAACAGCTCTGGTATTATTCCTTTAGCCAAATGCATGGAAACACACTCCTATAACTAAGCACTTCATGTGAGCATTGGCCCTTTTCCTTCACTGTGAGCAGGACTTCATGAGGGTGTCTGACAAACAGCATCACAGAGGTTAGTTGGAAATACCTCTTACAGCAAACACTGTGGAAACAGGCCAACAAACTGGAGGGGGGTATTCCAAACATGGGGACAGAATGTAAGTATTGCTGTTCTACATTTTAAGTAATGTTGGTTTAACAGTGTTTATGTGGATATGGCTGTTCTGCATGATTTAAAGTCTGACATGACAGGGTTATGTAGTTGAGAAAACTCTCACCTGTAGGGCTATCTGCAGACTGGCCAGAGTTTGGAGTCTTAGATTTGGTGTGTTACTCACACATTTTCTGTCTTTATAAATGCAGTAGCATACTCTGATGATTGCAGTCAGTAAATAGTAACATCCATGTGTGTTACTGACTTCATATCCCTCAGAAGAGATATGTTACAGCAAACCCTGTTACAGCAGCAATTTTCTCAGTTTATAGCAGCATTAAGTCAATTGGCCCTGTGTTTGTGCCTCTGTCCCCCAAGTCTGTCACCCTTTGTCCATATGTCATGCAGTAAGAGGTGGATATGTACAGTATATCACTATTTACAGACATCATTCCTGATATCAAGCCAGTGATATATCAGACTGCCAGACATGTTATGTGTAGGAGGCCTTATATTTGAGGACAAAACCTGGACATTCTGTTGGTTTACTTATGGTAATTGTTGACATAGTGTCAGTATTGTGTAGCAGTATATTGTGAATATGTTATTTGGCCTGTGTACAGACTGGAGTAGATGTCAGTATTCTTGGTCCTGTTCTATCTGATGTTGCATGCTGCTCCAGTTTTTGGTACCCTATCAGCTTATATCTTTGTAGGGCCAGACTGAGACATGTCCCATACCACAGTCAAACATCAGACTACACTGTGCCAGTATATGTAGGGTTAGTTTGTGAGTGGCAAATATGATGATGGGTTTTGTTCACACAGTCCATATAGTGTATTAATTATTAGGCTTACCATTATGTGACTGTGACTGTGTTGAGACTGGTTGTGGGTATGCACTTTCACAATGGTGTCTGTTAATTCGTGATCTTACATGCATGTAGTGCCTGCTATATTTGCAATTACATGTGTATTCCCCCATAGGAAAATTGGGTTAGTGTTGTGGCAGTCTGCCTGCAGTTTAGACAATGCTTGATGACATGCCTAGCAGCTCAGTGTATTTATCCTAGTGTGATGTTATGTCCAGATATTTGTCAGATATACTGTTGCCTGGCCACCATATATGTTGTGTATTTCTGACAAAGCAGTGGGATGCTGTTAAGATGTATGTCATTAACTAGTCGGAAGTATGTGGGCTTGGTACCTCTGCTCCTCCATTTAATATATCTCAGGACAGACAGGAGGGTGTGAATGCATCAACTGTGTGAGCTTATCCACTCTAGTATTTGTGATATATCCCCATTTTCATGGCTTTAAACATCCCCTTTGTCAGGCTTGGTCCACATTTCTTGCACTAAGGAATTCTGTGTAGACCTCTCGACTGACCAGATTGTTTCAGACTGTCCACGTTTATTGCTCATATTTATGCTGTATTCCGCAGGATCGTTACTTTGTGTGGTACCTCACTATGATTATCTTATTATATCTGTCAGTAACTGATGGCATACATGTCAGTTTCGGAAGAGCCTTCCTTCAGAACATGTATGTATGTTGACACCAACCCTGCAACTGTAGCAACATTCTGCATTTATAACTGCAATACTTACATTACGTTCCCTTGCACTAAGAGGTTGAGCGTTATGGTGCTGATGTATGACTCCACTACATGTTATGGGCATATGTTTTATATTTATATATATATGTATATGTATATATATATATATATATATATATATATATATATATATATATATATATATACTTTTTATGTGTAAACATGAGTGCTGTATATTCCTTCTCAGATGTATCTCATCATATTTATCTGATATGTGTATATTTAGATATAGAAACATGACTGATTCCACACTATTTTCACAAACAAGTAGTAAACAATTGCAGTAGTCAAAGCAGTTGTTCACTACTATTCAGTATGTGTACTAAATGATATATTTGAAAAAGTAACAGACATTCTTATAAATCAGATGGCTTAGTGGTTAAGTGCTGTCACTATAGTGTACAGGCTCCTAGGTTTAAGACCTGCATGGGCTGTTTATTTTGTTCCTGGGCAGAACAAGGGCTGATGGAGACAGGGTGATTAAGGTGCTTTAAAGCTGCTTTAAGTGGGTTTGTGTGGGTTTGCACGATGGTAAGTGCTGCTAAGGTATGGTTAAATGAATATGTACTTACACCATGTAGGCTTCGCTTACCAGTGTGCAAATCTGCTTAGCATTTGCATTTAAGCAATGTTTAAACTTGCTAAGCATAGCTTAGACCTGGTAACCAGTGATCACATTCCAGTCTGATTAAATAGCAGGGTAATGACATCTTTAATAAGTGTATTTAATTCCATGTGCATAACATGCGTTTATGTGCTGTCATTACAGTAGCAAGGGGTGTGAATATACTGTATGGGGCACCTGAGTATACATGGGTAGTACCACAATCTTTTCTCTTTGCATGTGGTTCATACTTGGGTAGTATCCCAGGTTATATGCAGTCACACTTGCATGTATTGTATCATTACGTTGCTACTTTTAACAGTGCTTTTCCAAGTAAGACTAGATTGCAGACTGCAGTACTGGAACCATAAACCCCTGCATGCAAAGCTGGACTCTGAGTACTGAGTATCTTGTTCTACGTGTTTGAGCTGTATGTTTATATGTATTTCCTATTGGATATTGATCTGATATGTTGATATTAACTGTAGACTACTATGTTCTTTGGACATGTCATTGAAGACTGCTGTCATATAGTAATGGCATACCTATTAGTGTCAGACGTCTATCTTTCAAAACATTCATCCTAATGCATAACTTGTTGGCTATCTACTTTTTGTCTGTCCTCTGTACAGATGTGCAGATGTCAAGTATCCATCTTGGCTGCTTACAGGCAATCTCTGATTAACTGACACTGACATGTCTGCCCAAGCTGTCTTATGAATGTCACAGCTAGGAAACCCCAGTCTGTATGCACCACATGCCATGAATACCTCAACCAGACTACCACAGTCAACAGAACATGTTTGGGTACAGGTCCCTAATCCAGACAATGGCCATGTTATGCAATATATGTTGCATACATGTCAATTGGAGCACCTCACTGGCCCTCTTCAAGAGAAAACCAGATGAGTGGATGTTGAATTTAACTGTCACCCTGGGGATCACTCAAGTGGCAGTAGTTGATAGATGGTCAGCTGACAAATTTCAGGTGGCATGATACCACTGTAATCACATGCCCTACTCTTCTCATCTCTCCATGGACATTAGCCTGGTACACACCTCGGAACACCTGCACCTACGGATCTCAGTGCTGACAAATGTGTCTGTGTGCATTACTGAGTATAGCAGTATTTGTGTGTCTGTAAACTTGTAGTTGAAAATACTCTGAGGGCCTTCTCACCCACTACACCCCCATTGCTATACTTAGAAAGGGCTGCTGTTGTAATTCACCTTACACTTACCTTGTGACACTCTTCACCCTATGGTCTACCTGGAGTTTGCAGTACCAGCATAACACTGTTCTACAAATGGGCAGATAGGCATGGGTTACCCTCTGCGTCCTGGCAAATGTGAGTATGTGTGTGTGTGTATGTGTGTGCAAGTGTGTGAGTGTGCATATTTCTAGGAGACAGCATTCTGAGGCCACATTCTCCAAATACACCAACCCTTGCCATACATTATAAGAGATGGTGATGTTGCTGACATTAGGAGAGCCATGACAAAACCCTCTCTCTACTATCCCTGTGGCATGTGCAATAAATGCATATCCCTGTAGTAGCAATAATTAGATAGACAAGGATTTGTATTGCAGTACTTGTAAATGTGTAATTGTGGGTATGTCAAAGCATTATCATGGGTTTCAGTGAGTACAATATCCAACATGGGGTGGGGGTGCTGGGTATACTATCTTTACACCATGGTACCCCCAGTACATGTCCCAAGGTCCACTGTATGAGGACCTCTGTCACCATCACCCATACAGGCGATTGATGACACTTTTCTGCCCAATGATGCATGTGCTGTGTGCAGAAACTCTGTAACAGTATGGACTCATTGACAAGGTAGTCAGCACTGCTAAACCCAGGTCTGTCAAATGTGTCTATGACTGTATATGTTTGTCAATGTGTATATGACAGTATGTTATACTATGTATTGTCCATTAACACCCAGTGCATCCCCCATTGCCATACTGTACAAGGCCTGGTATTGTTGATCACTTTACAGGAAACTCGGGACAGGCATCACCCTACAAGCTCTGTGGTGTGTGCAATTAAGGCCAAACACATTAGTAGCAATAAGTAGCTAGGTAGGGGTTCTAATCTCAGTATTGCCAAGTAAGTGTGTGTGTATGTGAAGGGATCTACTTCAGTTTGCAAAAAATATATTTCCCAGGAGATCATTTGTCCGAGAACTAACTGGCAAAAGTAGCATTGAAAGCAATCATCTTGTGGAAATTCATTCCATCAAAACAAGTAGTGGATGTGTAAATGCCCTTTTCCCCACTGTACAGCTGTACAGCGATACTGGCATGGGAATATATAATTGGTTGTGGTTGTTGTGGGCAGAGCCACCCACATTGGGGGTATTGTTGTGCATATCCCCCCACTTAGTGTGCTGTTATACTGCCTAGTATATGTTAAGAGGTTAAGTAGTTGTTAATCACACTATGTGTGGTTCTACGCCACCCCACACCCTCCAAAGTGGGGGGCTATGGCCCCCACACCAGCACAACTATGTATACCACCTCCAGGATTGCACTACATTGGGGAAAAGGACATATACACTGCTAGTACCATTTCCAATGAAATTAAATTTATCAGACTGATTATTTACTGATGTGATGTTTTGGCAATTTGGTCTTGGTGAATTACATAGGACAAAATGAGTTCTCTGCAAAATGAAGTACATCCATGTGTACAGTATTCTCTGTGTATTGCTTCAACACAAAAGCCTCGTTGTGTGTGTTATTCACAAACATTTGGTATGTGCCACCCAGTACACTTACTATTGTCCACTGTAGAAGGGCTGCTGACATCAGCCACCATGCACTCACCTGTATACATCCCTCAGACCTATCAGCCATGTGGCACATGCAGTAACTGTTATACAGACCTGTTACTTGTGTTCAGCTGTACCCAGGATAAGACACAGTCAATGTGTCACCACAGTGTCACACCCCTTATGGGAAAGGACAGCAGACCAACATCCTGCTGACATATAGACACCTAGAACACAAACAGAATACATTATGGAGACCACATTCAGTCAGTGTTAATAACAGCAATAATGCATCATGGCTGGAAAGCTACACACCCTGACGTGTAAGCATTAATCATTCCAACTGACAACACGTTAAACAGCATTACATTGTTAAACCTTAGTACATTCACCCTGTGCATCATAACCATATTAGCATGCCCCTGCATCAATGGTATGAATGACAGGGATGTGGCACAGGTATCATCATATGCACAGGGTGTGGTGTGGGTTTGCCAGAGGCCTAGGCTGAGCCATTTGATTGACATCATGTGTGAGGGTTAGGGGGTTGTTTATTAAAGGCCTGTGCAGACGTGGTGTTTGTAGGTATGGCGGTGCCCTAGCTGTGATGGTGATGTGTGTGTGTATGAATGCACACAGTTCTGTCATGTGGCTCCCCTATACAGGGGTATGTTGGACAGCTGCAGACCGTACATGGCAGGGTGTACAGTTCACTGTGTCCGGACACAGTCAAGGGAACTGCACCTGCCAGGGATTGCACAGGCATCATCAGGCAGAAGCCAAGATATGGTACTCTCCCCTGATGAAGACAATTGTCCACTGGATCTGCATCTCTTTTGGGACCTGCCAGGACCACATGCACATGTCCTACTGCATTGTGGTGTGGATAGTACCCCTCTGCAGTGCTGGTGCTGATACTGCCACTACGGGAGTGGGAGTGAAATGTCACACGTCCATGTAGACCTCCACCTGTTGGTGCTTCTGACCTATTTGCACATGGCCAATGCCCTACTCCCACCACATGCTCCACCACAGACACCACATGGTTGAGGATTCTCACCATCTCACCCAACGGTCTATCGATGACCTCTGCAAAATAACAGTGGGCATCTGCATGATCATGGATGTTGTCGCGTACAACAGGATGAGTAGCCCTCTGGAGCCTCAGACCATCTCTGGTGTAACATTCCATATGTGTCTGTGTCTCCATAATAGCCCAAAACATGAGTCTGTTGACACCTGCTTTGGCATTTCTGCAGGGGCATGATGGCCAGCAGCCCTTCTACAAACACTACTGTCCATCTGCCTGTGTGAGACCTCAACAGTCATCCAGCTATGGCTGCTGTGTGCAGACACACTTGCCATAATCACCGCACTTTCCTGTCCCATACCACCACCCACCAATTGCTCCTCATCTATGAGCACTGGTGATAGGGTATGTGTGGGCATTGTGACTGTGTGCAGGGATGGTGTGGATTAAAGTGGGATGTCAACCAATGGCACAGATTCAGCCCCTGACAACCCTGCCTGTGCTTCACTAAGCCTATTATCATTGTCAGAGTCTGTATGGACACTAATATCAGTTTTCGTGTGGGAAGGGACCCTGACCCACCTGTTCACCTATGAGGGGCAGACAAGAAATGTAAATTAAGACCTGTATGTTATGATTTACTTCTACACACATACACACACACACACACACACACACACACACACACACACACACACACACACACACACACACAGGTGAGGTGGCACAAAGATATTACACAGACCTCTCATTACCCAACAGTTGACATGCATGACATATGTCACTCAACAGCATGCACTGCAGCCATTCATAATCCTTGTTAACAACATTATACATCTCTGTGATGCATGAGTTGTGTTAGTAGGTGATGCCCCTTCCCGTGGAACACACTGCACCCATGTACACAGTATTGCTGTGCACCTGTACAGCACACTGGCATGTACTGTGCACCATACCTCACAGGTGTACAGACCAATGCTGAATGTGTAGATGTCTGGCAGTTATGTTTGCTCTGTTCCTCACAGCCCCTATGTGTTTGTCTGACACATAACTGGGACGATATGAGGACTAATGTCAATAATTAATGCCTGACCTTTGATTTGCAGATCTCATCATCAGCATTGCATGTATGTGCAATAAAATCCAGTTACACTGGCAACCTTCAAAGCTTTATGTGGATATGAGGAATGTACACACCCCTGTTGACATGCCAGCCTCTTATATGATATGCAATGGGGCCACAGTACTGCATTTGATAACATTACATGCACCTGATATGTGACATATGACCTGTGCAATTCAATGCGGTATCAAACAAATGTGTTAGTTGTGGAGATGCTGACTGAGATGCACACAATATGTGGGTTGCATAAGTGTACACACCCTTAAAACAATGGTTTGTTTAAGCACCTGTTAAGTGAACTACAGCAGTCACTATTCCTGGTGTATTCCCACCTGCAAGGTTTAAATACAGCCGATTTCCCACACTTTGCCATGATTGGACAGTTTTGAATATGCTGAGCTAAGCTAAGGTACGGGCAATCCTGCTTAGCTAAGGCTGGCAGTGCTTAAAGGGGCAGGTTGAGCAGTGCTTACTAATGGGCAAATCCACTTAGCTGGGCTACTCACTGCTTAGCATTCATAGTTACACAATGCTTACACCCAGTCAGCATAGCTGTGCAATGCTTAGTATTGCTTATGTTTTATTTTATGGACTACCACCTGTATGGGATTGCTTCATCATTCCTGACATATTATAAATGTGTTTACCTTCCCTGACATCCCTCAATGTGCTTTCATTACATTTATTCTTGTGTGACTATACTGTATGGGGCACCTGTGTTTATATGAGGGTTTTACAACTTTATTACACTGACACCTAACATCTGGGCCTAATACACTACTCTGGTTGAGAAATCTAAGTTACTTCCTACATAAATATACAAACAAATTAAAATTGTAATGATTTCACATACAAAATGGAAACAGCTTTGGTGAGGCTCGAACCATGAATGACTATATGCAAGGATTAGACTCTAATTGCTTCACTATTACACTACTGTTTGTGTTGGATATCTATTGCTATTTAACTTCTCGTGCCGTTTAATCTGGGCTAAGCATAGCTAAGCAACGGGCACACCCGCACAGCTACACTTAAACTGTATTGCAGATGTGGAAAAAAAATATTTATTTGTTGGGGGCTGTGCTTTGCAAATGCTGATGACATATAACTTTTCACAGTTTGTCCGAAGTTTTGCCTTATATTCTTGGTCCACTTTTCATAAACTTGTGGTTCTCTGGCACATCATTACAGATTGATGTTTGACAGTAATGACAGAACATTTGCGTTTTATACTTCATACCCTTCAGAAAATTCATGCTAATGCAAAACCTGTTATTCTATTGACTTTCTAAGTTTGTAATAGCAATATTTCACAGTTGTCCCTTATGACTTTGTCTAGATTTCTTACTCGAATGGTTTGAGAGGTGCATGTTTTGACTTCATACTCTTCACAATATTCATGCTAATATGAAACCTGTTATTCAATCAACTTTCTAAGTTTGTAATAGCAAACTGTTTAGCGGTTGTCCCTTATGGCTTTGCCCAGATTTCTTACTGCAATGAGTTGAGAGGTGTAATGAGCGATCTCGCTCTTTTTAAATTTGCTGTACGGCAATTCTGGTGTACAGGGGACATGTGTATTGTGAGAGCACTGCTCTCAAACACTCCCCCTGCACTCATACACATCCCCTTGTATGTATAACAGCACGGCAGTGCACCTTCATACATATGGATGGTGTGCTGCCGTGTGGCATAGGATTGGTCCCTTCCATGCAGGAATAAGTTATTCCTGCATGGACATTTGCTGAATCCGGGGGACTAAAAAACAGCCCTCCTCCACCAATTGGAGGAATATTGTAGACAAAACCTGAAAGTATATCCAGACATAACTATGCAAACCACTGCCATAAGATGGCCACACGTGCTACTTTGTTAGTCTCTTTTTTTATGTGTAACCTCTGCATAGACTGAGGGAAGCTGGGAAATGCATCAGAGGTGATTGCATCACCTTGCAGAGGCACAGGGTAAGTATGGGTTCAGGTATTAGTGAGTGCCATGTGAGAATACCACTAATTATAGCAATGGGCAGTAACATTTCTGCAAATTAAGGCACAAGTGGTTGTCAGGCTACTAACTGAGTATGCCTATACTAAACCCTCCCTATCTGTAAAATTAACTCATGTAGATATGAGCTAGTTAATTATTAGTTAAGGTCTGATGGTTGTGTTTCAGTTATAGCCAATATATGTGACAGGTAGTTTACACTGAATATCTGTTCTCATAAATTATAATACCATATCATCAGGTCAAATAGAGTATAACTTCAGCTGAATTCATAAACCAAATTTAAAATAGTTCCAATTAATGTAGAATGCTTGTTAAATATGAGACCCAATGATATTATAGCATTTGTATAACATAAATTAATGGCCACACATGTTTATTACTGGATGTAATTAATCCTAACAATGCATCTGTGATGTGTAGACTGTGACCATAACATTAAAGAAATAGTTATGATACTTTTGTCATGCATGGAGCACTTTGATTATGCACCAACATCAGAAAAAAAAGAAACCTGTTATGCGCTACTGTACAGTGAGACCTAACTATAACAGCACTTTCAGAGATGTGTAACAACAGTTACACAAACCCAAAGTGCTGAGACTGTCTGATATAAGAGAAGAGATGTTCCTTCGGTCCCTGAATAGCTTTCTTCCTAAGTCCACTAAAGTTATTTATTTATTTTATTTATTACATTCGTCTACCGGGAAGGTACACTGGGCCAAAAAGAGTCCATTTTCAGTGGAGGCCAAGGGGGAAAAGCTCCACAGTGATATATACAATACATACAATTTGATAAAGTACAAATAGCAATTATAACAATTTAAACATGGTCTATGAGCAAATAAAGAGTTTTGACAAATAGAAAAAGGCTATGCACCTGAGATTAACTCTGATTACTGACAATACAAACATAATTATTAATGCATACAGAGTGAGAGGCAATCCAGCTGTGTGTATAAAAATCACTCGACAATACATTTGCACAAGGGTACATAGGTGGATTGTCAATCAAGGAATAAAGGTGAAGGTTTAGGAGGTAATAAGGATGGAGGAAGGAAAGGTGGGAGTAGAAGAGGGGAAGAGGCAAAGTCAGGTTATAGATTGTGAGAAGTTAGCACATGAGCATTGCCAGTGGGAGGAGAGATGTTGTTTCAAAGATTTTTTTAAAGATAGATGTGTTGCTAGTGGATCTAAGTGAGGGTGGGAGAGAGGTCCATAGTTTAATAGTGGAAAAGGAGTGGAGCCAGTGTCCAGCGGAGAGGTTGGGTTTGTCTTCCTGCAGGAGCATTTGATTTTCGGAGCAGAGAGGCCTATTTGGGTGATATAGTGTAAATAGATTAGAAAGGGCAGGGCATTTGGATAGGTTGAATACTAGTTTATGGGCAGTAGTTAGTTGGTTAGTTGAACATATGTAAGATGATGAGGAAGTTCTAGCCAGTTTAGCAATTAAAGAGAGGTGCAGAGGTGAGATAAGTGACGTCCGTTGGTGATGAACTTTGCAATTTTGTTACAGCATGACTGTAGTTTGGATTTAAGACAGACCTGTATATTGGTGATGAGAGGAGCACCATAAAGAAGTGAGGGGAGTAGGAAGGAGGAGGCAAGGATAGGTTTGGTGGAATAGTTAAGGAATGTTTTGTGTCAGTATAGCATGGCCAGTTTCTGGTGTCCTTTTTTAATGCTGTTGTGAATGTGCATGTCGAAAGTTAGGTGCTCATCTATAGTGACACCTAGAGGTTTAGTATGTGTGACAACCTCAATAGAGGTGTTGTCTTGGGAGAGAATTGAGAAAGTGACTTTGTTTATTGTGGTGGATTTCTTAGGGGTGAATAATGTTAGTTTAGTGTTTTTAGGACTCAGTGCTAGATAGTTGTTGGTCATCCTTATTTCAGTGGAGCTGAGGGCTGCCTGGGTAAGTTTCTGAAGTTTGTGTAGGGAGTTGGCAGTGCAGATGATAGTAGAGTCATCTGCATACTGGATGACTGTCACTTGAGTGAGACTAAAGTGGAAGTCATTGATGAAAATGCTGAATAGTAGTGGCCCCAAGATGGACCCTTGGGGAGCACCTGTAGTGGTGTTAAGGAAAGGGAGAAGGATGTTTGCCACTTTGCAGCTTGTTGCCTGTTTTTGAGGTAGTTGGAAAACCAGTGGGAGGGAGCAGAGGGAGCAATATGTGTGTTGGCTAGTTTACTAAGAAGAAGAGGGTGGGAGATAGTATCAAAGGCTTTGGAAAGGTCAAGAAATAAGGAAGAGACTAGTTGTCTGGTATCACAAGCCCAAATTATAGAGTCGCATAAAGATATAATAGCTGTAGTGGTGCTGTGTCCTGGTCTAAAACCATTTTGGGTAGGTGACAGTATGTTATTGTCAAGTAAATAGTTAAGGAATTGGCTGTGAATACATTTTTTGAGGATTTTTGAGATAGGAGAAAGAATGGCAATGGGCCGAAAGTTGGAGATGTCTATTTTGTTTCTGCCTTTGTGGAGTGGGAAGATAAATGCTTTTTTTTCCAAATGGAGGGAACATAAGACTGTTGAATGGACCTATTGAGAAGCATGCTGACCGGGTAGGTAGTTTATAGATGTTAGTCTGTAAGTAACATATTTAAATTAGGATAATATTTAAAAACTGTCTCTGACTTTTTCCTCACTTGCTGTCTGTGTGGAAGCACTCGCTAATTACTTTACTGCCTTTCAAGGCTGGTAAAATACTTGTGTTTTTTTTTTCTTTTCTAACTGAAAGTACATGGAGTAGATAAGACCCCATGCTCTACAAAGAGTTATGATCAGATCTCATGGATCCTAATCCATTATTATGTGTTCTCAACTTGGATGCCAAGATTAATGACATTTGTGTCTTGAAAATATAATAATGTTTTTACAGTCAAGGACACGATCATAACCCTCTTTGTTGTTGAATATCTGACCCACCCTCTTTTGCACCATCCTTACTAATATTTTTTTTAATTGTATCTCTTATTTCATTGCAATATCCATCACTTCTCCACCGTGACCACCAGCACAGATAGCTAGATCAGTCATAGTGGCTTGGACTGCTGTCCCTGCACAGGTGGCTGTGGTGGCTCTACCACTGACCCCTGACAGCAGAGGCACCCAACACATCTGGGTCACAGGCTGCCAGCACAGCCTCCATATCCCCTGCAGCAGCTGCATCAGCAGGTCCCATGCGGGAATCAGCCATATGGAAAATATTCTGCAGCAGGCTGCTATATTACTGCCTTCTCCAGCACTGCCCGAGGTTTCCTTGGCAAGAAGCAGTGATGACATTTCCAAGGGTGAGGACTAATTTCCCAATGTGTTCATACCAGATGGGGCTGTGCCTCCAAAAACCCATACCTATCCTCAGTCATGGTGTTCCTGTCCCTGCCTCTCGTGTCTATCATCATTCCTGTCTGCATGTACATCCTGTAGGTCAACCCCTGCTACGTAACCTACCTACAGACCTGCGTCTGATATCCTTAACGTCATTCCCAGCATTCATGTCTGCATGTACATCCTGTAGGTCAACCCCTGCTACATAACCTACTTACAGACCTGCCTCTGATATCCTTAACGTCATTCCCAGCATTCCTGTCTGCTTGTACATCCTGTAGGTCAACCCCTGCTACATAACCTACTTACAGACCTGCCTCTGATATCCTTAACGTCATTCCCAGCATTCCTGTCTGCATGTATATCCTGTAGGTCAACCCTTGCTACATAACCTACTTACAGACCTGCCTCTGATATCCTTAACATCATTCCCAGCATTCCTGTCTGCATGTATATCCTGTAGGTCAACCCCTGCTACATAACCTACTTACAGACCTGCCTCTGATATCCTTAACATCATTCCCAGCATTCCTGTCTGCATGTATATCCTGTAGGTCAACCCCTGCTATATAACCTACCTACAGACCTGCCTCTGATATCCTTAATGTCATTCCCAGCATTCCTGTCTCTCAGAAAAAAATAAGTAAAATGGGCACTAATTCCTCAAAAAAAAAAAAGACTCCCCACACATAACTCATCACTTTGCCTATGTATGTGTCTTACACACCTCATTCAGTCATATTGATCACACATCATTGCTAAGTTATTCTCACACATCATTTAAGACACGAGTCTACAAAATTGCCCAAATTCATTTGTATCTTGTGAAGAGGTGGACAGATATGGTTCTATCCCACCACCATCCTGCTCATTCCTGAATTACTCACATAGTGTCCTATCCTCCTTTTGAGTCACATCTTCATCTGTGTCCCGTCGTCCCATTTCACACGTGTAATCTTGTCAAAAAATTGATGGACACCACAAAAAATGGTCATAAAAGGCTTATAAACAGAAAATAAGAAACAAAGTCCAACCACTACACTCAGGTTCCATGACTGTGGCCAATATAGGGTTAATAAGGATGTGTTAATTATGAAATCAGCTGTGCACTATAAAAGGATGTCATGTGGTTTAACATTTTATCTGATGAAGTCTTGCTTTTCGAGACAAAAGCACTCATCTGTGATTTTATTTTATTAAAGTCGTGGAACCTGACTGTAGTGGTTGGACTTTGTTCCTTATTTTATTTTGGTCATTTTGGTTTATATTATTCAGTTATAAACAAAGAACTTTAGTTGTGTGCTTAATATTTGTATGAGGCTTGGCATCAAGCAATGAAGTCTACTGCTAGTTCTTGCCCTAAAGCAAAAACTGAGAACCTTCCTACACATGCACTAAGACATTATCATTCATCATACAACTGAGCTTGGCACCAGTGCACATCAGTAAGTCATTCTGACTGAAGGAAAATAATGTCAGTCGATTCTGTTTCTTCATAAACATCATGGCTTAAATTATAACTGAGATGAAGAGTCCATTGCACTGCACTCCATGGATTCCTGTTGTCCCTGAGCACAGGATTGTCTCACATTTTACTTCTCATTCTGACACTGTGTGTCATTGAACAAGTTCACTTAAAACTATATTTGTAGACTGATATGAATGCCTGCAATACTGACATCAGTTACATGTATGCCTTCATATCATTCTACAGATTTTCACACAAAACAGCAACTTGTCACTGATGAACATGCATGACCTGCTGGCAACAATGTATTCTGCAGTGTTATGATGGATATCACCCTTGGACACTCCATTGTGTTACAGGGGTCCCAATTACCCACCACTATCATGTTGAATCCCTGTGTCATCACTTTTGTGATTTTCATTCTGAACACTTTCTTCACCTGTGAATTATTAAATGCATGATTGTACAAGTTTCTCCATGACTTCATCTGATATTGCACTGCTGTGGAGCATATCAGTTTCTTCAACATGACTTCCATTCCAGTAGTGTGTATTAAGTATCAGTCTTAAACAAGCATATATCATTCCCTATCACAGCAATTCATCCAAAGTAACACATATTTCACACACATAAATATAAGAGTTTGAAAAGAAAAAAAAAATACTCTTCCATCGTTAAATATTGTGCAAAGCTTTGCATTGCACAACAACACTACTCAAATTAAGTTTCGCACTGCACAGCACTACTCATATTAAGCTTCGCACTGCACAACACTACTCATATTAAGCTTTGCACTGCACAACAACACTACTCATATTAAGCTTCGCACTGCACAACAACACTACTCATATTAAGCTTCGCACTGCACAACACTACTCATATTAAACTTTGCACTGCACAACAACACTACTCATATTAAGCTTCTCACTGCACAACACTACTCATATTAAGCTTTGCACTGCACAACACTACTCATATTAAACTTCGCACTGCACAACACTACTCATATTAAGTTTTGCACTGCACAACAACACTACTCATATTAAGCTTCTCACTGCACAACACTACTCACATTAAGCTTTGCACTGCACAACACTACTCATATTAAACTTCGCACTGCACAACAACACTAATTATATTAAGCTTTGTACTGCACAACACTACTCATGTTAAGCTTTGCACTGCACAACACCACTACTCATATTTAGGTAACAGTAAGTGACACGTCATGTCCTTTGGCAAAAACAGATCAGAATTTGCCTGATCTTTGCAGGAATGTGCTAAGCCATACTGCACAACAAAAATGCAGTAATGATATCAGTATGACTAGCCAGTTATAATAATTATAACCACCTCCATGACTAACCCTGGGATTCACGAATGGCTGATTTCCGTGCACGAACAGTGTAGGAGCTCCTGCACAGAAAATGGCTGCTGAGGGATATAGGAAAGTGCCATTTTCACACACTGTTCCTGCATGGAAAGCTATACGGGATGCAAATCACCTCATTTACTGGTAAAAAACATGCAAATGAGGTGATTTTGCGATCCACAAAGCTGGCTGGACTCCGTGCAGGAATAGTGTCAGAGCAGAAATGTATTCACTTAGTAACTGAATACATTTCTGCATCTAAACAAATGGAGGCAGGACAGCTCCTAGAAAACATGTATTACAGTCAAACACACATGCCAATAGCCAAATACAAGGCCATTGGCATTAATAACAGTTTATATATTTTTTAAATTAAACTTTTTTTTTTTTTTTGGCCAATCATGGCCGTTTAAGCTTAGGGCAGTGGCGTGCAAATGGGATCTTGCCGAAAATAAAAAAAAAATAAGAAAAGCCAATTTTAAGTTAATTCTGCATTTTGCCATAACAGTCAATGGCATGCAGAATGTAAACATTACCAGGGAGCACTGGTTGTCAAGGGGAAAGGGTCCGTGTTAGTGCAGTAACTAATGACCTACACACTGGGGCATGCAAATGAGAGGAGTTATACTGAATCACAGATGTCTTCAAAGTGTCAGCTTGTACCTAACCATGTAGGTGCAGCAATACAACAGTGCAAGTGTAAGAGCTGGATGACTTCATAAGGGGGTGTGTCATGCTTGCTGTAAGCTCATTGGAGCTCTGTGGCCCGTGTTTGCCCTTAGCTAAGCACAGCTAAGGAAGGGGGTGTGTCAGATGTGCTTGAGTACTGTGTATATAGACTAAATGGGTGTGTGTGCCACACACCGGGATTTAAAAAAGAAAAAAAAAAAAGGAAATGGCAGCACTGCTTACATTTGGGCTCTGGGTATGCGAGGCACCTCAGGGCTTAAATAGGGAGGAACTGGGAAAGGGGAAACAGCACTAGGAGGGTAATCAAGGAGAACTAGCATAGCTGGCAGGTGGAATGTATCAGAATCAGCCAATTACAGATGCAGTAGCCCAGCACACTAATATAAACTATGCAAACACCCTATAGACTATTTTTTTAAAATGCACTCACTCAAGGCACTCCTTAAAATGGAGAACATCGATATCTGTGCAGTGAGTGAGACCTGGTTCAAGGCTCCAGAGAGCACCCCTGCACTACCAGGCTATAACTCATACCACACTTTTCAGCCATGTAACCTGGACCGGAATGCCAAAGGTGGAGGTGTTTCCATATTCATTAGGGATATCCACACCTCCAGTCTAGTTCCTCAGCATAATGCAGCTGAGGTTATCCAAGTGCAACTAACTCTGGGCAAAACTGCAATCCAAATTGTAGCTTGCTACAGATCCCCCACCATGCCTCAGGATTCCCACTCCTCTTTTCTTGATATACTGGAAAATATTAGGGTTCTACCAAACACCCTAATAATGGCCAACTTCAACTACCCCACCATTAACTGGGAAAACTACTCATGTACCAATTCATTCGCTCAACACTTTCTGGAATTCATAAATTCCAATGCCCTGGATCAACTTATCCACACCCCCACCAGGGGCAACAATATCCTAGACCTAGTCATTACCAACACGAGTGACCGGTGTTCAACACCTGAAGTCAACTCCTCGTCGGTCTGATCCGACTATAAGCTAATCACCCTAGATATCCACATCCCACCCCCACCCCCACCCCCCATTAAGAAAACCATGGTAAAAAATGTCTCCAAAGTCAACTTCATGCTTTTTAAGACAGAAGTGGTGAACTTCATGACACACATGCAGATGGACAATACAGTTACGACTGGTGAATCCTACACAAATGGACTCTATAAGCACTACACGAGTGCATGGATTGTGCTATCCCAAACAGAACTAAGATGTTATCCTCCAAAAAGGAAGCCAATCTGGTTGTCCCCTGCCATAAACAAACTGTAAAACAGAAGGAAGAAACTGTTGCAAAAGAGAGTAAAATCCCATCAGTGGTGGAGCTCCCTTGTCAGACTCAGTAAGAAGCTGAGATCCCTTATAAGACCCTCCAAAACTAGCTATGAAAACAAAATCACCACTACTTCTAAAGACAACCACAAAGCATTCTACAGCCATGTCAAGAATCTCAATGGCAGCACCCAGATCTGCTCTGAATTACAGCACAATGGCACAAAAATTACAGAACCAACTGGTCTTGCCAACATCCTGGCAGATAGGTTCAGTGCTAACTTTAGCCCCCTCTCACCCCCTAAAGGGCCCTTATCTACACAGGAAGAATGCAGAGTCCCTGTAATCACAACTACTAGGTAAACACTGCACTCTCTAAAGCCAAAAACACAGCATCCATGGGACCGGACAACATCCCTGGCTGCTTTTTACACGAACTTCAGAACAAACTGGCTCCCCACCTAAGCACCATGTTCAATCATAGCCTCACATCAGGCTTTGTGCCCACTGAATGGTGCACAGCAACAGTTATCCCACTCCACAAAGGGGGAGCTACCACTGATCCCGAGAACTATCGCTCTATTAGCCTGACGAGCCTGGTCTGCAAGGCCATGGAATGTATCATCATGGAACTCATAAACAAAGACATTGGTAACCTCCAAACTCTGGAACCCACCCAGTTCGGGTTTGTGAAAGGCAGATCATGCCTCCTGAACCTAATCAACTTCTTTGAGGCAGTCACCAAAGCCATAGACGAGGGTAATGTGGTTCACACAGCCTAGCTTGACCTCACCAAGGCTTTCAATGCCATCCCCCATTTCTGGAATTATAGCTAAACTTACTAAACTAGGTATAAATCCCTACATCACAAGATGGGTTTCCAACTGGCTCACTGACAGAACCCACACTGTAAAAGTTGCAGACTCCAAATCTGACTTCAAACCAGTGGCAAGTGAAGTACCACAGGGTTCAGTCCTGGGACCTCTCCTGTTTGTTATCTACTTCTCTGAAGTACAGGCTAACACAAAAGGCCTCTGGCTAATGAAGTTCGCAAATGACTGCAAACTAAGAGCCCTAGTTGAGTCCCCAAATGATGTGGACATCCTACAGAAAGGCATCACTGAGAGAGATGCCTGGTGTTAGAGCCATGGCCTCAAGCTCAGTGCCAAAAAGTGCATTGTCATCCCCTTTGGTAAAAACTCTGTACCCATGAACTATCACATAGGCAGAAGTCTACTTAACACCGAATGTGTGATAAGAGACCTTGGAACCCAGGTTGACAGTAGTCTCTCCTTTGATAATCACATCACCACAGTAGTCAGGAACTCATTCTACATGGCACACCTCATCATAAAAGGGTTCTCATCCAGGAAAAAATAGGTCATTGTTCCCCCTCTACTCGACACTTATCAGACCCATTATAGAGTACAATGCCCCTTTTGGAATGTACCTCACAAGACATCTGCAGCAGCTGGAAAGGCCACAGAAGTACCTCACAAAGAGGATTACTGGCCTAAAACAGATGCCCTACACTGACCGTCTCAAAAATCTCCAGCTTTACTCCGTAGCATATCGCCTACTCTGAGGTGATCTCTGCCTAACATATAAAGCTGTGTCAAACCCAGAGCTGCTAGACATGCTACACCTAAAGAAATCCCAGTCCCTCTGAACTACATTCTCTATGGTCTAAACCTCGTCATTATAATAAACAGGACATACTGGAGGGATAGATTCCTGTCCCAGAGTCTTCCCATACTCTGGAACAAGCTACCCATCTATGCCAAGCAAAGTTCCTCATTAGCACTCTTCAAGAAAAATCTTGATGAGTGGATGGGAAATAGGAAATACATCCCGGGGATCACTTCTGTGGCTCTGTTCAACAGTGGCACAGGAGAATAACTTTCTTGGGTGGCATAAGCCAGAGAACCTTGTTAGCTAGGCTTACTTAGCCCCTTGGGCCAATAGCCTAGTCCCTAGCTATGAACCTATGAACAACCTGTACACCACTATTGTACACAAATGGGGGATTTTTAACTGGCAAAACTAAAAATGTTAGAGGCTGCTGCTGCTTTACTCCATCAATATGCTCCATGGTGCTTTGGATAACTGTGTAATACTGTAGTGTAGCAAACTAGTTAGATAGGAGTTCCAACCCTGATCCTGGCAACTGTGTAAATGTAAGTGTTTGTGTGAGAGAGTGTGTGTATCCTTGTAGAGACCTGATTTTTGTGGTCATTCACACTTCCCTTACCTCTCCTTTAGCACTGCTGCTGATGTCACCCACCTTCAAAGATACCTTTAGACAGCTCTCCAACATATAAGCTCCATGGCACTTGTGATAACTGTGTAATACTATAGCCTAGCAAGCTAGTTAGGTAGGAGTTCTGATCCTGGCAACTGTACAAATGTGAGTGTTTGTGTGAGAGAGTGTGTGTATCCTTATAGAGACCTGATTTTGTGGTCATTCACACTTCCCTTACCCCTCCTTTACCACTGCTGCTGATGTCACTCACCTTCAAAGATACCTTTGCACAGCTTTTCAACATGTAAGCTCCATGGTGCATGGGATAAATGCGGAACAAAGCAATAGCAATAACTACATAGGTAGGGGGTTGAATG
Organism: Protopterus annectens; assembly: GCF_019279795.1. Classification (NCBI taxonomy): domain Eukaryota; kingdom Metazoa; phylum Chordata; order Ceratodontiformes; family Protopteridae; genus Protopterus; species Protopterus annectens. The sequence continues at coordinate 770,392,520 of NC_056736.1, read as the reverse complement.
TCATTCCTGGGAAGTGTTTGTGTGTGTGTGTACATATGTATGTCTGTATCTCAAAGATTTTGGCCCCATTTACACCCAGTACACATCTCAGTGCCTGACGTTAGCAGTCCTGCAGATATCATCTACCTTAGAAGTACCTGTTGGCAGCCCTAAACTATATAAGGTCAGTGACGCATGTGGTAAATGCGTAACCATAATGGTTTGAAAAGATAGATAGATGTTTGAACCTCATCCCTGGTAAATGTGTGTGTAGGGTAAAATATGTTTAAGAATCTCTCACCCACTGCATCACCCAATGCCAGTATTTACAAAGGCTGGTGATGTTCCTCACCTTAGAAGTACCTTGAGAAAACATCCCTCCTATAATCTCCGTGGCATGCATGATAAATGCAGTACACCGTAGTAACAATATATAGCTAGGTAGGGGGTTGAAACTCAGTACTGGCAAGTGTTTGTCGGTGTGATTGTGTAATAACAGGATCCATTGGGGTGGGAGATTTGCTAAATTGTTATGGTGAGGATCTAGTATATGTTACAATGTCCACATTAAAAGGCCAAGAGTTGTCAAACACCATAGAGGTTGGTTTTGACAATCCACAGCCCTAAATATCTAGTGCAATGTGCAATGACTACGTGACAGTATGGATTAGTGAACAATATAGGCAACCCTTCTAATACTCAGATACCACTCTCCACCCATGTATCATTCACAAACACACTTGGCTAGGCAATAGCCACTATATCAGTAGTTCCCCTGCATATTGCCTCACAGATAGTACCCACAGTGTGATTGCAGTGGACTACATGCTTGCTGACCAAAACAGTGCCACTGACATCAGAAAGTACTTTGATGTGTTACATCTCCTGACTGTATGTTATCCAGCAAGTAAAAGGACATGGCACCCTGTTTCATCCCCTCAGTAGCCCAATCAATGTGTACAGTGGCCCATTTGCCATGTTCCCCACTGGATACCTGCAACAACTGTAGAGTCTGCAAATATACCGCACAAAGAGGATACCTTGCCTTATGTACATGCCCTGTATGGACAGACACCACTAACTCCACTGAATACCTGTATCATTCTGTCAATGTAGGTGCAATCACTACCTCAGTTACATAGCCAGGTCTCAACAAACAAGGTCAGGAATGCTACATCAGAAGATACCAATCTGTCCACACAACATGCCCCAGTGACCTCAAGCACACTTTCACACATCACAGAACATGCATGTGGGACATGTGCACAACCCAGACACTGTCCATGTTATGGAATATAGATCACATACATGGAAAGCAATGCACATCACTGGTCACCCACAATAGAAATCTGGATGAGTGGATGGGGAATACAATACCCACCCCTGGGGACCACTCTAGTTACTATACTCTTGAGCCACACTGGGGACTATTGTCATGTGGCCAGATGCAGGGGTATTCCTTGGGCTAGCCATGTAGAGCCTTCAGGGCCATTCACCTACTACACACCTATGAAGCAATGAACCTATGGATCTCAGTACTGGCAAGTGTGTGTGTGTGTGTGTGTGTGTGAGTGTGTGTGTGTGTGTGTGTGTGTGTGTGTGTGTGTGTGTGTGTGTGTGTGTGTGTGTGTGTGTGTGTGTGTGTGTGTGTGTGTGTGTGTGTGTATGTATGTGCGTGTGTGTGTGAATAATAATCCCAGTGTGTTTGGTTGATGAATTTCCCCTGTGGCTGTGGTTATTAGCAATCAGAGGTGTGTCCAAACCGAACATGTACCATTCTCCATTCTACAATAGATGTTGTACATCAACATATACCTATGTACAACCTTCAGCCCTGTAATCTGTCAGGCATATGCAATCACTGTATTACAGACCGGGAATTACAGTGCACATACTGTACTTTGCCTATGACATGGTGGATGTGTCACCACACTGCCATACCCTGTGGTCTTGTTGCAGGGCCACATACTGGTGACACATAGATGCCTAGAACAGAAATGGGATACAGCATGTGAGAATACACCACTCAGCACTTCACTTGTGGGGGGGGAGAGAGAGGTAAATTTGGCACTGAATGTGTTGCCAAGATTTTGGCCAATATCTGTTGTCTCAGGATAGGTATTAACTTTGTGCAGTAACTTGCAGCACTTGTGTTTAATGCTGTGGAGGTTATTGATGTAACTATCTAAAGCTGTTGTGACTGTCATTAGTGTCTACTGCATCTCTGCACCATAGATTCCTGTTGGGGATTCCATGACTGATCCAAAGATGTGTTTGAGGCTAATACAGGAGTTCAACAGTCATGGGACACCACCTTTCCCTGCAAAAGTGTCCTCCTTCTGATGTACACTTCAGTAATGGCAGGGGACCATCACATTGTCTCCCAGAGCTTGGAGGACAGTATCTGGGTTCTGTTGGCTCTGGCTAGTACCATGCATTCATGATCTCTGATCAGTATTAGCAAAAAACTACGGGCACTCATAAAATCGGCTAAGGCCAGCTTCGGGAGAAAAATTGCACAGGACACTAAGGATAATCACAAGGCTTTCTTTAGTTATGTTAGGAACCTGGGTGGGAATTCCCAGATATGCTCAGAATTAGTCCAAAATGACAAAAAATACACCAAACCCACAGACATTGCCAACATCCTAGCTGACAGGTTCAGTGCAAACTTCTCCCTCCCCTCCCCACCAAAAGGGCAAATATCTATCCTAGCAGAGTGCTGCCTCCCTGACATCTCAGATGCTCAGGTAAGAGCCGCCCTCTCCAAAGCAAAAAACACACCATCGATGGGACCAGACGGGGTCCCGGGCTGCATCCTACATGAACTCCAAGAAGAGCTAAACCCAAACATAAAACTACTGTTCAATCTCAGCCTTACTACAGGATATGTACCCAAAGAGTGGCGTACAGCAACAGTGGTCCCTCTCCACAAAGGTGGTGCCTCAACAGATCCTGGAAACTATCGCCCCATAAGCCTGACTAGCTTGGTCTGCAAAGCTATGGAAAGGATCATCATGGACCTCATAAATAAAGATATTGGGGACCTACAGACACTGGATCCTACCCAGTTCTGCTTTGTTAAGGGCAGATCCTGCCTCTTAAACCAAGTCGATTTCTTTGAAACAGTCACCAAGGCCATTGACGAGGGGAAGGTGGTCCACACAGCCTACCTGGACCTTGCAAAAGCCTTTGATACAATACCCCACTCGGGCATTATAGATAAGCTCACCAGCTTAAATATAAACCCCTATGTCACTAGATGGGTTGCAAACTGGCTCAAGGACAGAACCCACATGGTTAGAATTGCTGGAGCCATGTCAGACTCCAAACCAGTTACAAGTGGCGTCCCACAAGGCTCAGTCCTGGGACCTCTCTTGTTCGGTATATATTTCTCGGAGGTACAGGCCAACATGGAAGGACTGTGGCTGACCAAGTTTGCAGATGACTGCAAACTGGGTGCCATAATCGACTCTCCAGCCGACACAAGCATCCTCCAAAAGGGCCTCATAGAAACAGACAACTGGTGCCAGAGCCATGGCCTCAAGCTAAACGCCAAAAGTGTATAGTCATCCCTTTGGCAAAACAAAGTGCTACAAATTACCACATAGGTGGTAATCCATTAAGTACAGAAGAAGTAATTAGGGACCTGAGGACCCAAGTTGATAGCAATCTCTCATTTGACAACCACGTGGCCAAAGTGGTTAGAAGAACATTTTATATAGCCCACCTAATCATGAAGGGATTCACATCTAGATCAGGGGAGGTCATCGTGCCTCTTTACTCATCCCTCATCAGGCCCATAATTGAGTACAATACCCCTTTTGGGATGTACCTTACCAGACACCAGCAGCAACTGGAAAAACCCCAACAGTACCTCACCAAGAAGATCAAAGGGCTCAAACAGATGCCATATGCTGCCCGGTTAAAGAAACTCCAGCTCTACTCAGTGGCATACCGCCTGCTCAGAGGCGATCTGTGCCTGACGTATAAAGCCATGTCCAACCCGGAATTAATGGACATGCTGCACCTCAGAAAATCCAAATCCCATCGAGCTACATGCTCGAGAGACTTGAACCTCAGCACTGAAATAAATAGGACATGCTGGAGGGACAGATTCATAACCCAGAGGCTCCCTTCACTCTGGAATAAAATCCCAGTCCAGGTTAGGCAAAGTCCCTCACTGACTCTCTTCAAGAGGAATCTTGATGAGTGGATGGGAGATCGTAGGTTTACCCCGGGTATCACTTCTGTGTCACTGTTAGACAGAGGCACAGTATACTAACCTCAAAAAAGGGCATAGCAAAATTAATTTAAAATGGGTGGCGAAAGCCAAACACACTCTGGCTAGGCTTATAAATGCCCTAGGGCAGATAGCCTAGTATGAACCTATGAACCTATGAACCTATGTACTTGTTTGTACAGTGCCTATGTGTATGATTCCACAGTCATGCAGCTAAACCCATTGTCATGGGTGCAGTGAAGACATCCACCCCTGTTTTCATGGCTGCAAAATCAGCTTTGGATAGGTTTTGCCAGGTAGTTATCTTTGTGGGGGGTGTGGCTGACATGTTGAGTTCCTTGTTGATTACAGCCTGTGTGAATCTCACCATGCAGGGATTGATATCTGTGGATGAGCAACGGTCCCATATTTTAGTGGCCAACACAGGCCAAGGTGGTTGCATCCTTTACCAGGGGTCAGTATGAGCTGGTCTATGACAATGGAAATGATGAATCCCAGAAGTGTTTGACCACTGTATTGGCATTGTCTACATTCCCCAGGTGATGGAGGGGTAGTTGAAGACTCGTACTATGTCAGTGTTGCGTTGGACCATCATAGATGGCAGGGTGTTGATGAATGTGCATTGACAGTCTAGGGACATAGATGTGGATCCATAGCAGGCTATGGTCTGGATTGCATTATTACCCCAAGGCAGTTGTACTGGAAGTATCTCCAATGCATTATGATGGGATATTGTCTGAAGGTGTTCCTATCCATAATGAATATGGAGACGACAACACCTGTGGAGGTGTGGCGTGGTCCATGTTTGGGGGCTGACAGCTATGGAATGCTTCATAGTCTGATACTGCAGGTATGCTGTCTGTTGCTGTGAGCCACCTCTCCATTACAGCAGACATGTGTCCTTCACTCCGACTGCTATGAGTGACTGCATCCTGACAGCTAGATGTCCACTGTTGAGCAGCATGACCCTCAGATTGCATACATGTGCAGCTGTTACGATGGTAATAACATTAGAAACACTGCCTAATAAGGCACCATAGTGGTGACAAGACACTTAACCAGTACCTGGCAACCCAGTGGTGACAGATGTCATGTCATCCCAAGCAGAGAGGTTCTGGATCCCCTGAGAATGAAACATAGCACATAAGCCAATGTTGCAGTCAACCATCTGTTGATAGTACTGCAGCATCATTCTGGGTGACAGCGGTACACTGCACAGGGCTACTGTCACACCTGCCTGGACCACATAATCAGAGAGTTTACCCTTGTCTCCTGTCATGTAGTCCAGGGAGGTGTGTCCCAAGTCTTTCACACTCACATGGATACGGAGCGATACTTGTAGTTGTTGTGGAGTGACATGACTGGCTGTGTCATGTGTTAGATGCTGGCATGTGATTGATATTTGGCTGTTACCTGCTCCATATTCAACTTAGTGAGTGGGATGTGTGTGCCTCAGTATTGAGTTACCTATGATCACTGTATTGTGCAAGATGGTTAGCCTTAGGGGATTAGGTTGGGGCACAACTGTGTAGGTTAAATATATGTCCCTTGGCATGTGCTATGTTGCGATGTCTGAGTGGGTGTCTGCCTTGCTGGTCTGTGCTGTTTGGGTAGATGTCCATTGAGTTCCTCTGGGAAGGTGGGTGCGTAGCTTTTCATTGTATGTCATGGCTGCCAAAGTGGGTGTCATGGTGAGCTATGTGTTCCACATGGTGTGCTGCAGGTGTTGAACTTATCCTCTTGACCTGCTAGTCCAGTCTTTGCTGGAGAGTGCATATGTCCACATTGGGTGATATATAGGTAACCCTCACAGGTCTGAGTTTTTGGAGTTTAGAGGGGAGGGCTGTCTGTGTACATGCGGTTGTTGTGACAGTGCTCCAGAATGGACAAGTGTACTAGGTTAATGGGTGAAAGCACAGATAACCACTCTTCAAACATGCCAGGAGGGGTGGACATAATTAGTAAGTACTGGGGCGACATCTGTGATGAACGAGTACTGCTGATGGCTCACAGGTGTGCCACACCTCTTACCTGGTGAAGTGCCAAGCCATAATGCTAGTTGGAGTGCAAGACAGAAAGAACTAGCATGATGTATGGGTGGAACAGAAGGCAGACTATCTGCCACCTGCAATACTTTACCACAGCTGTGCAGTTATCATCAGCTTTGGCCATGTGAAAGTTCAGTAAGCTCTGTAGCACATGTGGTAACTGTGTAACACTATAGTAGACATACCTAGCTAGAGAGGAGTTCTAATCCCAATGCTGTCAAGTGTGTGTGTGTGTATGTGTGTGTGAATCATGTACTATCTGGCTCATACCATATTTGATCTATGTACTTCCCTCCACTCCATTTTAGTAGACCTGTTGATGTCATCCATCTCAAAAGTACCTTTGATAGAGTTGGAAACATCTAAGCTCTGTTGCGCATCTCATAACTGTGTAGCACTGTAGTAAAAATGCCTAGGTAGGCAGGAGCTCTAATCCCAATGCTGGCAAGCGTGTGTGCAGATATATATATGTGTGTGTATGAGTCATGTACTGTCTGGCTTATACCAGTTGTGACCTGTGTACTACCCTTTACACTTCCCTTCATTCCAATTTAGTAGACCTGTTGATGTCATCCACCTTAGAAGTACCGTTGGAAGAGGTGGACAAGTACAAACTCTGTAGCGCATCTCATAACATTGTAGAACTATATTAGGGATACATAGATAGGCAGGTGTTCTAATCTTAATGCTGGCAACTGTTTGTGTGTGTGTGTGTGTGTGTGTGTGTGTGTGTGTGTGTGTGTGTGTGTGTGTGAGGATCATATCTTGTGTGACATACCATTTTGATGTGTATACCATACACGGCTGGTGACCACCTCCCACTGCCATTACTTTATATAGTGTGGTAGTAGCATTTACCTCACATGCAGCTGGTTAAACCATTGTACAGTTCTCTGTACAGATGTGTCTGGAATATCCATATGTTTGAAACCTATACATGGTCGGAAGTGGTCTGTGTGCCTTAACAATGCCCATGTATGTGTTCTTATAGCCAAATAGGCTACAGTGACTGTACTGACACACATGGCAGCATGAGGTATCATACCTGACTGAAACATCATTATGATAGGATGTCTGCTGCCCTCACAGGTGGCCAGCCTTGTAGATGCAATACATTAGTCTGGATGATTGGTTTTACAACTGAACTGTACCTGTTATGGGTCACATTAAAGGCTGGAAGAGGTGTGTACTGTCATATTATGGTCCTAATTAGTATGCAACAGGAACACTTTGCATCTTAAGAGGGGTATGTACACAATTTATATCCACTGTATACCAGTAATGTGTCATGCATGACCCTACCTTATGCCATTTGTCCAGCACAATATGCTCGCCTCTGTCCAGACATCTTGGCATTGACAAGTTGTGAGGTATGGTACAGGAATGTTGAATTCACATCATATAGGCCCCAGCAGTGACCACTGTGATGCAATACAGTTAACCACAGTGCAAGTGAACATGCACAAGAAGCAATATAGCTATTACATAAAGCAATATAGCTATTACTGATGGTTGTATGCATTGTAAATTGCATGTGCTTCACATGCTTGAGGTATTGCCAGGCAGCAACAGAACAATGTCATACTTACCAGCTTCAAGCTGCTGTCCCATATGCAGACCAGAGGGTCCTAGGTAGTTGTGAGAGGGGGTTATTGTCAGCAGACAGACATGTGGCCTTGGTACAGAATGGATGCATCATGTCTGCACATCTACAGTACTAATCGCAATAATGCACAATATCCTGTCCTCACCATAGATGTGCACCTCTGTGCATTAGAAAACCCCATCCACTGCAATAGGACCTGACACATGCATGTAGATACAATACAGATACATGTATGTCTGATACATTAGGGTACTAATCCCCACTGGGCCCTTACCTGCAAGCTCATCATCCAGTGTGTGTGTGTGTGTGTGTGTGTGTGTGTGTGTGTGTGTGTGTGTGTGTGCGTGCAACCCACCTCCACAATACTTCCCTCAGCATCATGGCCTGTGTGTTCAGCGTGTGGAGCAATTCTGGTGAGGAGCTCCTCGGTGGATGTCAGTGGGGGCTGGATGGCTGGGCCCCCACCTGTGGCTAGCTGGTCCCTCACTACAGCAGCAGCCCATTGGTGGGCATGGCATTGGAGGTCAGTGGCCCGATGCTGCACATGCACATAAGTTCTGCTGTGCAGGCCGGCGTCATTCACCCTGTGGACCACACTGTTCCACAGGGCAGTCCTTTCCTGCACATCTTTTGCTCTCCATCTACATGACAGGGCATAATGTCCAATCACATATTGGGTGATGATGTCTGTTTCCCCAACAGAGAATGCTGGTAGGCTATCACTCTGCATGTTACCTGGAAGACATGAACATGAAAAGGTCACAGGACCTCATACAGTTGTAAAAATACACATCAACAGTGGATATTACTTGCAAATAATCCACACTACACCAAAACCCTCCAAGCTATCACAGCTATAGCAGTTTGCATTACACACCTGTCCCTGAGCTATCTTATTCCCCCCAATGTTGGATACTTGATTGCATAATCCTCTACCCTCCATTAATTTCTGTGTAGAGGGTTGACAGTGGGTATCTTCCATGTGGATGGTGTGTGGATGGTGGCAGGTCTGTGTTTGACTGTGGTGTGTGATGGAGCTCTGAGCACATGCCTGAGGTCATGTAGGAGGCAGACACTGATGTTATTATACCCCATGGAGATATGCTGTTGTTGCCATCAGTAGACAATATGTACATGCTCACCATTGCTGAGGGGAGTAGTGTGGTTGATGTGCATCTCCCTGTACAACTGGGGTGGAAAAGGTGGCTATATTCCCAGCTAACCTGTGTGATGCAGGTTGCCTATATCCAAAGCATGTGTGTATTAGGTGTTCTTTGCCCCCAGTACAAGGTGAATTGTGTTATTTCATCTGATACTTACAACATATGTGGAGACACGGTTGCAATTGTCCTTGGTGGTGTGGATATGTCCGATTCATAGTCAGCCTTACAGGAAGTCACCTGTGAACTTACATGCTTGCTCAGATATAGGTGGACTTACTTCAAAGTTGTTGACAGCACCTATGTGTCCCTGTACAGCCAATGTAGCAACCTATTATGTGGTTTGTGCATTGCTTCTGTCCACCAAAGTGGATCACTCTACCTTAGTGGAGGCTGGATATAAAGGTCGGGTACTGCTGTGTGCATATAGCTACAGTAGATATGAAGGGTACACAGCCCTGATACTGCCTGGTATTTGTGCAACTGGAACATGACACCACAATAACTCATTTCATAACAATTCCCACCTGCAGTGTGACCTATAGCCTGTACAATTCAATTGAAAACATAACAATCGGGTCTGTGAAAACATATGGAAATAATACTCAGGGCAATAAGCCAGTTGAATGAGTGTGCACAGTCTTAAACTGATATGTTGCGTATGCACCTCTTGAGATGGTAACAGCATTCACCCATCTTGGTCTGGACTCTAACATCATGGCAGATCTTCACTTGGCAATAGTTGGTCACCTTCCTAGAAACACCTTTGATTGTATTTCAATGGAATTGTACAGGTTAGGGGTCACATAAAGATGAGAAACATTATGAAATGATCTTCTGTGATCTGATTGTCATACAGCACACATACCTGGCATTCTAACAAGGGTGTGTACACTTGTGATGTCCATTGTATATAGTTGTGGATATATCTGGTAGTGGTAGGCATTGACAGAGGGTCATAACACAGGTGGAAACTTTTCTGATTAATAGCTGAATATCATGCCTAATCTAGTACCCATATCAGTGTCAGGGCACTGCAACAACCAGTAGCTATACATATTTCTGTCTGTTGTATGCAATGACACTGATATTACACACATGTGCAACATGCACAACCTATGTACCTGAATGCTTGAAACCTATGTGATTTAATATTGTGCCTTCCAGCTGAACATAAGCATAAATACCTGGTATATATTTCTGTGGTATGTTAGTATGGCACACTGTAGTTACAGTCTTGCCACTCAATTATACATCTCAACCTGTTACAGCAGTACGTCTGGACAATGGCACACATAAATGGGTGTCAAAGGTGACATCAGTATTGACACTGTATTAATATAGCTGCACTATACATTAGTACTTTGATTACAAAGTAGGGTTTGACATCACTGTGATAACCTGGAAGATGTCCAACAGTCATAAGTAGGCTATTATGTTAGTATGTCATTGCTCACAGACCCGCCAATGGTTTGGCTGACATAACACAGGTATATGTGTATGTGACTACAGATATCAGTCACAAATATGCTTATTGTCCAGCAGAACACTGTACAGTTGAATGTTATTCATTCAGGATATCACATGCAGTTCAACACACATGTCTGTAATAGTACTTTACTAGGCACATGCCCTCTGTAGGTCTCTTAGCTTTACAAGGCAAATGTGTCATACTCATAATCACAGGTAACATGGATATTGAAAACATCCCATTAACTGGCCTAGCAGTGGCACAGTCACACCTGTTTGACAGACACCCCTACGGTTGTCATATATGAGCTTTCCTTTCCCAGGGTGAGTCAGGCTCCTGAGTTGTGATCCCACCTCACAACCTCTCAGAGCATCACATCTGGACAATGCCTAAAATGATGGGGGGATAAATAGGGACAGACTTGAAATATTCCTGTTACAAACATAGGATGTTTGTAGAATGATACATGTGGCATTACGTTGAATCTTCTTAAGGATGTCGAGTCTCAAACTCAAGTGTTTGCCATTAGAGGGTCATAACACAGGTGGAAACTTTTCTGATTAATAGCTGAATATCGTGTATATATATATATATATATATATATATATATATATATATATATATATATATATGAAAAACAGCAAAAACTCCAACAACAGCAACCATGCGATAATTATACTGTCCTGAGAGTCCAAAAACGTCATTCAATGTGGTTAAAATCAAAAATATCCTTTGGTAATAAAGCAGAGGATCCAAGGTACTTCACAAACACGAAAATTTATTGTGCACTCAGTCGGTGGTTAGCGCTTTCACAAAATGCTTCATCAGACCATAACTGACCAAGTGAGAGATCACATTTAAAACCTGTATCAACCAATCATGACTCTCCTAAGCTACAACATCACTTCCTGAATTGAATCAGGAAGTTCATTTATTTAAAGAGCTAACATTCATTAAATAGTCTACCAATATTGCAGTTCACAAACAAAACAAAACACATTAAAAATTCTTTACAAATTTCCCTCCTAATGTTATAAATCATAACCATAGGAGCATCATTAAAATTCAATCTTTAAAAAATGTAATTAAAGTTAAAAAAGTGTTCGCTGTAAATAGCGATCATAAACATTGCTCTATATCATCACACGAGGGAAATATAAAGACCTAAGCAATAAATACAACTTAATAACCAAACTAAAAACTGTCGATCACGAAATGGGCATATCACCTTTAGCTACACCTCAATCCAATGTGTAAACTCCTATAAACATAGTTCAAACACTTCGAAGCATTGCAAGCTGTCCAAAAGAATTTTTAAAAGAGAACGATAACAACGTCTTTCCTTTCTTACATTCACTCAAGCTGCACTAATATTCTCTGAATGAATCTACCTACATTTCGAAAAGAAAAAACACTCAGCTATGGTAATATAAACAAACCTATCCTACTTACAACCAAAGGACCGACAGAACATATTCGTCTGTGTAGTTCAAACGCTCAAATTAATGAACTATGATGAGCGAACGTTGACGCTAATACATCGCACCATACCAAAATCAAATATAGACTAACAAATTACATACCACATTAAACATAGCACAGAGCTCAACGTTATTCATATATAACTAACCAACACTAACTTTTCTAACAAAAAAAAAAAAAAAAAAAAATCTACCTACATCTAAAAGCAGAGGAATGCATTGCTACAATCATGAAAACAAAGCTATCCAACCTGCAACCAAGCATCCAACAATGCTAGCTTCGTCGGTAGAGGTTAAAGGCTCAGATTAATGAGGATGAAGGCTGTAATAGGTAAGTAAATGCATTAGATCCATGGCACTATACGAGAATCAAAGAGGAACTGACAAAAAGCATACACCATTAAACTCAATACGGAGCACAACGCTAAGCTGCTAAGCTCCGCCCAAGTGACAGGAGGGGCTAACAAAAAGCATACCACGTTGAACTCAAACGGAGCTCAACACTGTTAGCCTACTAAAATGCTAAACCCCATCCATATCACAAAACAGTATTGCTAATGACCAAAGTATTCTAAAAAATAACTAATCAAATGCATAACCAATGCTGCACAGTGACAAACAAATAGGAACTAGTATAGGGAGTAAATAACAATCACAAGAAGTCAGAAAATCGCAGTGAGAATACAAACGGCAATTGCTGACTTCTCAAATACATACAAAAATAGCCCAATTAGCTAATGCAGACAATGCAACCAGTATCTCATAACAAACGTAGTCAAAAACTTCCTACGTACAACATAATAATATTAATTTAAAAATTATATATTATATATTTCTAAAAACAGAGAAAACATATCAAAACTATCTATTTAATATTAATTTACCAAACAGGTTTTATATTAGAGTGTTAAATATTAATGTTTGGTAAATTAATATTAAATAGATAGTTTTGATATGTTTTCTCTGTTTTTAGAAATATATAATTTTTAAATTAATATTATTATGTTGTACGTAGGAAGTTTTTGACTAAGTTTGTTATGAGATGCTGGTTGCATTGTCTGCATTAGCTAATTGGGCTATTTTTGTATGTATCTGAGAAGTCAGCAATTGCCGTTTTTATTCTCACTGCGATTTTCTGACTTCTTGTGATTGTTATTTACTCCCTATACTGGTTCCTATTTGTTTGTCACTGTGCAGCATTGGTTATGCATTTGATTAGTTATTTTTTAGAATACTTTGGTCATTAGCGACACTGTTTTGTGATATGGATGGGGTTTAGCATTTTAGTAGGCTAACAGTGTTGAGCTCCGTTTGAGTTCAACGTGGTATGCTTTTGTTAGCCCCACCTGTCACTTGGAGCTTAGCAGCTTAGCTGCTGTATTGAGTTTAATGGTGTATGCTTTTGTCAGTTCCTCTTGATTCTCGTGATAGTGCCATGGATCTAATGCATTTACTTACCTATTACAGCCTTCATCCTCATTAATCTGAGCCTTTAACCTCTACCACGGCTAGCATTGTTGGATGCTTGGTTGCAGGTTGATAGCTTTGTTTTCGTGATTGTAGCAATGCATTCCTCTGCTTTTAGATGTAGGTAGATTTTTTTTTTTTTTTGTTAGAAAAGTTAGTGTTGGTTAGTTATATATGAATAACGTTGAGCTCTGTGCTATGTTTAATGTGGTATGTAATTTGTTAGTCTATATTTGATTTTGGTATGGTGCGATGTATTAGCCAACGTCAGCCTCCTCATAGTTCATTAATTTGAGCGTTTGAACTACACAGACGAATATGTTCTGTCGGTCCTTTGGTTGTAAGTAGGATAGGTTTGTTTATATTACCATAGCTGAGTGTTTTTTCTTTTCGAAATGTAGGTAGATTCATTCAGAGAATATTAGTGCAGCTTGAGTGAATGTAAGAAAGGAAAGACGCTGTTATCGCTCTCTTTTAAAAATTCTTTTGGACAGCTTGCAATGCTTCGAAGTGTTTGAACTATGTTTATAGGAGTTTACACATTGGATTGAGGTGTAGCTAAAGGTGATATGCCCATTTCGTGCCAGTCGACAGTTTTTAGTTTGGTTATTAAGTTGTATTTATTGCTTAGGTCTTTACATTTCCCTCGTGTGATGATATAGAGCAATGTTTATGATCGCTAGTTACAGCGAACACTTTTTTAACTTTAATTACATTTTTTAAAGATTGAATTTTAATGATGCTCCTATGGTTATGATTTATAACATTAGGAGGGAAATTTGTAAAGAATTTTTAATGTGTTTTGTTTTGTTTGTGAACTGCAATGTTGGTAGACTATTTAATGAATGTTAGCTCTTTAAATAAATGAACTTCCTGATTCAATTCAGGAAGTGATGTTGTAGCTTAGGAGAGTCATGATTGGTTGATACAGGTTTTAAATGTGATCTCTCACTTGGTCAGTTATGGTCTGATGAAGCATTTTGTGAAAGCGATAACCACCGACTGAGTGCACAATAAATTTTCGTGTTTGTGAAGTACCTTGGATCCTCTGCTTTATTACCAAAGGATATTTTTGATTTTAACCACATTGAATGACGTTTTTGGACTTATTTTAAGCTCAGGACAGTATAATTATCGCATGGTTGCTGTTGTTGGAGTTTTTGCTGTTTTTCTTACATTTTGTGAGTTTTTCAACACAGCATTTACCTAGCTGGGTGTAGTTGTTCTCATTTTTATTGCCATTTATATATATATATATATATATATATATATATATATATATATATATATATATATATATATATATATATATGCAAATGTCTAAAACCCAAACGGCCGGGCCATACTTATGGGAAAGTGCTTTTCACCGAAGAAGCACTTTCGCGTAAGTATGCCTCTTGCTGAGGCCATACAATGCAGCGCGGTCTCTGAGCTAAAAAGTTAATGTAGTGTTTTTTTTTTTTTTTTTTTAGTAACACGCTTTAACGAAAGCACTTTTTCGATAAAAGAGCTTTCGTTAAAGCGTGTTTGGTGGTTATGGATTCGGACATTTGCTCATTCGAGTAAACGTCCTAGATCCATATATATATATATATATATACATATATATATATGTGTGTGTATATATGTATATGTGTATATATATATATATATATATATATATATATATATATATATATATATATATATATATATATCTATATATATATCACCTACAGAACACCAACAGCCCAAAACACCATCACCCATATGGCCAACAGCACCAGAACTGCACAAAAAAGGAAAATATGATCGACATTTCACAATGTCGAAATTCCGTCCCCCACACTTCCCGTACCTTTAATATACCAACTCCAAGATCGCACTAGAGTGCAAGAATATAGCAATAACCCACGCCTAGTTGTTGGTAATGCTGGATTTACCCACAGTTGGTGTGATTTGGTCACGAGGGCGAAGCCCGAGTGGCCAAACAAAGACAACCATGGCTAAATCCAACATTACCCACACCCAGAAGTGGGTTATTGCTATTACACAATGACATTATTTAAAAAAAAAAAAAATTACTTTTCTTAAATAATGACATTGTATAATTTCTCCTTGCTGCCCTTCCACAGCTGTCTGGTATTCTGCGGCAGTTCTGATGTACTGCGCATGCGTATGCTTACGCAGTACTTCAGAGCTGTGGGTGGAAGCAATGGAGAAAGCAAGATCCCCGTTGCTTTTTACAAACTGTCTCGCTATGTTAAAGGACTTTAACATAATGAGACAGCTTTAAAAAAAGCAATGGAGAATCTCCGTTGCTTTTTTTTAAGCTGTCTCGCTATGTTAAACCCATTTAACATAGCGAGACAGCTTTAAAAAAAGCAATGGAGAAAGCAAGATCTCCGTTGCTTTTTACAAAGTGTCTCGCTATGTTAAAGGAGTTTAACATAGCGAGACAGCTTTAAAAAAGCAAAGGAGAAAGTAAGATCTCCGTTACATTTTTTAAAGCTGTTTCGCTATGTTAAACTCCTTTAACATAGCGAGACAGTGTGTAAAAAGCAACAGAGATCTTGTGTTCACCGTTGCTGTAAAAAAAGACTTACACTAATTGAAAAAGTCAGGACAACCGAACCTTTTTCCATTAGTATAAGTCTGAATTACAATGTGCATGCTGACCAATCAGCATGCACATTTTAGAATATTAATGGGGAGGTTGTCGTATAATGGAAATTTTCCATTTCGCACTATTGGGAGATCGTGTTTCCCCATTGTCGATATTCTGAATGTCAGCCATATGGCATCAGCCATATAGGTGTCGGCATTGTGAGCTGTCAGCATTCTATACGGGACCCATATATATATATATATATATATATATATATATATATATATATAGACATTTCACAATGTTGACGTTCATTTGGCCGACACCATATGATCGACATTTCAAATGTCCACCATGGGGAACCGGCATCTCTGTACAGTGTAGAATGTAAACATTTCCATTTCCGCACTGTAGTGCGGTCTTGGAGTTGGTATATTAAAGTTACGGGGGGTGTGGCCTCCCTGCTAGCATTGTTAAAGTTAGTTTTTTATTTTATTTTTTTTTATCTA
>NC_056736.1:770288469-770370969 GCF_019279795.1 Protopterus annectens | reverse complement strand
GTGTAGTACTCTTTTTATAGCAGGGGACTGTTACAGTTATTTCCTATGTGTTATGCTTTGTGGATGTGTCAAATAATTGAAGGTGTAGAACTCCTTTTATAGCAGGGGGCTGTTAGAGTTATTTCCTATGTGTTTTGCTTTGTGGATGTGTTAATTCAAGATTACGTGGTTCGGGAATGTATATTTTCAGTATTACCGGTGTTCGAGATTCTCATTTCGGTATTCAGACCTTTGAGATTCTGAGCATTCGGGATTTAGTAGTGATCCCATATATATATATATATATATATATATATATATATATATATATATATATATATATATGTGTGTGTGTGTGTGTGTGTGTGTGTGTGTGTGTGTGTGTGTGTATATACACATGAGTCTAGGACTGTTGAACAAAAATTCAACAGTCTGAATCCACTATCACCGAACACACTTTAACAGAAGCGCTTTCACCGAAAAAGCGCTTTAGTTAAAGTGTGTTAAAAAAAAAAAAAAAACATTACATTTACATTTTTGCAGGGGGGCAAGCCCCCCTACTTTAATATTCTCACTCCGAGGTTGCACTACAGTGGGGAAAATGGAATTTTCCCTTATCCCCACTGTAGTGCAATCTCTGCAACAGGCATACTTATGCAAAAGTGCTTCTTCAGTGAAAAGCACTTTCGCGCAAGTATGCCCGGCCGTTTCACATTCGGTGAAATGGCCACTCAAACATTAGTCATGGACCCATACACACACACACACACACACACACACACACACACACATATATATATATATATATATATATATATATATATATATATATGTATATATATAGACTAAATTTAGGCATGCTGAATCTAGCTTTGGTTGTATTACTCGAGCACTAATCCAAACCATCTTTTTTTGGAGAAAGTTCCCCTGCACTCTAATGGCAGGAGTGTGCAGATAGAACTTGTCTGATTGAAGACTGCTGGATCGGTGCTCAGATTTTAGCTTTTTATTGGTTAATTGGTTAATTTTTTTAAATCAGTTTGCTCATTTGCTACTGTTATATACAAAATAAATACACTTTATGCATCGCCACTTAGCTAGGATTAAACTATTCCTGGCGCCATAAAGTCTACTCTTTAAATTTTCCATTAAAACTAGCCAGTTTTTAAGTTTTAGCACTCAAATCTGTTTCTTTCAGCTCAGCACTTGTTCTGAACTCATTGTAAGCACTAAATAAGCTACAAAATACTACAGCACTCAACTTTCCTCACTTGTCTAAGGAAAACAGTTTTTAGTACTTAATAAATAAGCACCTATCCAGGCATGTGTAAGGGTTAGCTCCCAGTGTTTTCTCCTGTCTACCTGATGAATCTGCGCATCTTGGAGCAATGCAGCAATTGCCTCATGTACACATACCACTCTCTCCTCCTACCACCCAACACTCCAACCTGTGAGAGATGCACTTATATAGCCAAACTGGAAGCAAAGCTGTCTTCACCCAAGACTGGACTTGACAGTCAAGAGGAGAAGGTAAACACTTGCACCACACCACACTCATCACATAGTCCCTCCAAACCTATACCACCAAAACACACACATAGAAACACAAAATACACACTTACATTTGCGGAGGCTCTCAATAAAAATCTGCTCAAGCAACAGAGACCGCCAAAGCAGAAACACAAGCAATCTCCACCCCCAACACAACCCAAATGAGACATAGCCCACAAACTCAGTGTGCCACTCAACCACAGCCCATAAGACATAACAACGTACCAGCACTCTAGTCATAGGTGACTCTATAGTCAGGCACACTGATGTTCCACTCACCAGGCTAAACAAGGAGAAAGTTAATGTCAGCTGCCTGTCAGGTGCCAGGATACACCACATAATGCACGCACTCAGATCACTTCACAACAAGTACAAATATGACTCTGTCATTGTCCATGTTGATTTGAATGACCTAAGACGTACCACCCAGGACTATATGAAAAGAGACATGGAGGAGCTCTCCGATCTTGTAGCCCACGCAGGTATGACCTTTGCCCTGAGTAGCATCCTGCCATCTCCCAGAATGATACCACAGTAGAAGGACAAAATGATTGACTTAACAATTGTCTAAGCTTCTGGTGTCATTCTAAGGGGATCCAGTATCTGTCTGCCTGGGATGACATGATCAACAGACCACAATGCTTTCCCAGAGATGGCCTGCACCTGTCGCCCTTGGGATTCTGGATACTGGCTAAGGCTCTTGCCACCCCTATAGTGCCTTTTTTAGGCAAGGTTCAAATGACAAATTCACCACTGTAACAGGTACAAGCAAGCAAAATCTGAGGGTAATGCTACTCGATGCTAGAAGTCTAAACCTCAAAATGCATTCACTCGAGGCACTCCTAAAAATGGAGAACATCAAAATCTGTGCAGTGACAGAGACCTGGTTCAAGGCTCCAGAGAGCACCCCTGCATTACCAGGCTATAATTCATACCACACGTTTCAGCCACTTAACCTGGACCAAAACATTAAAGGTGGAGGTGTGTCTGTATTCATTAAGGATATCCACACCTCCAGACTAGTTGCTCAGCATAATGCATCCGAGATTATCCAAGTGCAACTAACTCTGGGAAAGACCACAATCCAAATTGTAACTTGCTACAGATCCCCCACCATGCCCCAGGATTCTCACTCCTCATTTCTTGATACACTGGAAAATATTAGGGTACAACCCAACACCCTCATAATGGGCAATTTCAACTACCCCCACCATTAACTGGGAAAACTACTCATGTACCAACTACTTCGCTCAACACTTTCTGGAATTCATAAATTCCAATGCTTTGGATCAACTTATCCACACCCCCACCAGGGGCAGCAATATCCTACACCTGGTCATTACCAACATGGGTGACTGGTGTTGCACACCAGAGGTCAGTTCCTCATTTGTCAGATCCAACCATAAGCTAATCACCCTAGACATCCACATCCCGCCCCCACCCCCTATTAGGGAGACCACCGTAAAAAATTGCTCCAAAGCCAACTTCACACTTCTTAAGACAGAAGTGGCAAACTTTACGAAACCCATGCAGACAGACAATAGAGGTACGACTGCTGAATCCTATACAAATGAACTTTATAAGCACTTATACGAGTGCATGGATCGTGCTATCCCTAACAGAACCAAGATGCTATCCTCCAAAAAAGGAAGCCAATCTGTTGGTCCCCTGCCATAAACAAACTCTACACCAGAAGAAAGAAACTGTTGCAATAAAGAGTAAAATCCCATGACTGCAGGAACTCCCTGGTCAGCCTCAGTAAGAAGTTGAGATCCCTCATAAAATCCTACAAAGCTAGTTATAAAAACAAAATTTCCACTGATTCTAAAGACAACTAGAAACATTCTATAGCTATGTCAAGAATCTCAATGTCAACACTCAGATCTGCTCTGAGTTACAGCACAATGGCACTAAATATACAGAAACAACTGATATTGCCAACATCCTGGCAGATAGATTCAGTGCTAACTTTACCCCTCTCTCACCTCCTAAAGGGCCCATCTCTATACTGGAAGAATGCAAAGTTCCTGTAATCACGGCAGCACAGGTAAAAACCACTCTGTCCAATACCAAGGACACAGCATCCATAGGACCTGACAACATCCCAGCCTGCATTCTACATTAACTACAGAATGAACTGGCACCCCACCTAAGCACCATGTTCAATCATAGCCACACCTCAGGCTTTGTGCCCACTGAATGGTGCACAGCTATGGTTATCCCACTCTACAAAGGGGGACCTACCATGGACCCTGGGAACTACTGCTCCATTAGCCTAATGACCCTGGTCTGCAAGGCCATGGAACATATCATCATGAAACTTAGAAACAAAGACATTGGTAATCTCCAAACTCTGGATCCCACCCAGTTTTGGTTGGTAAAAGGCAGATCATGTCTCCTAAACCTGATAGACTCCTTTGAAGCAGTCACCAAAGCCGTAGACGAGGGTAAGGTGGTTCACACAGCCTATCTAGATCTCAACAAGGCTTTTGAAACCATCTCCCACTCTGGAATTATAGATAAACTCACTAAACTAGGTATAAATCCCTATGTCACAAGATGGATTGCCAGCTGGCTCACTGACATAAGCCACACTGTAAAAGTAGTAGACTTCAAATCCGAATTCAGACCAGTGACAAGTGGAGTACCACAGGGTTCAGTCCTGAGTCCTCTTCTGTTTTGTATCTACTTTTCTGAAGTACTAGCTAACACAGAAGGTCTTTGGCTAATGAAGTTCACAGATGATTGCAAACTAGTGTTGGGTGGTAGGAGGAGAGGGTTGTCTGTGTACATGAGGCAATTGCTGCATTGCTCCAAGAAACTCCTAATGATGTGGACATCCTACAAGAGGGCCTCACTGAGACAGACAAAGCCATGGCCTCAAGCTCAATGCCAAAAAGTGCATTGTCATCCCCTTTGGTAAAAACTCTGTACCCATGAGCTACCACATAAATGGTAGTCTACTTAACACTGAAAGTGTGATAAGAGACCTTGGGACCCAGGTGGACAGTAGTCTCTCCTTTGATAATCACATCGCCACAGTAGTCAGAAAATCCTTCTACGTGGCACACCTCATCACAAAAGGTTTCTCATCCAGGAAAAAAGAGGTCATTGTTCCCCTCTACTTGTCACTCATTAGACCCATTATAGAGTACAATGCCCCTTTTGGTATGTACCTCACAAGATATCTGCAACAACTGGAAAGGCCACAGAAATAGCTCACAAAGAGGATTACTGACCTCAAACAGATGCCCTACGCAGACCGTCTCAAAAAACTCCAGCTTTACTCCGTCACATATCACCTACTCAGAGGCGATCTCTGCCTAACATACAAAGCTATGTCAAACCCAGAGCTGTTGGACATGCTCCACTTAAAGAAATACACGGTCTAGGGACCTAAACCTTGTCACCACAATAAAACAGAACATGCTGGAGGGATAAGATTCCTGTCTCAGAGACTTCCCATACTCTGGAACAAACTACCCATCTATATCAAACAAAGCTCCTCATTATCACTCTTCAAGAAAAATCTTGATAAATGGATGGGAGATAAGAAATTCACCCCGGGGGTCACCTCTGTGGCTCTGCTCAACAGGGGCACAGGAAAATAATTTTCTTGGGTGGCGAAAGCCAGGATACCTTTTTGGCTAGGCTTATATAGGCCCTAGGGCAAATAGCATAGTACCTACCTATGAACCAATGATATATATATATATATATGTATATAAATATATATATATATATATATATATATATATATATATATATATATATATATATATATATATATATATATATATATATACAAATACATTTTGCTACTGTTGAATGACTGTGCTGCATTATATGTTTGAAAATACATCAGATGAGCCTATAACTCAGATGGCTTAGTGGTACATTTCTGTGGCTATGGTGTGCAGGGTCATGGGTTTGAGATTTGCAAGGGCTGATTATTTTTATTGCTGGGCAGAACAAGGGCTGTTGGATACAGAGTGATTAAGGCACTTTTAAGCAGTTGTAAGTGGGTTTGCACGGGTTTGGATGGTGGTAAGCAATGCTAATTTCCGGTTAAATATGCTTACAGACAGTTAGGCTTAAGAGTGCTTAATCTATGTAGGCATTGCATTGCATGCAAACAGGCTTAATCCTCCTGCTTATTACTGCTTAAAACAGCTTACTCCCACTTACCCCTGTGCTAATTTCTTTAAAAGGAAAGAAAAAAGGGGTGATAGGAAAGTCGTGAAAAAGGGGGCACACAGAGGGAAAGACAGTAGGGAAATTAGGTAGGGATGTGCAGGATGGGTGTAGGGAAGGGCCATAGCTGTCCATTTCTTCTACAGCAACAGCTGTGCATATCAACTGAATTTGGAGGTATATTTGGACACTCAACCCCCTGAGAGAGGGGTGAGGACAACAATAATGTGTTGTGAAGCCAATTAGACCAGATTATATGTGTCCAGTGGACATGTGTGCAAAATGGACAGCTATGTATGGGGTGACATTTTTGGGGGAACAGATTGCCCTTTTTTTAAGGTGAGAGTGGGATGTTGGGGAAGGATAGTAGGTATATTTGGGGAGGTAGGTTGGGTAGGAAAACAGACAAGGCAGAGAAAACAACATACAGGGGTGGTATATGACGCATGTGGGGGGGTAAACACCTTAGACAAGGAGCGGTGTTTGAAAATCAGAAGCCCATGAGCCCCCAAAAGTGAACAGTGGGACTGAGGTCCCCACAAATGGGCAGGCACCACAGCACCTTCACGGCCCCAAAGGTGGCTGTGCTGGAGCCTGAGCAGAAGGGGCAGGTTGACCCTCTAATTGCATCATGCGGCCCTCAAGCTGGCATAGCAGATCTCCAAACTCCTTTTGGAGCTCGCTATGCACCAATCCCCGGACTTAGCTTCAGGTAACGGTATCCTATCCATGCCTGCTCCCAGGGGGTATGAGCCCCATCCCCTGAGGTTGTTCCACCCGAAGGTGGTACAGGACCAGCAGACGAGGATGTCCCGAGGTGGGCCCCAGAAGTGCTGGGGCCCGGTGCCATGGCCAGATGGGAGAGGTGGGTCCTCTGGGACTGGCCTTCCCAAATGTGCTATGGTGTTGCAGTTTTAGAACATATGTGAGTTAGTAATAGTCAACACAATCCATGATTAGTTATAACCGCATGCATAGATATTCCCATTAACCCAAAACAACAGATTTGGAACAGTTGCATAGTAAACAGAACACATGGATATATGGAACCACAGTGGCCATTACAACGGCATGCAGGTTGCATTGATAGCAACAGGCCACCAATGATAGTGTTTTAACATGGAACATTAATAGAAACACATTTCAATATTTGTTGAACAATAGGACATATGTCCCAACAGTAGGTTTGGTGTAAAACATACCCATTGATTTGTGTGCTTAGATTATTGTTACAGATATGGTGGTGGGGGGGGGGCAGATGTCAATTAACAACTTGTATATCCTTGCAGTACTCACAACTTTAATGATCATTGGTCTAATCATTACTCTACATGTATTATTACAATAACCTATGACCTTGGTTTGGGAAGTGCTATGTTTGTACACAGTGTATAATTCAACCTTCTTATAGCTACTTTTTACTTCTCTTACCTGGAAGACCTGTGGGGGAATGGTTGTTAACACTACCTGACTGTTTCTGCACATATTCACAAAATCCTAGTTGAAATTATGATTACAGCTTACTACCACTCCTGAGATTCAAACCATGGCTGTGTCTAGTAAAAATACAACAATTTGTGTTTCATAAGATTGAGCTATTGAGAAACTGCTGTTTCCTCCTTCCCTGTTTTCTGTCTAAGTCTCTCTTGGTTGTACAATCTGACATTGTAATTACAACATTCTTATACAGACATTCCTAGACATATTTTTTATGTAACACAGTGTGTGAAACAGTGGTTAACACAACATTACTATTCAGATATCAGATCTTGGTGAATGCAACACGTGAGGCCATACAATACCAGAGTAAACACAACCAGTCGAGGATTTAGAACTTTATTGCCAGGCAGTTACACTTTTATTTAAATATGACCTATATGGGACTATTACTGTCATATTGTCTGGTTTATTCAGTACAAACCATACACATTTTTATACTGCCAGGTGACATTTTACTCCTTTATATTTATTTGGTATGACTACTACAAGCAGGATTGTTACTCACCAGACTCACGATGCAGCCTTTGCAACCTACTGGCATGGGCTTCCTAATTCACAGCCCACTCAGCTGCAGCTGTAATGGAAATAGAGAAACATTTAGGCATACCTATCCATCACATACACAGGCTGGACTTTGGTAAACAGTTATTGCTATGAATACTTACACACTGCTTTGACAACACCCCTCTGTCTTTCTTCTTTGCCCCACTTTTCCAAGAGCTCCCTCTTCCTCCATTTTAAGTCGTCATAGTGGTGCCGGACCTGCTCACCAGTCCAAGGGATACCAGTGGCACTGATGAGATCATGGGCAAGACTTTCTCAGGCTTCCGCTTTGTATTGGGTGCCTGGGTACTGGTCCTGCAGCAGTCTCACATCATGTTTTTTACAAGGAGTCCTACCATGAACTTGGACGCCTATGTGCCCCAGCTCTGAACCTGAAAGCACATTCCCTCTCCAACACCTGCCATACTGTCTACAGTAGGGAGCTACAACCAGTTATGAGCTGATTTCCTGCCTGCGAGGTTTAAATACGGCCGATTTCCCACCCTTTGCCATGATTGGACAGTTTTGAATATGCTGAGCTAAGCTAGGCTACAGGCAAACCTGCTTAGCTATGGTTGACAGTGCTTAAAGGGGCAGGTTTAGCACTGCTTACCAATGGGCAAGTCCACTTAGCTGGGCTACTCATTGCTTAGCATTCATATTTACACAATGCTTATGCCCAGTCACCATAGCTGTGCAATGTTTAACATTGCTTATGTTTTATTTTATTGGACTACCACCTGTATGGGATTGATTCATCATTCATTACCTATTATAAATTTGTTTACCTTCCCTGACATCCCCCAATGTACTGTAATTATATTTATTCTTGTGTGACTATACTGTATGGGGCACTTGTGTTTCTATGAGGGTTTCACTACTTTATTACACTGACACCTCACATTTGGGCCTAATACACTACTCTGGTGGAGAAATATAAGTTATTTCCTACATAAATATACAAATAAATTAAAATTGTAATGATTACACATACAAAATGGAAATGGCTATGGTGAGGCTCGAACCACGAATGACTATATGCAAGGCATAAGCGCTCCCCACTACACTATTGTACCAATGCTTACATTGGATGTCTATTGCTATTTAACTTATTGTGCCATTTCAGCTGGGCTAAGCATAGTTAAGCAACAGGCACACCCATGCAGCTACACCTAAACTTTATTGCACATGTGAAAAAAAATATTTGTTGCATTTTTTGCTTCATACCCTTCATAATATCAATGCTAATGCTAAACCGATTATTCTATCAACTTTCTAGGTTTGTAGGGACAATTATCCCTTATGGCTTTGTCCAGATTTCTTACCCTGACAGGTTGGAAGGTGTAACAAGCATTCTCACTCTATTTAAATTGCCGTACGGCAATTCTGGTGTGGAGGGGGCATGTGTATTGTGAGAGCACTGCTCTTAGATACACCTCCTGCACTCATACACAGAACAGTATCCGTATTACAGCATGGCAGCACACCTTCATGAATATGCATGGTGCATTGCCATGCTGCATGGAAACAGTCCCTTCCATGCAGGAATAGCTTATTCCTGCATGGAAGTTTACTGAATCTAGTGATCCAAGGGCAAGTGTTTTTGTAGTGTCATGATCAAATTGTCAACATGGTATGTAGTGGCCTCGTGATCCACCACCACAGCTATCTGTTTTGCAAAGCACACTGGTCAGTCTTCCATAAAGTTTTCACACTCCTTTCAACTGGATGCTTTCTGAGAACTGTGCTGTGACTTCTGTGGCATCTGTAGCTAGTCTACAGGTCTAAAGAATGTGACTTTAAGAGGAAGGTGTTCAAATTTGGCAGTGTGCATCTTGTATCAGTGTGTAAAAAAATGACATTGGTGATATATAACAATGGTTGACTCAACAGATGTGATATGTGTAAATGTACTGAGTAGTAACAATTTTACAGGGAGACAGCTGTTATCCCCTCAGCATTATACTTCTTTTTAAAAGAGGCCATATGAATTCAAGCACACTAGTCATGGGATCATAGGATCATAGGATCATAGGAGGTTACTAGGCTATTGGCCCTGAGGCCTTTATAAGCCTAGCCAAGAGTTTAGCCCATGTTTAGACAAGTCAGCACCCAATGCCCCTGTCCAGCAGGGACACATGTGGAATCCCAGGGGCATATTTTCTGTTTCCCATCCAGTTATCCAGGTTGCTCTTAAAAAGGAGTAAAGATGTACTCTGCATGATGTGGAGAGGGTTTCTGTTATCCATTCAAATGTCTGCTTTCTGACAACTGAGCTATAACTTATTCTGTGGTGTCAATAGTTAGTGCAGAGGTTAGAGAACATGAGTTAGATAGGCAGGTGTTTGAATCTGGCAGTATGTACCTTATATTAGTGTGTGAGGACACTGATAATATGCTGGAATGGCCTACTCAAGAGACATGATGTGTGAAATTCTACTTAGTGGTAAAATTTTCACAAGTGGAGGATTTTTCCAACAAGTACTGTACTCCCTTTAAAAGGAGGACCTGTACATTCAAACACTCTGGTCATATTATCCATTCAACTGTCTCCTATCTAACAACTGTGCTATGACATTTTCAGTGACATTAGTAACTAGTGCACAGGTATAGAGAACATGAATTAGTCAGATGTTTGAATCTGGTGAGGTGTACTTTGTAATGATGTGTAGAAAGGAGTTGATGATATGCAATAATAGCTTTCAAACTGGATGTAATGTGATAAATTCTAGTGGGATTTGATGGGTGGAGTGTTTTGATCTTTTAAGTGCTGTACTCTCTTGTAGACATTTCCAGTATCATAATGTACGTTTTCTTCTATCTTCCATTTCACATAACAGCATTGCTATTCAATATTTGGAAATAATAATTCACATTTATCATTCTATGGCAAAAACTGCTGAGAACTTGCCTTTAGCCTCTTAAATATGCTGACCATCACACAATGGTGCTTAGATTCAGTGCTAAGAGGAAATCAATGTAGGCATGTGCGGACATTTCTTATGTCAACTTCCACAGTTCACTGTAATCCTGATGTGATGCTCAAACTGTCTGTAAAGTATGCAGAGACTTTTTATCTATCAGTTACTGTTGTTTGTTGAGCAATACTCATGAGTCATTCTTCCATACTGCTGTAATACGCTCTTCAAATATGTGCTTTCAGACAACTGGTGTACAAATAGTACTGTGGCATCAGTAGTTAATATACAGATTATGAAAACATGAATTGAGTATGCAGGGGTTTAAATCCAGTATGGCAGACATTGTAACAGTGTGTAAAATACTGGTTGATATGCAATAGTGACTTAATGCATAAATGTGCTGTGACAGAGTCTACTGGGATATGATACTTTCACAGTGGGTTGGGTTTACTCCTTTATGTGATTTTGTTACTTTTAACCATTGCCACATTCATTTACACATCAACTGTTTTTTAAATACCTTTATTTAATTATCACATGTGACTTCCTCAATATCTATGATTTGTGAAAAGAGCTCTGCAACTTGTTTTCTGGTTTTAGTAGGTAGCTCACAACTCAAGAGACTGTGAGGCAGACAAAGGTCAAATCTATGTTGATCTCACTTCTGGATTTCTGTCAACTGATATGATCATATGGCAATAATGCCAAGTAAGCATAAAACAGCGGTAATGTGATATGCATATTTGATAGACTGCATACCTCACTGACATCATGCATTTATTCCTATGTTTGGCAGTGTCTTTCACTCCTCATCTGTGTTATATACATTTCCCCCATGTATTTTACATTCCACAGCATTATTTGTAACTGTACTTGTCTATAAGTATTCATACCTCTTCAGAACGGTTTACTATCAAAACTCCAAAATGCATTCCATTGAAATGTGCATATAACGAATCATAACACTGAAATTCATGTATACCAAGCCCCTAATGTCGAATCTGCATATCAATATGGGAATTCAACATTAGTCAACTAACATGCAGTCCTACACTGCATCATACATCACTTTAAGATTTTGCAGGGGGACAAGCTCCCCTGCACCCCCACACCCCCTACATAATATAGAATCTAACTCAGACATCACACTACAGTGGGGAAAAGGGTACAATTCCCAATCCTCAATGTACCGCAATCTCTACGTCAATGACCGAATTCATGTTTGCGAATGCACTGGGCATTCATTTAAACAAACCTAGCACAAGAGGTGGATTCACAGCACGTGTCGACAAAATAACATTCCACAACCTGTGGTCACCAAAATCGCCCTCTGCAATTTGATAGCAAACCCTTCAGAACACTTTCTGTTTTGGTGTATTGTATTTCTGTTCATCAATTTCCATTATAAATGTTAAAGGTAATGAGATGGAAACCAGGTGTGTACATTTTGTTTCTTGATATATCCTAGGCTGTTCCCCTGAGATGTATTTGGCAGCCACCTCTTCTGTACATACTCTGTAGCATACCTTACTAATATTTTCTTCAGATAATTTTGTTCTTGATCCAAGCCAGGAGTTCAAACCCAGGCATTTTGTTTGTTCTGATATTAGGTGGTCTCTTCCCATTAAATGTATTTGGCAGCTTCCCCTTTCTTGAGTGATCTAATAGCATACCTTGTTAATACTCTCTTCAGTTGAATCTATTCTTGATCAAAGTCAGGAGTACAAACCCAGATATGTGCATTTTCTTTGCATGATATCAGGTAGTCTATTCCCCTGAAATACATTTACTTTCCAGAGTACTCTGTACACATGCTTTGTTAATAATCTATTGCCATGAATATATTATTTAACAAAGCCAAGAGTTTATGCACAGCTATATGCATTTTGTTTCCCTTGATAGCACCTGTTCTGTACCATAGAAATGTGTCATTCCACTCACCTTTGTTCCCAATACTTTTATAGCATGTCCTGCTACTACAGTGGTTTGGAACATGTCAGTGACACTGGCAGAGGGTTCAAAGTCATCTCTAAGGTTGCCTCTTTTAGTGCTCACATGTGTTACATTACACAAACTGCTAACTATTCTGTCTTACTTGTGTCCAGTAAATGGGCTACATTGGCATTGTCTTAACATAATTTATATGGATTCATATGCCACGGTTCTGTTGGTGATTTGGGGATTCGTGCTTTTAATTATTTAAGTGAACTATGGATTATTCCCTGGATGTGTCATGTATCGTGGTGGACTTACATCATGACTTCCTCATTGGCTACTCATACTATGGCCCTTTGAGTGTTACATTGCCGAGGAAAAGTTCTGGCTTTGTTCCTCTTGAGGTCTGTTACTTTCTCTGTTTTATTGCAAGCTGCAGGCACATGTGACACATTCTATTGGTATGTGTTTTTTATGACTCCTTGGACTATAAAGTTTGTAGTCTCATCCCTTAACATTACAAGTGAATATACTGACATGTGTACTGCGGTACTGCACTCAACCAACTCGGAACAAACATCATTCATTTTTAAACTAGCTTCATGATATATTATGGATGCAGAGCTAACAGTCCATTGTTGTTAGGTATGTACGTGTTGTTACACCACATTACTGGTTTACTATCATATCCCACATCTCCTGTATACATAATTATTACTCGTCTTGAGTTTCACAACTTGTTGACCTTTGGCATTATAGTTATATGCTGTTTCTCCTGACATTTATTGTTCTCTGGCATTTCCTGGAGTATTTCTATCAATAATCACAGATCCTTGGTGTATCCGATGTCATATCTAAATGCTGCTGCGCAACTGTTATTCTAACAACTTTCACAACATATGAGTGCTATTTGTTTAACTTGAGCTGTCAAAAGCTTTTAACTGCACTCCTAATTACCTTGTTATGAATGCCTTGAAACAGATTCAAATAAAATAAACACTTATATAATCCAATGGGTTAGAAACTAGTCATATAATAGATCAGAGAGCATATCTCTTGACCTCTTAGAACAAAAAATATGGACAAACCTATAAATAATAGGGGGACAAAGGGCCAAAAATAACAACACTTTAAATATTGCTCTTACTAATTTAGAAAGTTAATGGAATTACAAGTTTTGCATTAGCATGAATTTTCTGAAGGGTATGATGTCTGAACTCAAATGTCTGTCATTATTTTTTTACTTCAACCCTCAATGATTTACCAAATATTTTCCAGAAATCCACAATTTTATGAGAAACAGACAAAAAATATGAGGCAAAAATATGGACATTCTGCAAAAATCTGTACAGGTGAAAAGTATGCCAGAGAGTTATAATTAATAATTATGGTTCTAAGTGAGAAAGCAGGCATGCTGGAGTCCCACAGGGACTGGTCTTAGATTAGGAATAAGGTTAACTGTTCAGAATGCTGGATCCTGCCCACAGCTAACTTAGCAAAACTTAACAAAAATAAACAAATAAGTCCTCTTTCCAGAGGGTAAAAAACAATTCATTTAAGGGTTTAAGCATATTTTTTATTCAACAATGGATGAGTGTTCTTGTTTTGGGACCAGTGTTATTTAATATAGCCTTTTCATTGTTTCTAACACCTAACTCCTACTGGTTCACCAAGTACACAGATGACATTAAAACTGGAGATTTACTAACTAGTCATAAGGACATTAACAAGTGTAATGAGTTTCTATATATAACACACATATAGTTGAGAGGCATAGCTTACAAATTAATACTGATAAATGTTGTGTCATTTTTTTTTAAATGCTCAGCTCGGTCTGTCTTGGCTATGAATAATGTAAAACTTAACATTCTGAAAGAATACAAACACATGGGAGAAATAAATTAAGATTTAGAGAACAGGCACAAGTTACAAAATCAAAGTCTATGACAATTTGGGGCTTATATTTAAGAATGTCCCTTCACATGACTATACCATGATAATTAAGTTAACTGTTGCATATTTCAGATGTGATTGAGTATAATTCATGATTCTGTCTTTATAGCAAATATAATATGCTAACCACTGAGAGTACAAAGAGGAAATGCCATTTTCTCAATAATGTTGGACCCGAGATTCTCTGTCTTTTTTTCAGTTAGATATAGGCAACTTTGGGGTAAAATGTCAACTTACAAAGCTTACCATGATGAGGAATTTAAAGTATTAATGCATATTGAACTTTTACAAACTAAATACTTCTCTAGGGGTGCCAGGGAGGCATTTAGAGTCAAGAAGTATAGAACAAGTCAAAGAACAAGTTTTATAACGCAATCGCTGGTCTGTGCATGGAACAAGACACAATGAGGTAAAGGCAAAGGGAGGCACTTTTAACTTTCAAGAATTCCCTTATTACACGGATGGATACCTGGATGGGACACTTACTTCATTCATTGAATCTTTAAACCACAGTCTCATTGCCCCAATGGTTTCTAGTGCAGTTACCTAACCAATGAACTTATGAAAGCTGTATATCATTTCATGCACCTACATTTTTTCTGTAGCTTGTAGTACATGGAGCAGACAATGTTCCATGCACCAGAAGAATTAAGACTGGATTTCTGAAAATGTAAGTAATTATTTTGTGTACTCTGCATAGATGGTAAGATTCACCTTTCGAGATTCACTTTGCTCTGCTCTTAACATGACTTTCTTGATATCCATTTCTCAAACATAAACATAATAAGTTGGTTATGACTAGAGATCCAGATATAATCCTCTGTATTGTCAATCAAGAGTATTTGGAATATGAATTACAAGATATTGTAATATATGCACTTTTTTTCCAAACATCTTTATTAAATTTACACATATGACAAAGACAATCTTACATTTATATAAATGAAAAACATACAAAATGATATCACTGTCAGACCAAATGTTTATTGACCAGCACATACGAGTCCTTGCTCATTTGCAGCTCACCCTTACAGCTAGGAAATTAACCTTGTAAGTCAAGAAATTCCACTTTGCATTGTAAGGTTTCAGTAGTCCACTACAACCAGCTTTGCCATCACAGACAGTATATAAGTAAAATATCTTATGTGCTTTATAAAGCATCATTCTGTTATTAAGATGACCACTTGACTTGGCATTTTTGTTTGGTACTGGCCTTTCTGGGTCACCTTAAGTATTGCACAGCACGTTGGCTTGTTTGAGAATACTGTGACCACTGGAAATGCGTGAACCCCAACCATGTACTCGTGCTTAACTCGAGTACATAAAAGCTCCAACCATAAATATGCAAAGAACGTTTGCATACAGATAAAGGTAAACATGTTAGAAGCATTTCCCATGAGTGACTTCATGCCCATACCCTTCTTATGTGTACATTTTCACACCAAGATCACTGGAGCTCTGAAAAAGAGCAATCATTCATAAAAAAATATTTTAAATATACATTTTTCTGCATTACTCACTGATTGCTGAGTTCAGAGAACACATGTTGTGAGCCTAAGTGCATGGGCACATAGATAAAGTTTGCAGCCCATTAAAGAGACTACTTAAGTTTCTAGTGCCTCCAACCGCTGCCTGGTTAAGTGACTTACTCAAGATAACACATTAGATAAAGAAGGAATGATGGGTTGGGAGGGTGGCCTAATGGTTAAGGTGTTTGCCTTACACACACGAGGTGCAGCGTTTGAGTCTCACAAGGGATAAGTGGCTAGGCTTAAAATGGCTCGCAAGGGCATTTAGCCTAGTACTAATCTAGGAACCTATAACAGTCAAACCCTGTATTTCAGAAGTTACAACTCACAGCTTTAACTCTGTACATTAGTTCCAGACTTAGCATGTGAACACATGTTGATCAGTAAGCACATACACAATCTATGCCTCAAGCTCAAATGCTCACTCAAATAAAGTGCATTGATATGTTTTTGTGTTGGCATAATGGTTAACACGTTTCCCTGACAGATTCAAAGTGCAGGGTTTGAGTCTTACCTTCTGAAGGAAAATTGGCTAGGCTTAAAATAACCTGCAATGGTAGCTAGCACTTAACCTAAGTCAATAAAGAAAATTAAGTATTAAGTATCTTATTGTCAACCTCTATTTGCTTTGCTTATGAAAAAGCCAAACAGTGGTTAGTTTTAGGTGTTTTTATTTAAAAACATTTATCTTAACTTCTTTTACTGCATCAGCTCTTTCTTGATGTCAGGCATGATATAGGATTTATGTGTATAATCCCACTGGGGACATGTTCCCTTTTCAAAGGGCACCTTGGTGTGCTGTCTGATTATGTAGTTTGCACAGAATCACATAGTATGCAAATTAAGTTTGAAGGAATCAAACCTTGTACTCCTGGTTCCAGGAAGCAACTCAAAGCCTTAATATTCTGTGTTAACTATTTATCAGCAGATGATAAATGGCAGTGTATTAGTTAATGATACAGCTTTACAACATTTGGTTTTCTGGTGCTGTTTCTGGCAGTGGAGCCCTTTGTGCAAAATTTGCAAAACATCCTTTGCTCTGTATGGTTTTCATGGAGGCTGCGATTTCTTCCTACATCCCAGACACATGTGGGAAGGTGAACTGACAATGTTTAAAACTACTCGTAAGTGTTTACACGAAGACACTGTGTTCTGTGACGGATGGATATACTATCAAGAAACTGGATCCAGCTTTATCCCTTTTGCTAGCTGGGATATGTTACAGCTCCACACAATGCTGAAATGAATAAAGTAAGAATTAAAAATTATATATTTTGACCCTCGTTTTCTCTTCCACAGTCCTTCACATGATGACTACCTCCATTCTTTCTCTTGTATGATAAAAAAAATGTAAGGGGAAAAAGGTTTATAATGCCTCTTCAATCTCCTGTACACTGTTTAAAACACTCCAACATCCTTCTAAGTATTCTTATTTTGAAGTCAGTGTTTTCTGAGTATTAACCAAGTAAGTAATTGCAAATAAAGCCAGTTAGCTCAAAATCCTAATCAGGAAATGAGCATTTATTATTCAAATGCATCTTAATAATATGAAGTCTTATTTGACTCTAAAATATGAATGTAGTTATTAAACCATAATGCATTAAAACAGATTTAACATTCAGTCCCCTGCAGATTTAGTTTATAAAGTACTTTACAAATAATTTAAATTAAAAGCTTAGAAGGACAACATTAAGAAACAAGCACCATATGTTGCATTATGATTAAACGTAAAAGAGCTGTGCTGGAACAGAAGCTTCTGAGCATAGCAAACTGATAAGTTTCATTCACAGCTGCATATCCAAAAGGCAAGGAGATAACAACATACTATCAGATTTAACTTCCAGCAAAAATTAGGCACTAGTTGAACAAAGCCATCAAAACGCACTGATACCTTTCAACTGTCCAGATTTTGGAGGGATACCCCTAATTTGTTCTTAAACGTTTGCATCATGCTTTTCACAATTTGAAATTATTTTGAGAAGTACTTATTTAACAGTACCTGTAAAAAAAAGTGTTCCTAATGTGAGGCATTTTCCCCAAATAATTTTTGCTTTGTCAGTGTTTTTTAACTTTCATCTGTGGCAGATTATACACAGCAAGTTGTGCAAGTTTGGAGAAACCGGTTTGATAGAAAAATTAGGACTGTAAGGTTTGTTGTATGGCTGAAGCTGGCGTTATACATAACTGCATGGGTTTAATAGAATAATTACATTCACTGTACACTGTTAAACACTTAGCTACTCTGCTACTGATAGCGGTTTCCACCAAATTTGTCTAAATCACTAGCCTTAAAACACCTGAGATAAGTGCATTTTGCATTTACTAAGTTACTGTGATAGCTGTTCACTTCTTTTGGAACTTATTAGACCTTATGCATTGCTTTGGTTTGTACTCTAATGACAGTGGGGGAAGAACTTAACCATTTCCATGCCAGTGATTGCTGTAGGACCTTGGGGTGTGCTATTTTGGTATTCATCAGTGTGCTTCTTTGAACATTTTTGTCTTTTCTGTGTAGTTATAAATTCCCCACATTTGCATGGCACTGTTTATCCTGCAGACATTTTTAATTGTGCACTGCACGGAAGCAGCCACTTAAAACCTTAACTTTCTCTATATAACCTCTACTGCTCAAATTCCTAACATATTTAACAGACAGTAGCTGGGGAAGAGGCCCTGATTTTTACTTAGTGGCCCATTGTTCTTTGTGCGTCAAGTTAGAATAGCATTCAGTAAATGAACTCCAAACCTCATAAGCATTTTTCCCTTCAGCCTACAATGATAAGTATCTGGAAGTAAAGATTTGCACTTCCCAACCATTTTTTGTAGCCAGTGTGTTTGAAATGGGCATCCTAAGATGATGTAGCAATTGTCCCATGTCTACTGATAACCCCCTACTACTTAAACAAATGTTATTGGAGGCAAAGCTCACACATGAAGCCACCATAAATAGCAAGCAGGTTGCCATTAGTATATAGCAACACAGTAAACCAATTGCACATACTTCAGACCAAGCACATTTGCCTACATATGCTGAGGCTTTTAAAAGTAACCTACCTAAACCACAAAGGCCTACTAAATGTAACTTAAGAAATGAAAGCAACCTCACAAATAAACAGCACAAGCAGCACTCAGCATGAAACAGACATCTAAAGGTCACACACTGACTCATTCCAAAAGTCCATAAGGCAATCCTTGGTGCAGTTCAATATCCTAGTCAGAGGTGACTCTATAATGAGTTACGCCAGTGCATCACTCATCAGGCTGTGCAATCAGAGAGTCATGGTTACCTGCCTATCATGTACCAGGATTCACTATGTCATCCGTGCATGCAAGTCATTGCACTACAAGCACATGTATGACACAGTCATAGTACATGTGGGAGTAAAAGACTTGAGACATACCTCCCTGGAGTATAAGAAGAAAGACATGACGGAGCTCTTGGAATATGTGTGTGAGGCAGGTACGAATGTAGCCGTAAGCAGCGTTTTGCCATTACTGACAGTGATGCCAAAATATGAACAAAAGGTTATTGATTTCAACAAATGGCATAGCTTTTGGTGTCATTCAAAAGGGGTACAATATACATCAGCCTAGGAGAAGATGGTAGACAATCCTAGCTGCTTTCTCAGGGATGGCCTGCAGCTACCCTTTCCAGGCTATCTTATATTGGCTAAATCCTTTTCCACCCCATAGTGCCTTTTTTAGGTAACATCAAGTTTTTAAATCTTCCAGCATAATAAAACAGAATCCAGATAACAAAATGCTGTTCTTCTTCAGTGGTAGGATTCATAACAGAAAACTCCACGCCCTGCAGGGATGCCTTACCTTGAAAGTATTGGCATATGCATTAGCACAGAGACCACATTCAGGACAATGAGATCACTCTGTCAGTGCCGAGCTTTAATGCCTACAACACAATCAGCCCTGCTGCAGTAGATAGGGTACTAAAGGGTCAAGTGTCACCATATTCCTAAAACAATTCACCCCCAACTCCAAGACAAAATAAAAATATAGAACTCACCCACTTCCAACTTGCTATTAACAAAACCACTTATCATATCATAGTTAACTATAGGACCCACCTCTATGTCCCCCTTGCCCCGTACTTCCTACCTAAATACTATGCATCCCCATGCATAATGCCAAATAACATTCTTCTTGGAGAGTTCAACTCCCCTCCATTAACTGAGAGACTCATCCGCAAAAATACATGTCCAGAAATGTCTGGACTTAATCAAAACAAAATGCCTGGAGCAGTTAATCCATGTAAATGCCAGGGGTGATAAAAATCCTGTACTTGGTCTTTCTCAATATGGGGCAACTTTGTTCCCCACAAATTGTAACTTCATCCCTGGACAAATTAGACTGCAAATCAGTCATATTCACTATAATACTGAGTCCAAAGCATCTTCCAGTGGCTCAGTATTCAGAGATTATGCCAAGGTTTATCATCTAGAGTGATAGGCTTGCTAAATTCAAAATCCTCTTCCAACCTGATGTCTGTACTGCCTATGTGAAATCCTTTAATATCAAATTTTATGCACACGCAAATAGCTGTATAGATGCACATGTCCCCCTACAAAGTAAATAAAATGCCAAATTTAAAATTAACCCCCTACAATGGAACTCTGATATAAATAGGCTCTCTAATAAAATGAAAAAAAAAAAAAACACTCATTGCATGAAAAACTAATTTTAACTCTTAAGATGACAAAAAAGCTATAGTTAAACTTAATAGGGAACCCCGGACATTGACCAAATCAACCAAAGCCTGATAGGAGGTAAAAATATCCACTCAGACAGAGGATAACCATAAAACATTCTTTAACTATGTTAGAAACCCCAGAAACAATGCCCAGCACTGTACAGAGCTAAAAATAAATTATGTCACATACTCAAATCTAGAAGACATAGTCAATCTTAAGCAGACAAATTTAGCTCAAACTTCGCCACCTATTCCCTACTATATTCCCAGATCATATGCCTGCATCTACATTCCTCCAAATGTGCAAAAAATAAGTCCTTGAGGCACTATCTAACACCAATTCCACTATTCTATGGGAACAGGTAACATGCTGGGCTGCCTACTGGCAGCCTGAAACAGGACTTGTCAGGCCCCCTATATCGACTATACAATATCAGCCTTCAAACAGGCTTCATGCCAGATGAACTGAGGATAGCGGCACTTATTCCCCTTCCACAAATGTGGGGCATAAATGGATCAGATTAATTACAGAACCATAAGCCCAACAAGCCTCCTCTGTAAAGCTATAGAAAGGATTACTATGAAATTAATAAATAAGGACTAGTTAACCTATAAACTTTTGACTCAAGGCAGTTCAGATTTGTCAAGGGCAGATCCTCCCTCCTCAACTTGATCAACTTCTTAAGTAAGGTTTCTGAAGCAAATTTAGACATCACAAAGGCATCCAACACCATTTCCACACTGAGATATCATAGACAAACTTTGCAGCTAAATGCATCATCCATCCATCCACCCACCCACCCACACATATATACATACATCCACAACCCTTTTCCCATTTTTGCACATGGGGTCAAGGTGTTTCTTCAACAGTGACAATCATCTAGAGCCAAGGTTCACACTGCTGGGTGGCATATCATTAGATAATGTATTGGGAAGCAAATTGGCTCACAAATAAAAGTCAGAAAATTGGGCTGGATAGCTCTACCTCTTCCAAACACCTGTCATTATTAGTGTACCCCAAAGTTCAGTAATTGACCAATCCCTCTTTGTCATTTACTTCTTAGAGTTAAAGCAAATGTCAAGGGCTTATGATTGATCAAGTCGGCAGATGACTGTAAATTTGTGCCATCATGAACTCTCCAGGGAATATAAAGATCATCCAAGAGGGCCTTTCCTAAACAAATAGATGTGGTTAAACTCATGGACTAAAACTAAAACGAATGCTAAGAAATTTATAATAGTATCCTTTGGCAGGTATGACTCACCTTTGTAACTATCACATTGACAAAAAAATCCCTGAAAATTGATCCTGTAGTAAGGGATCTGGGGACATATGTCACCAATGAACTGTCATTTGATCCCTCCCCCCATCCACTATTGTAAGGAAGTTGTTTTTCATTGTATAGCTTTTATCCAAAACTATGTCATCCAGGTCAAGGGCTGTAATCATCTCACTGTACTTGTTTCTCATTAGGCTAACTGAATGTGATGCCCCTTTCAGTACATACCTGTCCAAACGTGTCACAACTTGAACAATACAATGCCATCTCATTAATGAAATGAAGGTCGTAAGTCATAAAATTATGCAAACCATTTCAAAGTCTTGTTCTCTTTTTGGTATTCTATAGGCTGTTAACAGGTAACCTCTGCCTCATGTGTAGAGCCTCATCAGGCCTTATCCTATCAAACTTATCACACATATGCAAATCCAGTGGTCATGGAGAAATTAAACCTAAATCTATATTCTTATATAATTTACTGTATAGCAAATTGTCTCACAAATAAAACTCATGGGATCACAATCTCTTTTGCATGTAAATAGGACATGGAGCGATAGGTGTGTTTTACAGAGAATATAGTGGCTATGGAACTATCTTCCACTCCACATAAAGCAAAGTGCTTCTCTTACTATAGTAAATATAATTTGGACAAATGGATAGAAAAACAAAATTATCCCCCAGTTTATTATCTGTGTCCCTCGTGGATAGGGGCAGCAAGTAACTCTTCAAATTTATCATTGTCCTGCCCTCCTTTGGGTTATTCATACACAAATTAAGGGCTAAACATTACCATAGGTATGTAAAACTAGGTTTCTTAAAATAGTCTTAAGATAGTCACAGATCAATAGACAAGTAAGTGTCTTTGAACCTATGAACTCAATTGCTGTCCATTCTTTACAAGGGGTCTATATTAGTTCATCGAAGGACATCTCCATCGAACACCTCTCCATCGACACAAAACCATCGAAATTCACTTCTGCAAATTGCGGAATATTTCCCAGGGTGAGGAAGTAGTTGGTCAACTCCACAACTTTGCCCTTTTCCCAACTGTAATGCAATGTCTGAGATGGTATATATAGTTAGGGGGTGTGGGAGTCTGGGGTGAAGCCCTCCTCTTGGGTGGGTTTGATTTAGTGCGTTGTGTGTCCCATTGTGTTATGGGACAATTTGTTTCATTGCCCTGGGAAACATTCCATGAATTGCAGAAGTGAATTTCGACAGTTTTGTGTCGATGGAGTGGTGTTTGATGGAGATGTCTTTTGACAAACTAATATAGACTCCTTTACACATAGCTGTTGACTGAAAAAGGAGAATACTATACTAAAAAGTCAACTATTGTTGCATTTTGTCACATTATTTAGATTATTATAGTTTTCTCTGTCGATTAGAGTTATATGAAAATGTATAAATGAATGTAATAAATTTTCATTTCTTTGAAAAAAGGAAAAACAAGGGTACTTATGTCTCTCCCAACCATAATATATTCTACTGACAGTTTCTGAATGATCCCCAAGTATATGAAATAACTGAGTAATGAAGGGTTGGTGAATGGAATGGTAGCTTATCATGTGATTATCGCATATTGCATTTTACTTCAACATTTGTGTGAAATGTGGACACAGACCAAAAGGAAAGAATACACACAAAAAGAATATGGGGACTGGGGTGCAGATCACAGGCAAAGAGATAAAATCTTTGAGGAAGGAAGTTGAATAAAGAAAAGGCATTTATATTTTTGGTCTGGAAATGTATTATAAAAAATTTAAATGAACTAAAAAGGATGAAAGCAAGAAGTTTAAGTTCCTACCTGCAGCCATTGTGTGAGAGGAGAGGAGAGGAGAGAAGGAATTCCATGTAAACCTCTGAGATAGCAACAAAATGTACGCCCATACTTGTTGGACCAGTTCGTACACACACCAATTAGCCACATTTACTGTAAGACTGAAGCCAGAAACATCCTCCAATAATTCACTTTTCAAAAACTATGCTAATGTTGAGTGATAACGTAGCTAATTCAACATTCTTTTCTCTCTGAATCATTTGTTGACAAATTCTACACACATGTAAATAGTGGCATAGATGCATCTATCTCTCTGAAGTAAATACAATGCCAAATTCAAAAATAAAGCCCTGTAGTGGAACCCAAATATAAACAGGCTCTACAATAAAAGAAAAAAGCTCATTGCAGATAAAACCAAATGTAACTCAACAAATGCTAAAAATGATCTTGCTAAACTGAACAGGGAACTCCGGTTCCTGATCAAATCAATCAAAGCCAGGTACAAGGTAAAACTAGCCACACATGCAAAAGAAAATCATAAGGTTTTCTTCAGCTGTGTTAGAAACCTCAGAAAGAATGCTCAAAACTGTGCAGAGCTAAGAGTAAGCAATATGACATACTCTCTGCCAGAGGACATAGCCAGATTACTAGCAGATAAATTTAACTCCAGGTTCACCCTCCTATCCCAAAACATAGCCTTACTATTCTGAGGAACAATTCCTCAAAGGACTATTCAGGGCCAAGAACACTGCTTTTATAGGTATTGATAACATACCAGGCAGCCTATTGGTCAGTCTAAAACAAAACCTCTCAAACTCTATACATTGGCTATTTAATATCAGCCTCCAAACAGACTATGTGCCAGACAAGTGAAGGACTGCAACACTCACCACCCTACACAAAGGTGGGGCATCAATGGACTGGGGCAATTATTGACCAATAGGCCTAACAAGAGTTAACCATATGGCTATGGAAAGGATCATTATAGTTTTAATGAAAAAGCACATAGGTGACCTACAAATTCTTAAGCTGAGATACTTCAGTTTTGTCAAGGGCAGATCCTGTCAACTTCTTGAGGAAGATTATTGAAGCAATGAAAGATGGAACATTTCTCCGCATCACCTATCTAGACCTTGCAAAAACATTTGATATCATCCCATACTCTTCTCAGGAATAGTTCATAAATTCAGCCAGCTAAATGTAAATCCCTATTTCCCTCTTTGGATAGCAAACCTGCTCACAGACAGATTCCATGAAATTAGTCTGTGTGCTCTGTCTCCTCCAAATGACCTGCCACTATTGAGCCACATCTCTTAGGGGTCATTTATCAAGGTCAAGGTTAATGTTAAGGGCTAATGGGTGACCAGGTTTGCAGATGACTGCAAACTTGGGGCCATCATAAACTCTCCAGAAGGCACCAAGATCCTTCAGAAAGGCCTTTCCCAAACAAATAGTGGGTGTCAAAACCATGGCTTAAAGCTAAATACCAAAAAATGTATACTAGTATCCTTTGACAAGCATGATGACCCCTGCATTTACCACATCAACAACACAACCCTGAAGATTAGTTTCATCTCACTATATAGAGGAGGGGCATTTACGGGATAAAATCTTCCAGAGAGATGTAGCTAAAAAGATTAAGGGGTACTTTGTCAGAAAGTATGTTTATTTATTTATTTTTTTGCTTTTAACTACCAATGTTTTCATCATGTTGCAATTGATAGATCCTTTTTTGTCAAATCATGCTGTCTCTCTGTTTTAGAAACTTTGATAATTCTGATATGAGTAAATTATGCTACTGTATGCAATCTCACTGTCCACGTGTCCCACGGGAATTACTTGTCTTGCTTTGATAAGGTGATGTTTACAGAATGTTCTAGAATATTACACATATTCAGTGCTGCACAGCAAGTCACAGTCAGACTGAATACATTCTGTGAGCGTACAAGGCTTGTGTCATTGGCAAAAACTCTGTAAGCCATATTAGCAGCAGGTATATGCCAGGATGTGGCCGGGAACTGTGCAATGGTCATGATGCTCTACTAGCCAGCTGATTAGGACAGACAGTTGTAATGGACAGTTACCATTTATTCAGGCCATTATGATGTCATCATGTAGTGCATTCACTGGGACTGAAGAAATGTTTTGAATGCGCCAGTGTGTGCGGCATTACTTATGCACGTCTGATGCCACATAAGACTAACATAACCCCTAATGATACTATTGCAGTGCTTGGGATGGGGTCCAGTGTCATTAGTGAGGTTAGTTAATGCAGTTGCCTTTTTTTTTCTGACTGCTGTCAGCATCTTTTTCATTTTGTCTGACTGAACGGATCACTTTATATTGCAAAACGATGACACTAAGGTTTCACACACCTGTTTGCTTGTCCAGTGTGTCCATATCACATTATGTTTGCATTCAAGACTGAGACACCTGTAGTTATTATTGTTATCTTAACAGATATTCAGTTTTTTCTGCGTCTCTCTATAACACCAATTACAGTGGCAACAAAGAAAATATCACTTAGTTCTGAACCCATGATGTATACAGAAAGGAAGGACTGCAACAGATCAGCTCCTGCTCTGTATCATGGTAGCCCAGGTACAGAAGGTAGCCCAGAAGTGAAATTCTTCACACTATTTCCAATATGTTCTAACATTCTAAGTCAAAGTGGTATGCCTGGCTCTCTTCCTTTGTATTCATTCACACCTAGATGTGGCTCTTAAACCCTGAATAGTAATAATGATCCTTGAATAATGGCCTTACACAAGAGTCAGTCCATCTCAAGCTGCATAGTACAGCTGAATGCTTATATGAAATTAAGATTTTTATTCTGCCCAACAATTACTAAGTTCCTTTAGCTTTATAATTTCAGATACTTTCTCATCAATCAGTCAAATGTGAAACCACCTGGACTACTTCTGAACAATGTGCCATGTGATCAACTGTGCTCTTGCAAGGTTACCCTACTAAGTTTTATTGTGATGTACTCTTGCTTCTCTGGCTTATACTGAACTTTGAGA
This sequence comes from Protopterus annectens, assembly GCF_019279795.1. Lineage (NCBI taxonomy): Eukaryota > Metazoa > Chordata > Ceratodontiformes > Protopteridae > Protopterus > Protopterus annectens. The sequence continues at coordinate 770,344,073 of NC_056736.1, read as the reverse complement.
TCATATTTTTCCAGATTTATTAACGTTCTTTGTAACCAAGATGGAACTTAAAATAAATGTGTCTTCTAAATACCAGTTTGTTGAATAAAACCCTGCATGCCAGCAGCTTGGAAGAAAATGCAGACACTACATGATGAGCAAACACATTTGTAACTCTATCTCCACTCTGGTTTACCTTAGACAGGTAATGACCTGCTCCTTCTCTCTGCAGCTTCCTCCTGTCACCTGATTACATAACTCACTAAGTCCATCTCCATTCCAGTGTGAGCATATGAGGATCCCCATCTCAGCTGTTACCACTGGAACTCACTCAGCCCATATTATTGCTCTTTCTTGCCTCAGCACCTTCAGGCCAGTCATTTTCCTTAATTCTTTCACTTAGTAGCACTTTTGGATGCCCCTGTATCCCTCTAGCTATTATAACCTTTTGTTGTAGTATGGCAACAAAGTCACTCATGGATTGCTGTTCCATAATACAGCCTCCTTTTCATCAAAATCTGTATCTCACTGGCCAAAGCTTACCCTTTTGCTCCTTCCAGAAGCCTCACTCCCTGTTGATATTGTGGAGTTCTTTGCTACCACCAGTCAGGTTATTGTTTTTTTTTTTTTTTTTTTTTTTTAGTCCAGAAATTTAGCTGGATAATCCATTTGCTTACCACCACTTCTTCTTGCCCCCATATATCTGTTAGGTTCATCTCACTTCATATAGGAGGGTGTACCTCTCAACCTCTTAGAGCAAGAATTTGGACAAAACCATAAATAAAAGTGGCACAAAGGCCCAAAAATAATGACAATGTTTAAATATTGCTCTTACAAACTTGACAAAATAACAGATTTTGCATTAGCGCAAATTTTCTGAAGGGTATACAGTCTGAAACTCAAATGTGTCATTATGTTTGCCACTAATTTGCCAGAAAACCATGATTTCATGAAAAATAGACTATAAATACTAAGCAAAATCTGGACATTCTGTGAAAATCTGTATAGTTGAGAGATATGTAGGAGGGGCATTTTTGGGATGAGATCTTCCAGAGATAGCTAAAAACACTGAAAGCACTGAAGGTGTGGTGTCAGCAGCTCAGCAGGCAATTCACTTGCCTTTGGTGCTGGAAAATCAAAAGGTTGTGGTTTCTATTCCCACTACAGGTGAATGGGTTAATTTTCCTTTACTGAGAGTGCAGTGCCCCATTAGGGGATGATATACTCCAGATTGCATTGTTCTTCAAATAAAATGTTTAATTGATGTCTCATCTGCCTCACTTGGAGGCAGATCTAATGGATTTAAAAGGTCCATTGCACATATTGAAAAAGGACAAGTAGAATTTCCCCAGGGCCCTGGCCACATTTTCCTTACCACTTTTGGTCTCCTGTAAAATGCCACTAGCCACATATGACCAACCTGGTCAACAAAAGATACAAAAAAATAAAATAAGAACTAGTTAACATCACAGATTATCGTGTGTGAGTGAAATGCAAAGGCAGGCCTGAAACTAAACAGAAGTCTCAGATATTTGTGTATAATGTTAAATATACTAATATATTGATATCAAAAGACTAAAATTAAACTCTCATAAAGTTAATACCATAATTGAATATGTAGAAGCCAAAAAATAAACTCTCATAAACTTAATACTATAACTTAATATGTAGAAGCCAAAAAATAATTCAACCCTTGTACACTTCATTTCCAAATCTATGCCAAACCTGTCACCTTCGAATTAACATCATTTAAGTACAGATTTGTTATGCACTATGCAAAGCAGTAAAACTCCAAAAATCGTATATGTATACGTAAAATAAAATATTGCAAAATATGGAGGACATATAAACCAGAAGCACTCTGAGTTCCTCATAGTTAATACAAAACCACAAATCAAATAATGGAAAAACAAACTATATAAAACAGAAATCAAATATACATTTAAAATTAATTCCAATATTAAGTTTGTAAAATATTTAAAACTCATTCCAATATGAAGTTTGTGAAATATATAAATGTCACAAAAAACAAAATCTACTAATCAGTCTAGCAGCAATTTTAATAAGATCTGATCTATGAATAAAAATAAGGGAATATTGGCTTAGCCAAAGCATACATAATTAAAGACAAACTATCATAATATGTAATGATTTAAGGCAACACATAAACATTTGTACCAAATCCACTGCCAAGGGAATTGGTATTCTGCTGCACCTGCTTCAAACAGAAACAGTATCCTCCAACATGCTCCACACAAAAACAGAAGACAAACCCACTTACAGATGAACATATAGTAGGATGTTCAAAGCAGACATGCTGCCGGCAAACACGTTTGAAAAACCGGCAGCACAGACCAAAACATGAAACAGCGTATTAACGTCACAGCTCTGATAAAAAATGAGGTCTCTGCATTTCATAGACTTCACAGGTTCTTAATTTATTTTATTTTATTTATTTATCTTTTTTTGCCTGGGACATTCCTACTAGCCTAGTGTCCTCTCCTCAGGGCGAACCAAGGTGGTATTTATACTACTAGGGAAAATTTGACGTGGGTATAGGGGAACTTCCCCACTCATCATTGTTGTGAGTGGGATCCATTTTTCAGCATCACTTCCTGTTTCCATTCTAGGTGCAAAGGTGGCCCAGAGAAACAGGGAGGCAGATGGAGAAAGAAGGAGATGATGGAGTGGTGAAAGAAATGAAAGAGAAAGCAAATATCAAGACCTGAGAATGTGTGCATTTTTCTGAGGAAACATTTCAAAGAATCTTGTTTGATGGAGATGACTAAGCAAATGATGGATGTGTAATTACAACCCTCCAGTTGGGAGGGTTTTAGGATGATTTACTCAAAGAAATGGTGGTGCAGAGTGAGACAGGAAATGAAGGCGATGCTGTGGGGGAACATTATAACGAAAGTACAAAAGGAGGATACAGAGGCAATTCTGAAGATTAGCGGTGAGATGGAAACGAAAGCAGATGCAGCGCAAGTAAAAGAAGGCAACAGTGGAGTAGCAGAAAAGAAGGCCGAAGAAAATGAAATACAGAAGTACGTGGTAAGGATTCAAAGTAAAGAAGAGAAAGAAATGGACAGGCAAGAAGAGTGGGACACTTTAATAGCTCATTTGGGTGTAAAACACACGAGGTAAGATCATTTATTCTTAATAACAAAGAGACATTTTATGACATTATATTCGAGACTGTTTTTTCAATGGAAAAGTTTCTTGGAGCATATGAAAAAAGAAATACTATAACCCATGGAATCTTTATGTGATGAGAGCATTTAACAGGGAACAAGAAGATTCATGAACATTTTGTGATGTAGAAAGAAAGACTTTGAAGGGACATTTGAAAGCTTTATGTAAAGAAGTACTGGACATTTCAAAAGTTTTGACAAAAGGGGGTTGTGGAATGGTGGCTGGGATTGCAATATTGGGTTAGAAATAGAAACAGAAAAAATAGTTTTTTGTGTGTCTGGAAAAGAAGGACATTTGATAAGTGAATGTGACAAAAGAAAATGTTATATTTGTGGGGAAATGGGACATGGTGCAAAACATGTGAATTGAAATAGTACAAATGTAAAAAACAGTGGACATTTATGGATGGATTGCAAAACTAAAAATAAAAGTAAAGAAAAAGAAAGAGAAGAAATTTTAGAAGCAGTAAAAATAGAAGACAAATTAGATGAGGAAAAAATAACAAAGAGGACATAGAAGAAGGTTCTGACATAAATGATGAAGACGTCAATTGAAAGGTAATAAAAAAGAAAAATAATTATTTTGTTAAAAGGTAAAGGAATGTAAACAATTGTAAAGGGAGAAGCACAAAAGAAAAATAAAGAATATTCCTTGTTCATCCAGGAACAAGGAGGTCATAACATCCCTGTACTCCTCCCTTATCAGACCCATTATCGAGTACAATGCCCCCTTCCGTATGTACCTTGCCAAGCACATGCAGCAGTTGGAGAGACCACAGAGGTTCCTGACCAGGAAAGTCAAGGGTCTCAAACACATGTCCTATACAGATAGGCTAAAAGCCCTGTCCCTCTACTCAGTCTCATACAGACTGCTCAGAGGTGACCTGTGTCTGGCATACAAGAGTGTCTTGGACATAGCCTTGATGGAGTTGCTGCATATCTATAAGTCAAACTACACTATCACAACCCACACGCAAGGCCTCAACCTGGTCTGTGACATTAATAGAACTTGGTGGGATAGAGTTGTGTCCCAATGACTCCCCCATCTGTGGAATACTCAAGTAGAGTACCTCACTAACCCTCTTTAACAGGAACCTGGATAACTGGATGGGAAACAGAAAATGTACCCCTGTGGTCCCTCCTATGTCTCCACTGGACAGGGAAAACAGGTGTTGACTTTGTGAGAATGAGGGTGAAGTTCTTGGCTAGACTTATAAGGGCATCTGGGCCAATAACCTGGTATGACCCTATGAACCTAAACGTCCTATGAACCTATGAAAGAGAACATGTACAGCTAAAGTTTGGGGGTTGGTATAATAGTTAAGGTGTTTGATTCACAGACACAAGGTACAGTGTTTGATTCTCACCTTTGGGAAGGGAATTGGTTAGGTTTAGAATGGCCTATTAAGAAAGCTAGCCTAATAATTAGCTTTAAACATATGAAACCGTGACCATGACCCAAGGAAATTGGAAAATGAAAATTTTAGAGTACTTTCTGTAAATGTGAATAGTATTAAGAATATAGTAAGAATATAGTAAGAAGAATAGACATGTTGGCATGGTGTTATACATGTGATGTGGTAGATCAGTTTGGTAGCAGACAAATTGCCTCTTAATCACCCCTTTGTTCACATTTCTGTGGACTGGTGATGAGAGCGAATTTGAGTCCTTTGTTAGGGACTTAAATCAAACCACAGATTTTTTGGGGATTTTCCATGTGAAGTTTTGGTAGGACCATTAATTTCTTGGACATACATTTGGCTGTTGATACATTCAGTAACACTTTTGTGAGTAAGATTTATAGGAAAGATGTTTATGTCAACCAATATTTGCACAGAGATAGCTTACACCCTAGGCATATGAAGAAAGGGGTGATTAAGGGACAATGTATTCGCCTCAGTAGACTTACATCTGATGATGACACTTTTTTTTTTCTAGAGATCATCATGTTGACACATTTTTTTGAACAAAGAAGGTATGACCAAGCTTGGTTACTCAATATACATAAGGAAGTGTTCATTCTGAGACAAAACGCAGCAAAACCCATCATTAAGGGGGTCGGTGATGTAAGTAACAACAGGAAAAAGAAGGACAACACAGTGTTCACCATTTCTTTCTTCATCCCCATTGTCATTGAGATGGGTGTCATCAAACACATAATTAAGGACAATTGGAAGGTTCTGATGGGGAATAGGGAACTCAAACGGGTAGTTGGTGTAGAACCCAAGTTCACCTATAAGAAAATTAAGAACATCAAAAACATTTTGGAAAATGATGGGAGGAGCACACTTCAGCATTGACTGATGTGAACAGTGTTTATGGTACTTTCTCCTGCAGGAAGCGTAAACAACGTAGGTATATAAGCAATACATCTAGTACATTTATTACACATCTTAAAAGGACTATTTGTGTCTACAGACAGTTTACTTGTGAGAGTACAAACATAGTTTCTGTGACAGTATGTGACTCTTGTCCTAGTTACTACATAGGAAAAACTATTAGATGTTTAAAGCGTAGAATATATGAGCACACTGTTAGAGATTATGAATATAAGGCTGAAATTAATTCTGTCGTAAATATGCTGAAAGATAAAGTACAGAATAAAAAGTTTGCTTGAATATATGTATAGAGTTTAGCAATGTAAAATGGGCATTCATACTATATGTATAACAAACAGGCTTCTATTCAAAGCATCATAAAAGCCTAACAAAGCAATATTGGAAAGCAAGTATCACATGCTTTTCTCATGTTTGCAGAACAAATATCTATTAACAAACATCTTTTTTTTTACAAATTCAGCAATATGTGACATTTTTTCAATAGGAACAGAACAGATGTTTTCTTTCATACTTCTGTTATTCTGATTGTGTGCATTTGTGCATTTTCACATCAGCAGAACTGCTAACAGTACAATAGAAAAGTTTAAAAATAGACATTATGTGACTTCCCACAGAAGGCCAAAAAAGATACGAAAAGGAATTAACAAAATCTATGTGCGTGACTAGCACTCTATATAACAGTTGTAATAGTTCAGTTATGTGAGAGAGGGACAGAGAGAGGTATTTTGTAGAAGTCATCATTCATATCTGTAATGAAGAAAAACTTTGTAAATATATGCTACAATCTGACAGAAAGAGTACATGTAGTTTATTATAAAATAAGTTATCTGTAACTGTGCTTTTAGCTGCAAAATATATTTCTTTATCAGTGTTCAATTTGAAAGGCTTGTTGCTTTAAACAGACTACAGATGGAGACATGCAAAGCTCTGTGTCTCTGATTCAGCAGTAAACAGCATAGCAAGACTGTGTTGTGTGTCTTAAGAAGACTTTGGATCCAGCACAGCATAGAAGCAGCACGCAAATTAAAATAAAATTTTCACACAGACTTGCTATTAAGAAAAAGGACTTTACCAATGCTTTAGCTAGCATGCTATTCACTGTGTTAACTTTAAAAAGTTAAACTTTTCAGTCATAGATTATGTTCAACAAGTGGATTATATAGGGAACACCAATTTGATTTTAGAATGCAAGGAGTCATTGTGGTAGATCAGTTTGGTAGCAGACAGAGCCCCTGGTCTGAACAAATGTATTATTAATATTAAGTGTTTTTAGCACTAAAATAACATTCAAATCATAATAATATGATGATGTTTTTATATTAACACATTTTTTATGATGTTTTGACATTCAAAGCTGTTTGGAAAACAAGACAGTTTTTTTTTTATTTTTATGGTATGATTTTATACCTTTAATTTAAAGCATCACGAAAGTCATGTGATGTGTGATGTAACTTTATAAGAGGTGTGTTTTGAGAGGTTAACTTTTTTCTGAAGAAGTTCATGAAGAATAAATTTGAACAAAAGTACTAAAGAATTGTGTTCGCTCATTCCTTCCATCTACAGCTTTTGGTTTGAGTTCCACTTTCCAGTTTGTGAAATAAATTACAGAATGAAGGAGGCCTTGTATATAACACCTGAAGGGAAGGGTTAAGAATTCCAGTTATGTTGACATATGCAGATGACATTATAATAAAAAGCTAAATTTGGATAAAAGAAGTAATAATTTGCACAAATTAGTGTCTAGAGACGACAATGATTGCTTTATAAAGAGAAAAATAACAGTTTAGATGATGTAGTTAAAGCTCAGGAGTAAAATCTAAGTAAAATTTAATAGGAAAAATAATAGAAATAAAACAAACCTATCTTTTCTGGATATCATATAAATTATCATTCAGAAAAAGTTGCATTTGATAAATTCAGTACTGATGGTAAAAACAGCATACTTAGCAAGTGTATTTATGCTGCCAACAGTATTTGAAAAGGAATAATTGCAGGTAACTTTTTCACTTATATGGGGTTCTAGATTGAACCCAGTAAAAAGAGGAGTTTTGTATGTAAATAAAGAAGAAGGAATTTTAGGGTTAATTAACCCGGTGAAATGTGAGGCTTCATTAAATTTGTACAAAGTGTTAAAGTGAATAAATGAAAAATATGAGAGATTATTTATGTATTTATTTATTTCACATTTGTTTACCAAGAAAGTCCAACTGGACACAGGTAGTTTTCAGTGGAGGCCCATGGAGAAAAGCTCCAGTGATAAGAAATAAACATCTTGTAAAAGTTAACAATAATACAATGACATTCTACTAGCATACAAAATCATCAGTAGTACAATGATGGGCAATACAGTACATTAGAGATTGCAGTAACATAACAAGTAATACATGTATTAAGATGTATTTATTTTTATTTATTTGACATTTGTTAAGTGGGTTAGTCCATCTGAGCAAATGGCCCATTTTCAGTGGAGATCCAAGGAGAAAAGCTTCAGCAATACAAACATAAAAAGATAGCATAGCAGGCAATATACAAAACTGAAGAAAAACAGTGCAGCAATACAACATAAGCAAAAATTATGTATGTAGTAATCAGGTGAAATGAATAACTGTAATAAAAATAAAACAAAATGAAGTAAATACAGTTACTACATTTAAGTATTTACAATAATGACATATCTTACCCAATTAACATAATGTAGTATTGTCTAGAGAGCAGATTAGTCATTGAAATATTAGATGTAGACAGGTAGTGAAAAGAAAAAGAAAAGAACATGCAGATTATGTAGGATTTAGGCAAGGACAGGCTTTTGAGCTGAGAAAGTAGTGTTTGACTTCAGTTTTAAAGCAGCTAGAACTAGTGATTCTATGAATGTGAGGTGGTAGCCTATACCACGCATGGGACACAGTGTGTTTGTAGAGGAGTTTACTATTAGTTTTGTTGGGTTTATAGATGTCTAGAAGGTGCTGGTCGGAACTACGAAGAGATTGGGTTGGGGTAAAAGGGGATACTAAGGTAGACAGTGATGGGCAGGCTAGCGGTTTGTTGAGTAGGGAGTGTATCAGATGCAGATGGGCAAGTAGAAAGAGCTGGGAGAATTCTGGCTATTGAACTGTTTCAGGGCAAGGCAATGGTGGGATTTCTAAGGTGGGTTACTGGTGAATCTGGCTATGTTATTGTAAATTTGTTCTAGTTTGGAGAGAAGGTTTGACTGGAGGTGAGTTAGAATAGGGGAGGAGTAAGGAGAGACATGGAAGGAGATAAGCTTGTGCAAGGGTGGGTTTGGAGTTGGGAGCAAGAAATATCTTGTTCCTGTACAGAAGACCTAGTTTCATGTAAGTTTTTTTGATACAGTTTTGCAAATGGATGTTGAATTTGAGTTGGGCATCAATTATTGTACCCAGTAACTTATTGTGAGGCTCAGCTTTGATGAGAGTTTTATCTAGCAAAGAAATAGTAAAGGTGGATTTAAGATGGTGGAGAGTTTTGGGGAGAAACAGTAGGAGCTTAGTTTTTTTGAGGGTGAGTATAAGTCAATGCTTTGTGAGGCATTTTTTGCACAGATGAGAAGGAGTTTTTGGTGAGAGAAAGAAGTTTAGAGAGGTTGTCAGCACAAGAGAAAAAGCGTAGAGTCATCAGCGTACTGTATGAGGGAAGAGGTGTTGCAGGAGGAATAACGATGGCTGGTGAAGACATTGAATAGGAGAGTCGAAGGAATGAGCCTTGAGGAACACCTGTTTAGATAGGAAGGGAAGGGGAACAAGCAGATCGCCATCTGACAGACTGCAGCATATTTGATAGCTTGAGAACCAGTGAATAGTAGAGGGAGAGATTAAGGTCAGTAAGCTTAATAAATAGCTTGGAATGGGAGACAGTATTGAAAGCCTTAGAGAGGTTGAGAAAGAGGCAAGGTGCAAGCAGGGTTTGGCACTGGCTTCAGCAACAGTGCGAGTGAAGGATAGGAAAGCAGTGGAGGTGCTGTGGTATGGCCTAAAGCCATGTTGAGTGGGGGGTCAGAATATATTCATTAATAAAGTGAATTAAAAGCTGATTGTGAATACATTGTTGGAGGATTTTGGATAGAGGAGATAGATAATGACGAAGGCAAGTTGCAATAGAAATGGAGAAAAGAATGAAGTACAATAGCACCCCCTGTGCACTATTTGGTTACATATACTGAACTTAGAGTTATCCAGGAGGGTACAAGAAAGAGCCAAGTGTCTACTAAGTCAGCAGTTAGGATAATGAACTTAGAGTTATCCAGGAGGGAACAAGAAAAAGCCAAGTATCTACTAAGTCAGCAGTTAGGATGCTGAACTTAGAGTTATCCAGGAGTGTACAAGACAGAGCCAAATGTCTACTAAGTCAGCAGTTAAGATAATTAACTTAGAGCTTTCCAGAAGGGTACAAGACAGAGACAAGTGCCTTCAAAGTCAGCAGTTAGGATACTGAACTTAGAGTTATCCAGGAGGGTACAAGACAGAGCCAAGTGTCTACTAAGTCAGCAGCTAGGATACTGAATTTAGAGTTATGAAGGAGGGGTACAAGACATAGCCAGGTGTCTACTAAGTCAGCAGTTAGGATACTGAACTTAGAGTTATCCAGGAGGGGTACAAGAACAGAGCCAGGTGTCTACTAAGTCAGCAGTTAGGATACTGAACTTAGAGTTATCCAGGAAGGGTACAAGAACAGAGCCAGGTGTCTACTAAGTCAGCAGTTAGGATACTGAACTTAGAGTTATCCAGGAGGGGTACAAAACAGAGCCAGGTGTCTACTAAATCAGCAGTTAGGATACTGAATGTAGAGTTATCCAGGAGGGGTACAAGAGCAGAGCCAGGTGTTTACTAAATCAGCAGTTAGGATACAGAACAGAGTTATCCAGGAAGGGTACAAGAACCGAGCCAGGTGTCTACTAAGTAAGCAGTTAAGATAATGAACTTAGAGATATCCAGGAGAGGAACAAGAACAGAGCCAGGTGTCTACTAAGTCAGCAGTTCGGCTACTGAACTTAGAGCTATCCAGCTGGGGTACAAGAACAGAGCGAGGTGTCTACTAAGTCAGCAGTTAGGATACTGAACTTAGAGCTATCCAAGGGGGTACAAGAACAGAGCCAGGTGTCTACTAAGTCAGCAGTTAGGATACAGAACTTAGAGTTATCCAGGAGGGGTACAAGAACAGAGCCAGGTGTCTACTAAGTCAGCAGTTAGGATACTGAACTTAGAGTTATCCAGGAGGGGTACAAGAACAGAGCCAGGTGTCTACTAAGTCAGCAGTTAGGATACTGAACTTAGAGTTATCCAGGAGAGGTACAAGAACAGAGGCAGGTGTTTACTAAGTCAGCAGTTAGGATACTGAACTTAGAGTTATCCAGGAGGGGTACAAGAACAGAGCCAGGTGTCTACTAAGTCAGCAGTTAGGATACTGAACTTAGAGTTATCCATGAGGGGTAAAAGACAGAGCCAGTGTCTACTAAATCATCAGTTCGGCTACTGAACTTAGAGCTATCCAGGGGGGTAGAAGAAAAGAGCCAGATGTCTACTAAGTCAGCAGTTAGGATACTGAACTTAGAGTTATCCAGGAGGGGTACAAGAACAGATCCAGGTGTTTACTAAGTCAGCAGTTACGATACTTTACTTAGAGTTATCAAGGAGGGGTACAAGAACAGAGCCAGGTGTCTACTAAGTCAGACGTTAGGACACAGAACTTCGAGTTATCCAGGACAGGTACAAAGCAGAGCCAGGTGCCTACTAGTTCAGCAGTTAGGATACTGAACTTAGAGTTATCCAGGAGGGGTACAAGACAGAGCCAGGTGTCTACTAAGTCAGCAGTTAGGATACTGAACTTAGAGTTATCCAGGAGGGGTACAAGACAGAGCCAGGTGTCTACTAAGTCAGCAGTTAGGATACTGAACTTAGAGTTATCCAGGAAGGGTACAAGAACAGAGCCAGGTGTCTACTAAGTCAGCAGTTAGGATACTGAGCTTAGAGTTGTCCAGGATGGGTACAAGAACAGAGCCAGGTGTCTACTAAGTCAGCAGTTAGGATACTGAACTTAGAGTTATCCAGGAGGGGTACAAGAACAGAGCCAGGTGTCTACTAAGTCAGCAGTTAGGATACTGAACTTAGAGTTATCCAGGATGGGTACAAGACAGAGCCAGGTGTCTACTAAGTCAGCAGTTAGGATACTGAACTTAGAGTTATCCAGGAGGGGTACAAGAACAGAGCCAGGTGTCTACTAAGTCAGCAGTTAGGATACTGAACTTAGAGTTATCCAGGAGGGTACAAGACAGAGCCAAGTGTCTACTAAGTCAGCATTTAGGATACTGAATTTAGAGTTTTCCAGGAGGCGTACAAGAACAGAGCCAGGTGTCTACTAAGTCAGCAGTTAGGATACTGAACTTAGAGTTATCCAGGAGGGGTACAAGAACAGAGCCAGGTGTCTACTAAGTCAGCAGTTAGGATACTGAACTTAGAGTTATCCAGGAGGGGTACAAGACAGAGCCAGGTGTCTACTAAGTCAGCAGTTAGGATACTGAACTTAGAGTTATCCAGGAGGGGTACAAGATCAGAGTCAGTTTTTTACAAAGGGGTTGGGAGGGTGGCCTAATGGGTAAGGTGTTTGCCTTAGAAACACAAGGTGCAGGGCTTGAGTCTCACATGGAATAATTGGCTAGGCTTAAAATGGCTCGCAAAGGCAGTTAGCATAGTACTAATCTATGAACCTATGAACCTATACATCAGCAGTTAGGATACTGAACATAGAGTTATCCAGGAGAGGTACAAGAATAGAGCCAGATGTCTACTAAGTCAGGAAGTTAGGGTAATGAATTTAGAGTTATCCAGGAGGGGTATAAGACAGAGCCAGGTGTCTACTAAGTCAGCAGTTAGGATACTGAACTTAGAGTTATCCAGGATGGGTACAAGACAGAGCCAGGTGTCTACTAAGTCAGCAGTTAGGATACTGAACTTAGAGTTATGCAGGAGGGTACAAGAACAGAGCCAGGTGTCTACTAAGTCAGCAGTTGGATCATGAACTTAGAATTATCCAGGAGGAGTTCAAGACAGAGACAGGTGTCTACTAAGTCAGCAGATAGTATTCTAAACTTAGAGTTATCAAGGAGGTGTACAAGAACAGAGCCAGGTGTCTACTAAGTCAGCAGTTAGGATACTGAACTTAGAGTTATCCAGGAGGGGTACAAGAACAGAGCCAGGTGTCTACTAAGTCAGCAGTTAGGATACTGATTTTAGAGTTATCCAGGAGGGTTACAAGAACAGAGCCAGGTGTTTACTAAGTCAGCAGTTAGGATTCTGAACTTAGAGTTATCCATGGGGGGGTACAAGACAGAGTCAGTGTCTACTAAATCAGCAGTTAGGCTACTGAAGTTAGAGATATCCAGGGGAGTACAAGAATAGAGCCAGGTGTCTACTAAGTCAGACAATAGGACACAGAACTTGGAGTTTTCCAGGAGGGGTACAAAGCAGAGCCAGGTGTCTACTAAGTCAGCAGTTAGGATACTGAACTTAGAGTTATCCAGGAGGGGTACAAGACAGAGCCAGGTGTCTACTAAGTCAGCAGTTAGGATACTGAACTTAGAGTTATCCAGGAGGGGTACAAGATCAGAGCCAGGTGTTTACAAAGGTGTTGGGAGGGTGGCCTAATTTGTAAGGTGTTTGCCTTACAAGCACAAGGTGCAGGGTTTGCGTCTCACAAGGAATAATTGGCTGAGCTTAAAATGGATCGCAAAGGCAGTTAGCTTAATGCTAATCTATGAACCTATGAACTTATACGTCAGCAGTTAGGATACTGAACATAGAGTTATCCAGGAGGGGTACAAGAACAGAGCCAGGTGTCTACTAAGTCAGCAGTTAGGATACTGAACTTAGAGTTATCCAGGAGGTTACAGGAACAGAGCCAAGTGTCTACTAAGTCAGCAGTTAGGATACTGATTTTAGAGTTATCCTGGAGGGTTACAAGAACAGAGCCAGGTGTCTACTAAGTCAGCAGTTAGGATACTGAACTTAGAGTTATCCAGGAGGGTTACAAGAACAGAGCCAGGTGTCTACTAAGTCAGCAGTTAGGATACTGAACTTAGAGTTATCCAGGAGGGTACAAGACAGAGCCAGGTGTCTACTAAGTCAGCAGTTAGGATACTGAACTTAGAGTTATCCAGGAGGGGTACAAGAACAGAGCCAGGTGTCTACTAAGTCAGCAGTTAGGATACTGAACTTAGAGTTATCCAGGAGAGGTACAAGACAGAGCCAGGTGTCTACTAAGTCAGCAGTTAGGATACTGAACTTAGAGTTATCCAGGAGGGGTACAAGAACAGAGCCAGGTGTCTACTAAGTCAGCAGTTAGGATACTGAACTTAGAGTTATCCAGGAGGGTACAAGAACAGAGCCAGGTGTCTACTAAGTCAGCAGTTAGGATACTGAACTTAGAGTTATCCAGGAGGGGTACAAGAACAGAGCCAGGTGTCTACTAAGTCAGCAGTTAGGATACTGAACTTAGAGTTATCCAGGAGGGGTACAAGAACAGAGCCAGGTGTCTACTAAGTCAGCAGTTAGGATACTGAACTTAGAGTTATCCAGGAGGGGTACAAGACAGAGCCAGGTGTCTACTAAGTCAGCAGTTAGGATACTGAACTTAGAGTTATCCATGAGGGTGCAAGATCAGAGCCAATTGTTTACAAAGGGGTTGGGAGGGTGGCCTAATGGATAAGGAGTTTGCCTTACAAACACAAGGTGCAGGATTTGAGTCTCACAATGAATAATTGGTTAGGCTTAAGATGGCTCACAGGGGCAGTTAGCTTAGTACTAATCTATGAACCTATGAACCTATACGTCAGCAGTTAGGATACTGAACTTAGAGTTATCCAGGAGGGGTACAAGAACAGAGCCAGGTGTCTACTAAGTCAGCAGTTAGGATACTGAACTTAGAGTTATCCAGGAGGGTACAAGACAGAGCCAGGTGTCTACTAAGTCAGCAGTTAGGATACTGAACTTAGAGTTATCCAGGATGGGTACAAGACAGAGCCAGGTGTCTACTAAGTCAGCAGTTAGGATACTGAACTTAGAGTTATCCAGGAGGGGTACAAGAACAGAGCCAGGTGTCTACTAAGTCAGCAGTAAGGATACTGAACTTAGAATTATCCAGGAGGAGTTCAAGACAGATACAGGTGTCTACTAAGTCAGTAGTTAAGATACTGAACTTAGAGTTATCCAGAAGGAGAACAAGAACAGAGCCTGGTGTCTAAAAAGTCAGCAGTTAGGATACTGAACTTAGAGTTATCCAGGAGGGTACAAGAACAGAGCCAGGTGTCTACTAAGTCAGCAGTTAGGATACTGAACTTAGAGTTATCCAGGAGGGGTACAAGACAGAGCCAGGTGTCTACTAAGTCAGCAGTTAGGATACTGAACTTAGAGTTATCCAGGAGGGGTACAAGAACAGAGCCAGGTGTCTACTAAGTCAGCAGTTAGGATACTGAACTTAGAGTTATCCAGGAGGGGTACAAGACAGAGCCAGGTGTCTACTAAGTCAGCAGTTAGGATACTGAACTTAGAGTTATCCAGGAGGAGTACAAGAACAGAGCCAGGTGTCTACTAAGTCAGCAGTTAGGATACTGAACTTAGAGTTATCCAGGAGGGGTACAAGACAGAGCCAGGTGTCTACTAAGTCAGCAGTTAGGATACTGAACTTAGAGTTATCCAGGAGGGGTAGAAGACAGAGCCAGGTGTATACTACATCAGCAGTTGGGATACTAAACTTAAAAATATCCAGGAGGGGTACAAGATCAGAGCCAGTTGTTTACAAAGGTGTTGGGAGGGTGGCCTAATTTGTAAGGTGTTTGCAGTACAAACACAAGGTGCAGGGTTTGTGTATCACAAGGAATAATTGGCTGGCTTAAAAATGATCACAAGGGAAGTTAACTTAGTACTAATCTATGAAACTATAAACCTATACGTCAGCAGTTAGGATACTGAACAAGGAGCTATCCAGGAGGGGTACAAGAACAAAGCCAGTTGGGTACTAATTCAGCAGTTAGGATACTGAACTTAGAGTTATCCAGGAGGGGTACAAGAACAGAGCCAGGTGTCTACTAAGTCAGCAGTTAGGATACTGAACTTAGAGTTATCCAGGAGGGTTACAAGAACAGAGCCAGGTGTCTACTAAGTCAGCAGTTAGGATACTGAACCTAGAGTTGTCCAGGAGGGGTACAAGAACAGAGCCAGGTGTCTACTAAGTCAGCAGTTAGGATACTGAACTTAGAGTTATCCAGGAGGGGTACAAGAACAGAGCCAGGTGTCTACTAAGTCAGCAGTTAGGATACTGAACTTAGAGTTATCCAGGAGGGGTACAAGAACAGAGCCAGGTGTCTACTAAGTCAGCAGTTAGGATACTGAACTTAGAGTTATCCAGGAAAGGGTACAAGACAGAGCCAGGTGTCTACTAAGTCAGCAGTTAGGATACTGAACTTAGAGTTATCCAGGAGGGGTACAAGACAGAGCCAGGTGTCTACTAAGTCAGCAGTTAGGATACTGAACTTAGAGTTATCCAGGAGGGTACAAGACAGAGCCAGGTGTCTACTAAGTCAGCAGTTAGGATACTGAACTTAGAGTTATCCAGGAGGGGTACAAGAACAGAGCCAGGTGTCTACTAAGTCAGCAGTTAGGATACTGAACTTAGAGTTATCCAGGAGGGGTAGAAGACAGAGCCAGGTGTATACTACATCAGCAGTTGGGATACTAAACTTAGAAATATCCAGGAGGGGTACAAGATCAGAGCCAGTTGTTTACAAAGGTGTTGGGAGGGTGGCCTAATTTGTAAGGTGTTTGCCTTACAAGCACAAGGTGCAGGATTTGTGTCTCACAAGGAATAATTGGCTGAGCTTAAAATGGATTGCAAGGGCAGTAAGCTTAGTACTAATCAGTGAACCTATGAACTTATACATCAGCAGTTAGGATACTGAACTCAGAGTTATCCAAGAGGGGTACAATAACAGAGCCAGGTGTCTATTAAGTCAGCAGTTAGAATACTGAGCTTAGAGTTAAACAGGAGAGGTACAAGAACAGAGCCAGGTGTCTACTAAGTCAGCAGTTAGGATACTGAATTTAGAGTTATCCAAGAGGGGTACAAGAACAGAGCCAGGTGTCTATTGAGTCAGCAGTTAGGATACTAAACTTAGAGTTATCCAGGAGGGTACAAGACAGAGCCAGGTGTCTACTAAGTCAGCAGTTAGGATACTGAACTTAGAGTTATCCAGGAGGGGTACAAGACAGAGCCAGGTGTCTACTAAGTCAGCAGTTAGGATACTGAACTTAGAGTTATCCAGGAGGGGTACAAGAACAGAGCCAGGTGTCTACTAAGTCAGCAGTTAGGATACTGAACTTAGAGTTATCCAGGAGGGGTACAAGAACAGAGCCAGGTGTCTACTAAGTCAGCAGTTAGAATACTGAAATTAGAGTTATCCAGGAGGAGAACAAGAACAGAGCCAGGTGTCTACTAAGTCAGCAGTTAGGATACTGAACTTAGAGTTATCCAGAAGGGGTACAAGAACAGAGCCAGGTGTCTACTAAGTCAGCAGTTAGGATACTGAACTTAGAGCTATCCAAGGGGGTACAAGAACAGAGCCAGGTGTCTACTAAGTCAGCAGTTAGGATACTGAACTTAGAGTTATCCAGGAGGGGTACAAGAACAGAGCCAGGTGTCTACTAAGTCAGCAGTTAGGATACTGAACTTAGAGTTATCCAGGAGGGGTACAAGAACAGAGCCAGGTGTCTACTAAGTCAGCAGTTAGGATACTGAACTTAGAGTTATCCAGGAGGGTACGAAGACAGAGACAGGTGTCTACTAAGTCAGCAGTTAGGATACTGAACTTAGAGTTATCCAGGAGGGTACAAGACAGAGCCAGGTGTCTACTAAGTCAGCAGTTAGGATACTGAACTTAGAGTTATCCAGGAGGGGTACAAGACAGAGCCAGGTGTCTACTAAGTCAGCAGTTAGGATACTGAACTTAGAGTTATCCAGGAGGGTACAAGACAGAGCCAAGTGTCTACTAAGTCAGCATTTAGGATACTGAATTTAGAGTTTTCCAGGAGGGGTACAAGAACAGAGCCAGGTGTCTACTAAGTCAGCAGTTAGGATACTGAACTTAGAGTTATCCAGGAGGGGTACAAGAACAGAGCCAGGTGTCTACTAAGTCAGCAGTTAGGATACTGAACTTAGAGTTATCCAGGAGGGGTACAAGAACAGAGCCAGGTGTCTACTAAGTCAGCAGTTAGGATACTGAAATTAGAGTTATCCAGGAGAGGTACAAGAACAGAGCCAAGTGTCTACTAAGTCAGCAGTTAGGATACTGAACATAGAATTATCCAGGAGGCGTACAAGAACAGAGCCAGGTGTCTACTAAGTCAGCAGTTAGGATACTAAACTTAGAGTTTTCCAGGAGGGTACAAGAACAGAGCCAGGTGTCTACTAAGTCAGCAGTTAGGATACTGAACTTAGAGTTATCCAGGAGGGGTACAAGAACAGAGCCAGGTGTCTACTAAGTCAGCAGTTAGGATACTGAACTTAGAATTATCCAGGAGGGTTACAAGAACAGAGCCAGGTGTCTACTAAGTCAGCAGTTAGGATACTGAACCTAGAGTTATCCAGGAGGGGTACAAGAACAGAGCCAGGTGTCGACTAAGTCAGCCGTTAGGATACTGAACTTAGAGTTATCCAGGAGGGTACAAGACAGAGCCAAGTGTCTACTAAGTCAGCATTTAGGATACTGAATTTAGAGTTTTCCAGAAGGGTACAGAAACAGAGCCAAGTGTCTACTAAGTCAGCAGTTAGAATACTCAACTTAGAGTTATCCAGGAGGGGTACAAGAACAGAACCAGGTGTCTACTAAGTCAACAGTTAGGATACTGAACTTAGAGTTATCCAGGAGGGGTACAAGAACAGAGCCAGGTGTCTACTAAGTCAGCAGTTAGGATACTGAACTTGGAGTTATCCAGGCAGGGTACAAAACAGTGTCAGGTGCCTAGTAAGTCAGCAGTTAGGATACTGAACTTAGAGTTATCCAGGAGGGTACAAGAACAGAGCCAGGTGTCTACTAAGTCAGCAGTTATTAACTAATATGTTATCCAACTATGGGTATAACATATAGAAAAAATTATGGAGTTTATACACATATACACATTTGTTAGAATAGGTTTATCCTGTAAGGGTAATTGTATTTATTAGCTGTGTGATTACTATGGTTATGTTATATAGTATAGACCAACAACAGTATACCATTAAATTTCTTAACATTCTGTCAATCTTATAACTTTCAATTCTAAGGCAAATACTACTTAGCCAGTTATTAACTGTCGTGAATTTTAAAAACACTTACTCATTGTAAAAATCAGCAGTTTTACATCACTAATTACTGAACTAGAGTTACCAATCAATCAATTAGAGCCAGGTGTCTACTAAGTCAGCAGTTAGGATACTGAACATAGAGTTATCCAGGAGGGGTACAAGAACAGAGCCAGGTGTCTACTAAGTCAGCATTTAGGATACTGAACTGCAGAGTTATGAGAGGATTTGTTACAACTGGAGACATATTGTGAGACTGTTCATTACGGACTCAGCAGTTAGGATACTGAACTTGAGATTATCCAGGAGAGTGTCTACACTGTGAGAGCCAGGTGTCTACTAAGTCAGCAGTTAGGATACTGAACTTAGAGTTATCCAGAAGGGTACAAGACAGAGCCAGGTGTCTACTAAGTCAGCAGTTAGGATACTGAACTTAGAGTTATCCAGGAGGGGTACAAGAACAGAGCCAGGTGTCTACTAAGTCAGCAGTTAGGATACTGAACTTAGAGTTATCCAGGAGGGTTACAAGAACAGAGCCAGGTGTCTACTAAGTCAGCAGTTAGGATACTGAACTTAGAGTTATCCAGGAGGGGTACAAGAACAGAGCCAGGTGTCTACTAAGTCAGCAGTTAGGATACTGAACTTAGAGTTATCCAGGAGGGGTACAAGAACAGAGCCAGGTGTCTACTAAGTCAGCAGTTAGGATACTGAACTTAGAGTTATCCAGGAGGGGTACAAGAACAGAGCCAGGTGTCTACTAAGTCAGCAGTTAGGATACTGAACTTAGAGTTATCCAGGAGGCATAAAAGACAGAGCCAGGTGTCTACTAAGTCAGCATTTAGGATATTGAATTTAGAGTTTTCCAGGAGGGTACAGGAACAGAGACAAGTGTCTACTAAGTCAGCAGTTAGGATACTGAACTTAGAGTTATCCAGGAGGGTACAAGGCAGAGCCAGGTGCCTACTAAGTCAGCAGTTAGGATACTGAACATAAGAGTTATCCAGGAGGGGTACAAGAACAGAGCCAAGAGTCTACTAAGTCAGCAGTTAGGTTACTGATTGTAGAGATAACCAAGAGGGGTACAAGACAGAGCCAGGAGTCTACTAAGTTACCAGTTATGATACTGAACTTAGAGTTATCCAGGAGTGGTACAAGACAGAGCCAGGTGTATACTAAGTCAGCAGTTAGGATACTTAACTTAAAGTTATCCAGGAGGGGTACAAGTTCAGAGCCAGTTGTTTACAAAGGGGTTGAGAGGGTGGCCTAATGGGTAAGTTGTTTGCTATACTAACACAAGGTGTAGGGTTTGAGTCTCATATGGAATAATTGGCTAGGCTTAAAATGGCTCTCCAAGGCAGTTAGCTTAGTACTAATATATGAACCTATGAACCTGTACGTCAGCAGTTAGGATACTGAACATAGAGTTATCCAGGAGGGGTACAAGAACAGAACCAGGTGTCTACTAAGTCAGCCATTAGGATACTGAACTTAGAGTTATCCAGGAGGGTAGAAGACAGAGCCAAGTGTCTACTAAGTCAGCAGTTAGGATACTGAACTTAGAGTTATCCAGGAGGGGTACAAGAACAGAGCCAGGTGTCTACTAAGTCAGCAGTTAGGATACTGAACTTAGAGTTATCCAGGAGGGTACAAGACAGAGCCAAGTGTCTACTAAGTCAGCAGTTAGGATACTGAACTTAGAGTTATCCAGGAGGGTACAAGACAGAGCCAAGTGTCTACTAAGTCAGCAGTTAGGATACTGAACTTAGAGTTATCCAGGAGGGTACAAGACAGAGCCAGGTGTCTACTAAGTCAGCAGTTAGGATACTGAACTTAGAGTTATCCAGGAGGGGTACAAGACAGAGCCAGGTGTCTACTAAGTCAGCAGTTAGGATACTGAACTTAGAGTTATCCATGAGGGGTACAAGACAGAGCCAGTGTCTACTAAATCAGCACTTAGGATACTAAACTTAGAGCGATCCTGGGGGGTACAAGAACAGAGCCAGGGGTCTACTAAGTCAGCAGTTAGGATACTGAACTTAGAGTTATCCAGGAGGGTACAAGACAGAGCCAAGTGTCTACTAAGTCAGCAGTTAGGATACTGAACTTAGAGTTATCCAGGAGGGGTACAAGACAGAGACAGGTGTCTACTAAGTCAGCAGTTAGGATACTGAACTTAGAGTTATCCAGGAGGGTACAAGAACAGAGCCAGGTGTCTACTAAGTCAGCAGTTAGGATACTGAACTTAGAGTTATCCAGGAGGGGTACAAGAACAGAGCCAGGTGTCTACTAAGTCAGCAGTTAGGATACTGAACTTAGAGTTATCCAGGAGGGGTACAAGACAGAGCCAGGTGTCTACTAAGTCAGCAGTTAGGATACTGAACTTAGAGTTATCCAGGAGGGGTACAAGACAGAGCCAGGTGTCTACTAAGTCAGCAGTTAGGATACTGAACTTAGAGTTATCCAGGAGGGTACAAGAACAGAGCCAGGTGTCTACTAAGTCAGCAGTTAGGATACTGAACTTAGAGTTATCCAGGAGGGGTACAAGAACAGAGCCAGGTGTCTACTAAGTCAGCAGTTAGGATACTGAACTTAGAGTTATCCAGGAGGGGTACAAGAACAGAGCCAGCTGTCTACTAAGTCAGCAGTTAGGATACTGAACTTAGAGTTATCCAGGCAGGGAAAAAGAACATAGCCAGGTGTCTACTAATTCAGAAGTTAGGATACAGAACTTAGAGTTATCCAGGAGGAGAACAAGAACAGAGCCAGGTGTCTACTAAGTCAGCAGTTAGGATACTGAACTTAGAGTTATCCAGGAGGGGTACAAGACAGAGCCAGGTGTCTACTAAGTCAGCAGTTAGGATACTGAACTTAGAGTTATCCAGGAGGGGTACAAGAACAGAGCCAGGTGTCTACTAAGTCAGCAGTTAGGATACTGAACTTAGAGTTATCCAGAAGGGTACAAGAACAGAGCCAGGTGTCTACTAAGTCAGCAGTTAGGATACTGAACTTAGAGTTATCCAGGAGGGTACAAGAACAGAGCCAGTTGGGTACTAAGTCAGCAGTTAGGATACTGAACTTCGAGTTATCCAGGAGGGTACAAGAACAGAGCCAGGTGTCTACTAAGTCAGCAGTTAAGATACTGAACTTAGAGTTATCCAGGAGGGGTACAAGAACAGAGCCAGGTGTCTACTAAGTCAGCAGTTAGGATACTGAACTTAGAGTTATCCAGGAGGGGTACAAGAACAGAGCCAGGTGTCTACTAAGTCAGCAGTTAGGATACTGAACTTAGAGTTATCCAAGAGGGTACAAGAACAGAGCCAGGTGTCTACTAAGTCAGCAGTTAGGATACCAAACTTAGAATTATCCAGGAAAGGGTACAAGACAGAGCCAAGTATCTACTAAGTCAGCAGTAAGGATACTGAACTTAGAGTTATCCAGGAGGGGTACAAGAACAGAGCCAGGTGTCTACTAAGTCAGCAGTTAGGATACTGAACTTAGAGTTATCCAGGAGGGTACAAGACAGAGCCAGGTGTCTACTAAGTCAGCAGTTAGGATACTGAACTTAGAGTTATCCAGGAGGGGTACAAGAACAGAGCCAGGTGTCTACTAAGTCAGCAGTTAGGATACTGAACTTAGAGTTATCCAGGATGGGTACAAAAACAGAGCCAGGTGTCTACTAAGTCAGCAGTTAGGATACTGATCTTAGAGTTATCCAGGCAGGGTACACGAACAGAGCCAGGTGTCTACTAAGTCAGCAGTTAGGATACTGAACTTAGAGTTATCCAGGAGGGTACAAGACAGAGCCAAGCGTCTACTAAGTCAGCATTTAGGATACTGAACTTAGAGTTATCCAGGAGGGTCCAAGACAGAGCCAATTGTCTACTAAGTCAGCAGTTAGGATACTGAGCTTAGAGTTGTCCAGGATGGGTACAAGAACAGAGCCAGGTGTCTACTAAGTCAGCAGTTAGGATACTGAACTTAGAGTTATCCAGGAGGGGTACAAGAACAGAGCCAGGTGTCTACTAAGTCAGCAGTTAGGATACTGAATTTAGAGTTTTCCAGGAGGGTACAGGAACAGAACCAAGTGTCTACTAAGTCAGCAGTTAGGATACTGAACCTAGAGTTGTCCAGGATGGGTACAAGAACAGAGCCAGGTGTCTACTAAGTCAGCAGTTAGGATACTGAACTTAGAGTTATCCAGGAGGGGTACAAGACAGAGCCAGGTGTCTACTAAGTCAGCAGTTAGGATACTGAACTTAGAGTTATTCAGGAGGGTACAAGACAGAGTCAAGTGTCTAATAGGTCAGCAGTAAGGATACTGAACTTAGAGTTATCCAGGAGGGGACAAGACAGAGTCAAGTGTCTACTAAGTCAGCAGTTTGGATACTGAACTTAGAGTTATCCACGAGGGTACAAGACAGAGCCAAGTGTCTACTAAGTCAGCAGTTAGGATACTGAACTTAGAGTTATCCAGGAGGGTACAAGACAGAGCCAGGTGTCTACTAAGTCAGCAGTTAGGATACTGAACTTAGAGTTATCCAGGAGGGGTACAAGAACAGAGCCAGGTGTCTACTAAGTCAGCAGTTAGGATACTGAACTTAGAGTTATCCAGGAGGGTACAAGAACAGAGCCAGGTGTCTACTAAGTCAGCAGTTAGGATACTGAACTTAGAGTTATCCAGGAGGGGTACAAGACAGAGCCAGGTGTCTACTAAGTCAGCAGTTAGGATACTGAACTTAGAGTTATCCAGGAGGGGTACAAGAACAGAGCCAGGTGTCTACTAAGTCAGCAGTTAGGATACTGAACTTAGAGTTATCCAGGAGGGGTACAAGAACAGAGCCAGGTGTCTACTAAGTCAGCAGTTAGGATACTGAACTTAGAGTTATCCAGGAGGGAGACAAGAACAGAGCCAGGTGTCTACTAAGTCAGCAGTTAGGATACTGAACTTAGAGTTATCCAGGAGGGGTACAAGAACAGAGCCAGGTGTCTACTAAGTCAGCATTTAGGATACTGAATTTAGAGTTATCCAGGAGGGATACAAGAACAGAGCCAGGTGTCTACTAAGTCAGCAGTTAGGATACTGAACTTAGAGTTATCCAGGAGGGGTACAAGAACAGAGCCAGGTGTCTACTAAGTCAGCAGTTAAGATACTGAACTTAGGATTATCCAGGAGGGGTACAAGAACAGATCCAGGTGTCTACTAAGTCAGCAGTTAGGATACTGAACTTAGAGTTATCCAGGAGGGTACAAGAACAGAGCCAGGTGTCTACTAAGTCAGCAGTTAGGATACTGAACTTAGAGTTATCCAGGAAGGGTACAAGAACAGAGCCATGTGTCTACTAAGTCAGCAGTTAGGATACTGAACTTAGAGTTATCCAGGAGGGGTACAAGACAGAGCCAGGTGTCTACTAAGTCAGCAGTTAGGATACTGAACTTAGAGTTATCCAGGAGGGGTACAAGACAGAGCCAGGTGTCTACTAAGTCAGCAGTTAGGATACTGAACTTAGCGTTATCCAGGAGGGGTAAAAGATCAGAGCCAAGTGTTTACCAAGGGGTTGGGAGGGTGGCCTAATGGTTAAGGCATTTTCCTTACAAACACAAGGTGCAGGGTTTGAGTCATACAAGGAATAATTGGCTAGGCTTAAAATGTCTCAGAAGGGTAGTTAGCTTAGTACTAATCTATGAACCTATGAACCTATATGTCAGCAGTTAGGATACTGAACTCAGAGTTATCCAGGAGGGGTACAAGAACAGAGCCAGGTGTCTACTAAGTCAGCAGTTAGGATACTGAACTTAGAGTTGTCCAGGTGGGGAACAAGACAGAGCCAAGTGTCTACTAAGTCAGCAGTTAGGATATTGAACCTAGAGTTATCCAGAAGTGGTACAAGACAGATCCAGGTGTCTACTAAGTCAGCAGTTTGGATACTGAGCATAGTGGTATCCAGGAGGGGTACAAGACAGAGCCAGCTATCTACTAAGTCAGCAGTTAGGATACTAAACTTAGAGGTATCCAGGAGGGGTAGAAGACAGAGCCAGGTGTATACTAAGTCAGCAGTTAGGATACTGAACTTACATTTCTCCAGGAGGGGTACGAGACAGAGCCAGGTGTCTACTAAGTCAGCAGTTAGGATACTGAACTTAGAGTTATCCAGGAGGGGTACAAGGACAGAGCCAGGTGTCTACTAAGTCAGCAGTTAGGATACTGAACTTAGAGTTATCCAGGAGGGGTACAAGAACAGAGCCAGGTGTCTACTAAGTCAGCAGTTAGGATACTGAACTTAGAGTTATCCAGTAGGGATACAAGATCAGAGCCAGGTGTCTACTAAGGCAGCAGTTAGGATACTGAACTTAGGGTTATCCAGGAAGGGTACAAGATCAGAACCACGTGTCTACTAAGTCAGCAGTTAGGATACTGAACTTAGAGTTATCCAGGAGGGGTAAAAGAACAGAGCCAGGTGTCTACTTAGTCAGCAGTTTGGATACTGAACTTAGAGTTATCCAGTAGGGATACAAGAACAGAGCCAAGTGTCTACTAAATCAGCAGTTAAGATACTGAACTTAAAGTTATTCAGTAGGGGTACAAGAGAGAGACAGGTGTCTACTAAGTCAGCAGTTAGGGTACTGAACTTAGAGTTGTCCAGGACGGGTACAAGACAGAGACAGGTGTCTACCAAGTCAGCAGTTAGGATACTGAACTTAGAGTTATCAAGGTGGGGTACAAGACAGAGCCAGGTGTCTACTAAGTCAGTAGTTCGGATACTGAGCTTAGAAATATCCAGGAGCGGTACATTACTGAGCCAGGTGTAAACTAAGTCAGCAGTTAGGATACTGAACTTAGAGTTATCCACGAGGGTACAAGACAGAGCCAAGTGTCTACTAAGTCAGCATTTAGGATACTGAATTTAGAGTTTTCCAGGAGGGTACAGGAACAGAGCCAAGTGTCTACTAAGTCAGCAGTTTAGATACAGATTTTACAGTTATCCAGGAGGGTTACAAGCACAGAACAGGTGTTTGCTAAGTCTGCAGTTAGGATTCTGAACATAGAGTTATCCAGGAGGGGTACAAGAACAGAGCCAGGTGTCTACTAAGTCAGCAGTTAGGATAATGAATGTAGAGTTATCCAGGAGGGGTACAAGAAAAGAGCCAGGTGTCTACTAAGTCAGCAGTAAGGATACTGAAATTAGAGTTATCCAGTAGGGGTACAAGAACAGAGTCAGGTGTCTGCTAAGTCAGCAGTTAAAATACTGAACTTAGAGTTATCCAGGAGGGGTACAAGACAGAGCCAGGTGTCTACTAATTCAGCAGTTAGGATACTGAACTAAGAGTTATCCAGTAGGGGTTCAATAACAGAGCAATGTGTCTACTAAGTCTGCAGTTAGGATACTGAACCTACAGTTATCCAGGAGGGGTACAAGAACAGAGCCTGGTGTCTACTAAGTCAGCAGTAAGGATACTGAAATTAGAGTTATATAGTAGGGGTACAAGAACATAGCCAGGTGTCTACTAAGTCAGCAGTTAGGACACTGAACTCAGAGTTATCCAGTAGGGGTTCAAGAACAGAGCCATGTGTCGACTAAGTCAGCAGTTAGGATACTGAACTTAGAATTATCCAAAAGGGGTACAAGACAGAGCCAGGTGTCTTCTTAGTCAGCAGTTAGGATACTGAACTAAGAGCTTTGCAGGAGGAGTACAAGACAGAGCCAGGTGTCTACTTACTCAGCATTTAGGATACTGAACTTAGAGTTATCCAGGAGGGGTACAAGGCAGAGCCAAGTGTCTACTAAGTCAGCAGTTAGGATATTGAACCTAGAGTTATCCAGGAGGGGTACAATAACAGAGCCAGGTGTCTACTAAGTCAGCAGTTAGGATACTGAACTTACATTTCTCCAGGAGGGGTACGAGACAGAGCCAGGTGTCTACTAAGTCAGCAGTTAGGATACTGAAATTAGAATTATCCAGGAGGGAGACAAGATAGAGCCAGGTGTCTACTAAGTTAGGAGTTAGGATACTGAACTTAGAGTTATCCAGGAGGGGTATAAGAACAGATTCAGGTGTCTACTAAGTCAGCAGTGAGGATACTGCACTTTGGGTTATCCAGGAGGGATGCAAGGGCAGAACCTGGTGTCTACTAAGTCAGCAGTTAGGATACTGAACTTAAAGTTTCCAGGAGGGGTATTAGAACAGAGCCAGATGTCTGCTAAGTCAGTAGTTAGGATACTGAACTTAGAGTTATACAGGAGGGGTACAAGGACAGAGCCAGGTGTCTACTAAGTCAGCAGTTAGGATACTGAACTTAGAGTTATCCAAGAGGGGTACAAGAACAGAGCCAAGTTTCTTCTATGTCAGCAGTTAGGATAATAAACTTAGAGTTATCCAGGAGGGGTACAAGACAGAGCCAGGTGTCTACTAGGTCAGGAGGTACGATACTGAACTTGGGGATTTCCAGGAGGGGTTCAAGAATTCAGCCAGGTGTCTACTAAATCAGCAGTTAAGATACTGAACTTAGAGTTATTCAGTAGGGGTACAAGAGAGAGACAGGTGTCTACTAAGTCAGCAGTTAGGGTAAAGAATTTAGAGATGTCCAGAAGGGATACAATACAGAGCTAGCTGTCTACTAAGTCAGCACTTAGGATACTGAACTTAGCGTTATCCAGGAGGGGGTACAAGAACAGAGCCAGGTGTCTACTAAGTCAGCAGTTAGGATACTGAACTTAGAGTTATACAGCAGGGGTACAAGGACAGAGCCAGGTGTCTACTAAGTCAGCAGTTAGGATACTGAACTTAGAGTTATCCAGGAGGGGTACAAGAACAGATCCAGTTGTCTACTAAGTCAGCAGTTAGGATTCTGAACTTAGAGTTATCCAAGAGGGGTACAAGACAGAGCCAGGTGTCTACTAAGTCAGCAGTTAGGATACTGAACTTAGAGTTATCCAAGAGTGGTACAAGAACAGAGCCAAGTTTCTTCTATGTCAGCAGTTAGGATAATGAACTTAGAGTAATCCAGGAGGGGTACAAGACAGAGCCAGGTGTCTACTAGGTCAGGAGATACAATACTGAACTTGGAGATTTCCAGGAGGGGTTCAAGAATTCAGCCAGTTGTCTACTAAATCAGCAGTTAAGATACTGAACTTAAAGTTATTCAGTAGGGGTACAAGAGAGAGACAGGTGTCTACTAAGTCAGCAGTTATGGTAAAGAATTTAGAGTTATCCAGAAAGGGTACAAGACAGAGCCAGCTGTCTACTAAGTCAGCAGTTAGGATACTGAATTTAGAGTTATCCAGGAGGGGTACAAGAACAGAGTCAGGTGTCTACTAAGTCAGCAGTTTGGATACTGAGCTTAGAGGTATCCAGGAGGGGTACAAGACAGAGCCAGATGTCTACTATGTCAGGAGATAAGAGTTATCCTGGAGGGGAACAAGAACAGAGCCATGTGTCTACTAATTCGGCAGTTAGTATACAGAACTTAGAGTTATCCTGGAGGGGTACAACACAGTTCCAGGTGCCTACTAAGTCAGCAGTTAGGACACTGAACATAGAGTTTTCCAGGAGGGCTACAAGACAGAGACAGGTGTCTACTAAGTCAGTAGTTAGGATACTGAACGTAGAGGTATCCAGGAGGGTTACAAGACAGAGCAAGGTGTCTACAAAGTCAGCAGTTAGGATACTGAGCTTAGAGGTATCCAGGAGGGGTACAAGACTGAGCCAGCTGTGTACTAAGTCAGCAGTTAGGATACTGAACTTGCCATTATCCAAGAGGGGTAAAAGATCAGAGCCAGGTGTTTACTAAGGGTTTGGGACACAGGTAGACAGTAGTCTCTCCTTCGATAATCACATCGCCACAGTAGTCAGGAAATCCTTCTACATGGCACACCTCATCACAAAAGGTTTCTTATCCAGGAAAAAAGAGGTCATTGTTCCCCTCTACTCGTCACTCATTAAACCCATTATAGAGTACAATGCCCCTTTTGGTATGTACCTCACAAGACATCTACAACAACTGGAAAGGCCGCAGAAATACCTCACAAAGAGGAATACCGGCCTCAAACAGATACCCTATGCAGACCGTCTCAAAAAACTCCAGCTTTACTCCATCACATATCGCCTACTCAGAAGCGATCTCTGCCTAACATACAAAGCTATGTCAAACCCAGAGCTGTTGGACATGCTCCACTTAAAGAAATCCCAATCCCTCCGAGCTACATGCTCTAGGGACCTAAACCTTGTCACCACAATAAACAAAACATGCCAGAGGGATAGATTACTGTCCCAGAGACTTCCCATACTCTGGAATAAACTACCTATCTATATCAAACAAAGGTCCTCCTTCGCACTCTTCAAGAAAAATCTTGATGATTGGATGGGAAATAGAAAATTCACCCCGGGGATCACCTCTGTGTCTTTGCTCATCAGGGGCACAGGAAAATAATTTTCTTGGGTGGCGAAAGCCAGGGTACCTTTTTGGCTACGCTTATATAGGCCCTAGGGCCAATAGCCTAGTACCTACCTATGAACCTTTGAAGATATAAAAGAAGTGGATAAAATAAACATGGATATGATTAAATATGGATATTATAAGAACACAAGTAAAGAATACGTTAAAAGAATACATAATAAGTTATTTTATGTTATTTGGGTTTTATGGAATGAAAAAGTAAATGAAATTATTTTTAATGGTAAATGGATTTTAGCAACAATAGTAAGTAAAATCAGATGGTAGTTATGAAAAAAGGAGTGCATGTCTAATAGGGATGAAAATTCAGTATAATTGTAAGGAAAAGTATGAACATGTATAAACAGATTTGTATATTTATATATCTATACACATGTAAATATTTTTAAATATGTAAATATTTTGTAAATAAGAGGTATTTTCGTATATAAATAAAGGATTCCTACTATTTTCGTGAGGTGCCATGGGGTTGCTCACATCCACTGAGCTACCACCAACTGTAAGAAGATGGGTCCTACTAAGTTGAAGAATAGTCACCTCAGGAGTGCAGTACCTCCTTAATGCTGCACTGCAGTGTCAGCAGTACAATCACCTAGAGTGGGAATGGAACCATCAGCCTTCTCGCTGTCTAGCACCAAAGGTAACTGTGCGCCTTGTTGCAATACCGACATTGGTTTTGGCACAGTTAGGTATTATGCAATTAGTCCACACAGCATTACAAACCTAAGACAGACCAGGCGAGGATTTGAGGCTGGCCATCAAATTATCTAGGTTTACCTTGATGTTGAGTAGGGTGTTACTCTGCTTAACAAGTAGTTTAAATCTTCTCCAGATGCACAATGTGCTAAGATATGAATTTATCATGCCTGCATGTCCTACTTATCTGTTGATAATGGCCTAGTTCCTTTATTTGAGGGAACACTTGTTGTGCAAATTAATAAGACATCAAAAGGGTATGGATATTTAACTCCTTAAAAAGCTGGTCACACATTTCAGCTCCTTAAAAAGCTGGACACACACATTTCAGTGGAGTAGTGTACAGAAGACAGAGTACAGAGAGAGTGTTGCCTGTTTATCCTGATAACTCAAATTTTTGAAGACAAACTGATCATTTTAATTATGAATGTCTGTGGTCTATCAAGTTGACAGCTATATGCTACGGGTACAATGTTCAGTCCTGACCTCTGGCCAATGCTTGTTTGCAGTTTATATGTTCTCCCCTGTGTCTCTGTAGAGTTCCACCCACCTCTAAAAAAACATGCTTTTTCAATCTCAAACTCATATAAGAATAGAGCTGTGAGCAGCAGCATGGATTCTACAATGTGCCCTATGAGGGAACAGTTGCAGAGAGCATCCACTTTGGGCATTTACTGTGGTGTGCAGTATTCTCAATATAGGAAAACCTGGATCACAACCTCTGCACTGTGGCAGGACTAGCCACTCAATGGTGTAAAACATGACTCTAGATGATTCAGTCGTGTTGACTAACGTTGCCAAATGGGCATGGGTATTTGACGGTGATAAGTGGATTGAGAACCTGACCTACTCAGACCTATACCAGGGACCCATGTTAATGGTGGGAGTGGTTATGTACCCTTATTGGCCACTGTGTACCTACCATAAAGATCAACCTGGGTCAATAAGTTCCTGGCCAGCCAGTGTCTAATTGCCCAACTTGGGTTACCTGGGATAGTTCTGTTGAGTGAAAGCTGGGCATAAAAACCAATCAACCTGCCAAACTAATAATTTTTACATTCGATGTAGGTTCACTGACATGAAAGCAGCTTGGAAGTGGATGACATGATAGTAAGGAGGAGGCTGGACATACTATGTGTCCGTGAGACAAGATAGAAGGGCAGTTCAGCAAAATCACTTGGCTTGGGATCCAGAGTCGCCTACTCAGGAGGAGGATAGGCTAGAAATGATATAGGAATTGTGGTGAGGGAGAAGCTTCAGAAGGCAGTGAGGGATAACATCAGAATTAGTGACAGACTCATGGCAATCAGATTTTAGTGTAATGATAGAGCAGTATTCATAATCTCAGCCTATGCCCCACAGTACTGCTGTGATAGTGAGGAAAAAAGTGCTTTCATACAGGAGTTGCAGGACCTACTAGATAAAGCAAGGCAACAGGAATTGGTGTTGATAATGGGTGACTTGAATGCACATATGGGGACGACAGAACTAAATATTAGGAATACTTGGGCCCATATGGGTGGGGCAGCAGGAATAAAGAAGGATATGCCATTCTAGACTTATTTTTGGCAAATGGCTTGATAGTAGCCAACACATAGTTCAGAAAGGGAGACAGTCACAAGATCACATGCAAGGGTGTCCAGCATGCAAGTCAGGTAGACTTCCTCCTAGTAAGGAAAGAGCACTGCGGAAGAATCAGTGATTGTAAAGTCATCCCCAATGAAAAGGTCAGCCCACAGTATATACCACTATTTGCCATAGTCATGACAGGCACCCTTGCACCCCTAATGTGGTAGAGCTTGCTCCCCTTTCTTAATACATGAACGTATTCCTGTGCTAAATACATTTTGAGCTTGAAGTTATCATGTGATGTCCTAAACAAATTAGACATCTGATCACATGCACTAGACAAACCTCAGCCCTTTGGGTTATATCTTAACCACTGCACTGACATGAGGTATTGCACAAAGTCTTATCTTTCAGGTAGCATCACTGGGTACACCACTGAATGGATGACTTCCTGCCCATCTTGGCCACTGTCAAAATACAAATGAAACATCCAAATATATTACTTGTAGAAAGTATATAAAAAACTGAATACGACATCCTGTTATAGCTTATGGGTCTATTGTCAGACAAATACAGTTTTACAAGCTTGCTATCTTAATGCACCTCCTGAAAAATATATTATTCAGAATCAAAAAGAGTGCACTTATTACAAATACAATCCCTGTTCTTATCAATATCGTGCAAAGGCATACAAACATTGTAATAATTTTAGTTATATTTATCGTGTCCTAGCTTGAAACCATTTCTAGTGACATGCTATGAGTTTGTTTTAATGGCATGATTGACACAATGAGCTGTAAGCAAGTTTCATTCCACATACAAAGGTATTGCTGTCACTGTCTCCAGCTGCATGCTGTGTGTGTTTTGGAACAGTATGCGTGATGCAGACAGGCCTAGAGGCATGAATACTTGCCAAAATATCTATGCCTTGTCCAACAATATTTCTGTAAGTGAGACTAATTCCTAATAAATGTACTGCATACTGAATACACACTACCCACTATTATATCACCCCCACACCTCTAACTCAGTTTAAAACCTCTCTAAAAACACATTTACAGCCCAGATGCATTTGTAACTGTGACTCTCCTGGCTAGCCCATCTCCCCCCATCCCCCTCCCTCTAGCAACTAACCACAAGTACCTCCAAAGCTACTCTACCTCCTCCTCTGACTCTCTTACAGTAATCCCACTCCCAAACTCAATGCCTGTACTCCCTCTTCATCTGCCACATCTTATTATTAGCATCTCTCTCTTCTTCCCAACACTCATGCCTAGTTCTATGTACAGTTATCCTATTCTACTACCAATAATCTTTGCTAAAGAATTGTGATTTAATCTAACATGCTACATTCTATGTTTGTAAAATCCCTTGTACTTTCATAGATACAATTCTGTCAAATAACTTGTTAATAAAATCTGTATTTATTACATATATGTTAAATGTCTTATTGCACATGTGAAATTGTATTTTACTAATCGTCTAGGTGTCCTCCAGAGTCCTACAGCAGCAGATGGAGAAAAGAGAGACTTTGGAATGATTAAGTACATTTTTGGCTTGTTTCTTACTAGTTATTGTTACTTCCGCCTAAACGCTCGGTTTCTAGCATTTATTGATACTTAAAAAGCTTATTTCAGCTGTTTACTGTACTTACTTACTGTTTGCACTTTTAAAATCATTTCTGTGAGCATTTAAACGGTTTTAACTGTTGTAGGCTACACACTCAAGTGCGATAGCCATTTTACTGTGCTTTTAAAGTGCTTATTTTGTTGTATTTGCCTTAACTTCTTGAAAAAACAAAAAAACTAAAAAAAAAGAAAACTTATGTCTACACTTGTTTCCTGCCTTTCTGAATCTAGTAGAGTCCAGTTTAAAGAGTTTGCTGAATCCAGGGCTGTATTGTAGTTTCTGTGTTGCCCATACCTTACTAGGATAGAAGGAAGTTTCTCTGCTCACCAGTGAGAGTGGGGAGCTTTGAGAAGCCTATCTGTCCCTGGAGGAGTAGTTTTTATCTCAGAATTTGTAGTTTATTGGCCATTTTGGGCTAATTTCTTTCCCTTTCATCTTTCTGTTATAAAAACTGCATTTGCACGGTTTTGCATACCGAGCAGCATCGGTTAGCTAGGGTTGACTATCCCCGGCTCCACAAAGTCTGCTCTTCAGTTTTTGCCTTATAATTAGTCAGTCTTTCAGCCTAAGCACTCAGACCTGCATCTTCTATCCAAGCACTTGTTCTAAATCTGCTAAGGCACTAAATAACCCCCAGCACTCAACCCCTCACTTGCCAGGAGGGAGTAGTCTATATACTTCCCTATTTGACAGAAGAAAACAGTCTTTACTACTTCCCCACTTAACAAAAGAAAACAGTCTTTGCTACTTACTCAGGCATGTCCAAAGGACAGTTCCCGGTATGCTCTCCAGTCTACCTGATGAACCTGGGCATCTTGAAGCAATGCTACAACTGCCTTCATGTACACAGACAACCATCTCCTCCTATCACCAAACACTAATATCTGTGAGAGATGCACTTATACAGTCAATCTAGAGGCAAAGCTCTCTCCAACCAAGACTGGAACAGACAGTCAAGAGGAGAAGGTAAAAACTCACAGCACCCCACTCACTTCACATAGTCCTACTAAACTAACACCTCCAAAACCCCAGCACTACTGGGCTATAATTCATACTGCAGGTTTCAGCCACAAAACCCAGACGAAAACACTAAGGGCAGAGGTGTGTCCATATTCATCAAGGATATCCACACCTCCAGGTTAGTTGCACAACACAATGCCTCTGAGATCATCCAAGTGCAAATAACCCAGGGCAAAAATGCATTCCAAATTGTAGCTTGTTATAGATCCCCAACCATGACCCAGGACCCACACTCCTTGTTTCTGGAGACATTGGAAAAAATGAGGGTCCAACCAAATAACCTAATAATGGGTGATTTCAATTACCCTAATATAAATTGGGAAAACTTCTCTTGCACTAATCCCCTTGCTCAACGATTTCTGGAATTTATAAACTCTAATGCCCTGGATCAACTTGTCAACACCCCCACCAGGGGCAACAATATTCTGGACCTGGTCATTACCAACATGGGTGACCGGTGCTCAACATCCGAGATCAACTCCTTGCTGGCTAGATCAGACCATAAACTAATCACCCTAGATATCCACATCCCGACCCCACTCCCACACAAGGAAACCATTGTAAAAAATTTCTCTAAAGCGAACTTCATGCTACTCAAAACAGAGGTGGCTAACTTCGCAATGCCCCTGCAGATGGATAATACAGTCACGACTGTTGAATCCTACACAAATGCAGTCTATGAACACCCGCATGAGTGCATGGATCATGCTATCCCTAAACAAAACTAAGATGCTATCCTTCAAAAAAAGGAAGCCAATCTGGTGGTCCCCTGCCATAAACAAACTCTACAACAGAAGGAAGAAACTGTTGCAAAAGTGAGTAAAAACCCAGGAATGGAGGCGCTCCCTGATGGGCCTCAGTAAGAAGCTGAGATCCCTCATAAAATCCTCCAAAGCGAATTTTGAAAGAAAAATTGCCACGGATTCTAAAGACAACCACAAGGCATTATTTAACTAAGTCAAGAATCTCCATGGTAACACCCAGATCTGTGCTGAGCTACAGCAGAATGGCACAAAATATTGCCTCATTGTAATCCTGAGTCTTGGTTTTATTTTCTTACAAAATATACAGAGCCAATTGATATTGCCAACATCTTGGCATATAGGTTCAGTGCTAACTTTACTCCCCTCTCATCCCCCAAAGGGCCTATAACTATACCAAATGATTGTAGAGCCCCATTAATCACAAACATGCAGGTAAAAATGGCACTCTCTAAAGCCAAAAGCACAGCATCCATGGGACCGGACAACATCCCAGGCTGCGTCTTACACAAACTCCAAAATGAAGTAGCCCCCCGCCCCACCTAAACTCCTTGTTAAATCACAGCCTCACCACAGGCTATGCACCCACTGAATGGTGCGCAGCAATGGTTATCCCACTTCACAAAGGACGGTCCATGACAGACCCCAGGAACCATCGACCTATTAGTCTGACAAGCCTGGTCTGCAAGGCCATGGAGTGTAACATCATGGAACTCATAAACAAAGACATTGGTAACCTCCAAACTTTGGATGCTACCCAATTCGGATTTGTAAAGGGTAGATCATGTCTCCTAAACCTAGTAGAATTCTTTGAAACAGTTACCAAGGTCACAGACTAGGGCAAGGTGGTCCACACAGACTACCTGGACCTCGCTAAAACCTTTGATACTATCCCCCATTCAGGAATCATAGATGAACTCATCAACCTTAACATAAACAGTTACGTCATGAGATGGGTGGCCAACTGGCTCATGTACAGAATCCACATGGTGAGAGTTGCAGTCTCCAGATCTGACTCCATAGCATTGACAACTGGAGTGCCCCAGGGTTCAGTCTTGGGACCTCTACTGTTCAGTATATACTTCTCCGAAGTGCAAGCAAACACTGAGGGTCTATGGCTAACCAAGTTCGCAGATGATTGCAAACTGTGTGCTATAATCAATTCCCCTGCTGACGTAGACATCTTGTGAAAGGGCCTCACCAAGACAGATACCTGGTGCCAAAACCATAATCTCAAGCTAAATGACAAAAAGTGCATTGTCATCCCCTTTGGTAAAAACACGGTACCCATGAATTACCAAATGGGTGAAGTTCACTTAACACAGAAAGTGTAAGAAGAGACCTTGGGACCCAAGTGGCTAGTAACCTCTCTTTTGATAATCATATTGCCACAGTGGTCAGTAAATCTTTCTACTTTGCCCACCTAATCACAAAGGGTGCACATCTAGAAAAGAGGAAGTCATTGTCCCCCTCTACTTATCACTTATCAGACCCCTCATTGAGTACAATGCCCCATTTGGGATGTACCTCACAAGACACCTATGACAACTAGAGAGGCCCCAAAAGGACCTCACCAAGAGGATTGCTGGCCTCAGACAGTTGCCCTATGCTGACCGGCTCAAGAAACTCCAACTCTACTCGGTCGCATACCGCTTACTCCGAGAAGATCTTTGTCTCACATACAAAGCTATGTCAAACCCAGAATTGATGGACATGCTCCACTTAAAGAAATCCCAGTCTCCCCGAGCTACACGCTCTAGGGACCTAAACCTCACCACATCAATAAATAGGACATGCTGGAGGGATAGAGTCTTGATTCAGAGACGTTCAATGCTCTGGAACAAAATTCCCATCCAAATCAAGCAGAGCTCATCATTAGCACTCTTCAAGAAAAACCTTGATGAGTGGATGGGTGATAGGAAATTCACCCCTGGAATCATGGCTGTAGCTCTGCTCGATAGAGGGGCAGGAATTTAATCTACATGGATGGCGAAAGCCAAAACACTTTTGGTTGGGCTTACTTATGGCCTCAGGCTGATAGCATAGTAACTACCTATGAAACTATATATGGAGCTGTGCATGTGAAATTGTAGTCATCTCTGTTATACGTGGAGCATTTTTCCCCGGGCCTCCACTGAAAAAGGATTCATGTCCAGTTAGACTTTCCCAATAAACAAATGTAAAATAAATAAATACTTGCCATCTGCAGATGATAAAAATGCACTATGTACTGTCACAGAAATAAGCCATATACCTGTATATGTAACTTTTAATCATATTCTTCTGAAAGGCAACATTCTTTTTTTGTAATTAGTTGTCATTTTTGTTTGCTGCACAGGTTTAACTTGTGTATTGGAATAAGCTGATTGTTCCACAAGATCTCTGGCTTTTTTCTATTGTTTGATGTTTAGTTATCTCAAAATGTGTCTTCTTACTAATGTATCCTTTATGTGAATTGATTCTGTCTCTCAGAGGTCAAGTGACATATTAGAGAAGTTCTGGAATGATGACATGTTTTGCAATTAGTATGGTAAAAGCTTGCTTGGATTCAAGCAGTGATAACATGCACTGGAGTATGGTCTACCATTTCCTTTCCACAGGATTGTTTGTCTATGAAACATGATTGTAACTGGATCATACCTCTCAACTGTCCAGATTTTGAAAAATGTTCAGATTTTTGTCTCGTATTTTTGGCCTTTTCCTCATAAAATTTGTGGTTTTCTGGAAAATCACTGAAGATTAAAGTCACTAGATAATAAACATTTGAGTTGCAGACTTCATATCTTTCAGAAAGTGCATGTTATCACACATTCTGTTATTCTAGCACCTTTCTAAGTTTATAAGAGCAATATTTAAAACTTGTCCCAATTTTTGGTCCTTTGTTCCCCCCATTATTTTAGGCTTTGTCCAGATTTCTTGCACTAAGAGTTTGAGAGTTATGAACTGGTCCACAAAGTAGTAGTGTCCTCACAAGAGAACAACCACACACCAAGTTGACAGGGGAACTAACTTAAGTCACTGTCTTCCCCAGTATCTCTTACAGTCTGGTAGAATATGAAACCATATCAACACATGCAACTCAGTTACTAAAAATGGAATACATGTTGTCAGACCACTCTGAGACAAAAACTACAGAAATAAACCAAACAGCCCATGTTTGAATGAGCCCCCCCAATGAGATAGACACTCTGACTACTTGTATTCTAGCATCCTCAGTCTGTTCTATTATTCTCACTGCTCTCATCCATGACATAACCAGTCTTCTTTATACCATATGCATAAGTTCTACCTTGAATCAGCTGGGGGGGGGGTCTCACAAGTGTTCTCCATGCCAAATTTGGTATATTCTGGACCACTACATCCCCTTAGCTAACCACCATAACCCATAATTACCATTCTGGCTCAGGAAATGCTTGCCTTACTGTGATACTATGCAAAGTCTGCCCCCCCCCCCACCTCTGATGTTCGGTTAAGTTACATAAATGGGGGAAGAGTTGATGGGGAAGTTTTAAAGACAGCTTTCTAGCAATGAACTCTGGCTACTGCCCGTTAAACAACATAAATTCCATGCACTACGCTAAGCCTTCTTTTGCTGTTTTTAAGATTTGTAAAAGGGTCAGGCCAGTTTGCACAGCTCCTTAAATCATTTTCCACCAGCATTTATCAGAAATCACATTTGCAAGCTGCATTTCTTATTTTCCCATTTTTGTCCTGTCAGTAATCACAGCCCTTTTTTACCATCTCACAAAAGTGGTCTATGTTAAGCCAAATGGAATATTAGAAGATAAGTGAGTAAAAGATGAATTGAAATTCAAATTTACTTTGGCAGACAACTTTAATCTTTGCCAGAGGAATATTACAAAATACAGTAGCATTTCTAGAGCTGATGATGTGAGATGAGCCCGTGGCCTTATTTCCTATTCCTCTAATAAACATTAAATTGGAATTCGTCCTTTGCTTGACAGATTATTTTACAACAAAAGTAGCTTCAGCATCATTATAATTTTCTAACAATTTTTATGACTAATAAATAATTTGAAGAGAAAACATGGAAGAGTACCATTATGTCTGTGCCGTCTCATTTATCTATGTTAAAATGGAATTTTCCCTTGAAGCAACAGAAAGTTATGATAGCAGGGCAGCAGGTACATAGATATGCAATGACCACATCATACCTAGTCCAACCAGCAGGTACACAGGTTAAGTAATGACCATACCATGACTAGTCTAGCCAGCTGGAACACAGGTTAGGTAATGACCACACCTTGACCAGTCCAGCTGAGCTGTATTAATTTATTTCAGTTATGCAAGCAAACTAAGATTTAGCATGTGAAAGTATTTATTTTAGGCATGTCCCTGGAGTTTTGATCTGATTGAGCAACTTGTTTAAGCCCTCCCCCCACACATGTACAAGCAGATTACAGAACCATATGTAGAGGGACTGGTTTATTTAGAGTTCAGCAAATTGTCATTAAGCAACGACATCAGGTTATACTTCCAAACATCTAACAATATGAAAGCTGATAGCATGTCTAACTAAGATGGAAAGTACCGGTAACTCTACATTATATTCCAACTTCACTGCCATATTTATTAAATCAAATACAATGTTATCCAAATACATTATAACATAATATAAATACACTAACATTCTATTTAATTGTTCAAACATGCTATCTACTTATATTGCAAAGGCCTCTAAAGTTGCATCTAATTGTAGTGTGAATGCATGGTTGTTGTTTTTCTTTCGGCTTTTCCCGGTTAGGGGTCATCACAGCAGAACTTCAGTCCACTAATGATTGGCAGTCAATTTTTATGGTGCTAAGGTGCCAGCCCGACGCCCAACCTTTAACGAAGGCATGCCCATTCACGCATGTCTTTCAAACGCCACTCGACCGCGGGATGCATGCTAAACACTCAAACTATTTACTTTTTATTCTGCTGCATTTGTAATTTGCTGTGATTTTCCTCTTGCTCAAAATAAATAAATAAATAAATATTCTAATATCTAATTCTAATTCTGCTAACTTGCTTAAAATGGCACAGGAGACAGACATAGCAACAGTGTTGACATGGAAATGTTTTTTAATAGTGCTTATAAAATAGGCTAGGAACACTGACTGACATGGAGTTGTTTTTTAATAGTGCTTATAAAATGGGCTAGAAACCCTGACCGACATGGAGTTGTTTTTTAATAGTGCTTATAAAATGGGCTAGAAACCCTGACCAACATGGAGATGTTTTTTAATAGTGTCTGTAAAATGGGCTAGAAACACGGACGGACATGGTGATGTTATTTAATAGTGCTTACAAAATGGGCTAGGAACACCAACCGAACAGATTGTCAGTAACCTGGGCATCAGATATGTTTCATGCATGGGACAAAACTAGAGCAGGGTAAGATGACATCACTTTCAGTCAAACACATACATCACCTTCACTCAAATACTTCCTCTTCTTCAAAACCTTCAAAATCTCACTGGCAGCCATTTTTTTTCAATAGAAACAAAATGTTTATATCACACAGACTGTCAGCACAATGACTCCATTCCAAAGCCAATAAAACATGGAAAAAAAGTTTTTAGCATTACTTTCAACAATGTATCTTGACTATGCAAAAAGATTTCAAGCTCAGATTTTCAACAAGTCATTTATGGACATCACCACCTAAACTTTTGCAATGAATGTATGCAACCCTAGTCCAAAACGCAACTTATAAAAAATACTCTGAAACTAATTAACAAATGAAATTGCACAATGACACCCAAAATTTGACAGAAGAGTCCCTAAAAGAGCTTCTCTAAACATTTCATACCCACCTTGTGCATAGTTACAAAGTTATAACCTTGCACAGTAATCAAGTAATTAAAGTGGGACAAATAACTGTTTTACATTAAAACACATGGCAAAAGATATAATTATCATATACTGTGAAACATAAAATACAGACTACAATAAATAAATGAATATGCCCATTCCGTATGTACAATAAGACACCTGGGGCATACGTGTGACAGACGTATTACTGTGCACCTAATAATTTTAAGATGCTCCTCCTTTGGATTGTTGCCTCACAACACCTCCCTGACATGAAGTAATATCAGTACTATGTAACCCCCAACTGGCCCATGTTTGCTCTTATCTTTTTCCACACGTGCAGACTCACCTTTTAAATCACAGCAGTACATAATTATGGGACAACATATTTTAATTGTACTGCAAACTCGTCTGCATTACTCTTTCTGAATCCATACCTCTATGTTGTCACTGATTTTGGTCTTTTCTCTGTAAAAATAACAACTTTGTGAAATATACTGAATACTATAGTTAATAAATAAAGTGAGTGTGTACCTCAAACAGCTTTCATCTTTTCAGAAAATTCACATTAACCTCGGTCTTCTTATTCTGTTCCAGTTGTAAGTGAATAATGCCAACAGTATTCTTCCTTGGAATTTTCATGGATTATTTTCAGTTTTCTCAAATTCTTGAGTTAACAGAATAAGTGCTACAATTATTTTTATATTTAAGTACTCTACAACATAGTAAAATATAAATACATTGATATGTGCATACCTTAAGAATATGTGTACTGCAAATGTGTTCTTTTGTTTTATAGCTCAGCAAAGGATTTTTTTCTTGTGATTGGTTTGCAGTGCCATATGACACATCATTCATTCTCTAGTACATAGCAGCCACAAGGTAAAGTCTTAAAATGAGCCACTGCTCAAAATAAGAAAAAGATCTCCTTATAGGTTCATAGGTAGGTACTAGGCTATCGGCCCAAGGGCTTAAGTAAGCTTAGCCAACAAAGTTCCCTGGCTTACGCCACCCAAGAAAGTTATTTTCCTGTGCCTCTGTCGAACAGAGACAAAAAAATGATCCCTGGGGTGTATTTCCTATTTCCCATCCACTTATCAAGATTTTTCTTGAAGAGTGCTAATGAGGAACTTTGCTTGACATAGATGGGTAGCTTGTTCCAGAGTATGGGAAGTATCTCGGACAGGAATCTATCCCTCCAGCATGTCCTGTTTATTGTGGTGACAAGGTTTAGGTCCCTAGAGCATGTAGCTCAGAGGGATTGGGATTTATTTAGGTGTAGCATGTCCAACAGCTCCGGGTTTGACATAGCTTTATATGTTAGGCAGAGCTCACCTCGAAGTAGGCAATATGCTATGGAGTAAAGTTGGAGGTTTTTGAGACTTTCAGTGTAGGGCATCTGTTTGAGGCCAGTAATCCTCTTTGTGAGGGACTTCTGTGGCCTTTCCAGCTGCTGCAGATGCCTTGTGAGGTACATTCCAAAAGGGGCGTTGTACTCTATAATGGGTTTAATGAGTGTCAAGTTGAGGGGAACAATGACCTCTTTTTTCCTGGATGAGAACCCTTTTGTGATGAGGTGTGCCATGTAGAAGAATTTCCTGACTACTGTGGTGATGTGATTATCAAAGGTGAGACTACTGTCCACATGGATCCCAAGGTCACTTATCACACATTCGGCTTTAAGTAGACTGCCACCTATGTGGTAGTTAATTGGTACAGAGTTTTTACCAAAGGGGATGACAATGCACTATTTGGCATTGAGCTTGAAGCCATGGCTCTGACACCAGGCATCTGTCTCAGTGAGGCCCTTCTGTAGGATGTCCACATAATTTGGGGACTTGACTATGGCTCCTAGTTTACAGTCATCTGCGAACTTAGTTAGCCAAAGGTCTTCTGTGTTAGCCTGTACTTCAGAGAAGTAGATACCAAATAGGAGAGGTCCCAGGACTGAACCCTGTGATACTCCACTTGTCACTGGTTTGAAGTCAGATTTGGAGTCTGCAACTTTTACAGTGTGGGTTCTGACACTGAGCCAGTTGGCAACCCATCTTGTGACATAGGGATTTATACCTAGTTTAGCGAGTTTAGCTATAATTCCAGAATGGGGATGGTGTCGAAAGCCTTGGCAAGGTCAAGATAGGCTGTGTGAACCACCGTACCCTTGTCTACATCTTTGATGACTGCCTCAAAGAAATCAATCAGGTTCAGGAGGCATGATCTGCCTTTCACAAACCCACACTGGGTGGAGTCCAGAATTTGGAGATTACCAATGTCTTTGTTTATGAGTTCCATGATGATACATTCCATGGCCTTACAGACCAGGCTCTTCAGGCTAATAGGGCAACAGTTACTGGGATCAGTGGTGGCTCCCCCTTTATGGAGTGGGATAACTGTTGCTGTGTGCCATTCAGTGGGCACAAAGCCTGACATGAGGCTATGATTGAAGATGGTGCTTAGGTTTGGAGCCAGTTTGTTCTGAAGTTCATGTAAAACGCAGCCTGGAATGTTGTCCGGTCTCATGGATGCTGTGTTTTTGGCTTTAGAGAGTGCATCTTTTACCTCTGTAGTTTTGATTACAAGGACTCTGCATTCTTCCTGTAGAGATATAGGCCCTTTAGGGGGGTAAGAGGGGGGTAAAGTTAGCACTGAACCTATCTGTCAGGATGTTGGCAATATCAGTTGGTTCTGTAATTTCCGTGCCATTGTGCTGTAACTCAGAGCAGATCCGAGTGTTGCCATTGAGATTCTTCACATAGCTAAAGAATGATTTGTGGTTCTACCTAGAATCAGTGGTGATTTTTTTTTTGTAGCTAGCTTTGGAGGATCTTATAAGGGATCTCAGCTTCTTACTGAGGCTGACCAAGGAGCTCTTCCACTCATGGGATTTTACACTCTTTTGCAACAGGTTATTCTTTCTGTTGTAGAATTTGTTTATCACAGGGGACCACCAGATTAGCTTCCTTTTTTTCAAGGACTGCATCTTGGTTCTGTTTGGGATAGCATGATCCATGCACTCGTGTAAGTGCTTATAGAGTGCATATGTGTAGGATTCAGCAGTTGTAACTGTATTGTCCATCTGCATGGATGTCATGAAGTTCATCACTTCTGTCTTAAGCAGCATGACGTTGGTTTGGAGAAATATTTTACTGCAGTTTCCTTAATGGAGGGGTGGGGGCAGGATGTGGATATCAAGGGTGATTAGCTTATGCTCAGATCTGACCAACGAGGAGTTGACTTCAGGTGTGTAACACTGGTCACTCATGTTGGTAATGACTAGGTCTAGGATACTGTTGTCCCTGGTGGGGGTGTCGATAAGTTGATCCAGGACATTGGAATTTATGAATTCCAGAAAGCTTTGAGCATAGGAGTTGGTACATGGGTAGTTTTCCCAGTTAATGGTGGGGTAGTTGAAATTGCCCATTATTAGGGTGTTTGGTTGAACCCTAATATTTTCCATTATATCAAGAAAACAGGAGTGGGAATCCTGATGCATGGTGGGGGATCTGTAGCAAGCTATAATTTGGATTGCAGTTTTGCCCAGAGTTAGTTGCACTTGGATAACCTTGGATGCATTATGCTGAGTAACTAGCCTGGAGGTGTAGATATCCTTAATGAATATGGACACACCTCCGCCTTTGGTGTTCCGGTCCATGTTAGGTGGCCGAAAAGTGTGGTATGAGTTATAACCTGGTAATGCAGGAGTGCTCTTTGGAGCCTTGAACCAGGTCTCAGTCACTGCACAGATGTCGATGTTCTCCATTTTAAGAAGTG
This sequence comes from Protopterus annectens, assembly GCF_019279795.1. Classification (NCBI taxonomy): domain Eukaryota; kingdom Metazoa; phylum Chordata; order Ceratodontiformes; family Protopteridae; genus Protopterus; species Protopterus annectens. Next base: position 770,299,507 of record NC_056736.1, on the reverse strand, counting down.
CCTCGATGGGTGCATTTTGAGATTTAGACTTCTAGCATTAAGTAGCATTACCTTCAGTTTTTTTTTCCTGTTCCTGTTATGGTGATGAATTTGTCTTTTGAACCTTGCCTAAAAAAGGCACTATAAGGGCGGCAAGAGCTATAGCCAGTATCCGGAATCCCAAATGTGACAGGTGCAGGCCATCTCTGGCAAAGCATCATGGTCTGTTGACCATGTCAGTCCAGGCAGACAGATACTGGATCCCTTTAGAATGACAACAGAAGCTTAGCCAATTGTTGAATTCAATCATTTTGTCCTTGTACTGCGGTATCATTCTGGGTGATGGCAGGATGCTACTCAGGGCTAGGGTCATACCTGCCTAGGCTACACGATCAGAGAGCTCTTCCATGTCTCTTTTCATGTAGTCCAGGGAGGTACATCTCAGGTCATTCACACCGACATGGACAATGACAGAGTCATATTTGTACTTGTTGTGGAGTGACCTGAGTGCATGGGTTATGTGGCAGATCCTGGCACCCAACAGGCAGCTGACAGTAACCTTCTCCTTGTTTAGCCTGGTGAGTGGGACATTAGTGTGCCTGACTATAGAGTCACCTATGACTAGTGTGTTGGGTACATTGTTTTGCCTTATGGGCTGTGGTTGAGTGGCACACTGAGTCTGTGGGCTATGTGTCATTTGGGTTGTGTTGGGGGCTGGAGTTTGCTTGAGTTTCTGTTTTGGAGGTCTCTGTTGCTTGAGCAGATTACTATTTAGAGCCACTGTGAATGTTTTTGTGTTTCTATGTGTGGATTTTGGTGGTGTAGGTTTAGTGTGACTATGTGATGAGTGTGGTGTGGTGCAGTGTTTACCTTCTCCTCTTGACTGTCAAGTTCAGTCTTGGTTGGAGAGAGCTTTACCTCCAGTTTGTCTAAATAAATGCATCTCTCACAGGTTGTAGTGCTGGGTGGTAGGAGGAGAAGGTTGTCTGTGTACATGAGGAAATTGCTACATTGCCCCAAAATGCCCAGATTCATCAGATAGACAGGAGAGAACACTTGGAGCTGACCCTTGATTATGCTTGAATAAAAAACTATTTTCCTCTAGACAAGTCAGGAAAGTGAGTAAAAGAGCTGTTTTTCTCAAAGCAAGTGAGGAAAGTAAGTACAAAAACTGTTTTTCTCTAGGTAATAAGGACGGTTGAGTGCTGCAGTAATTTGCAGCTTATTTAGTGCTTACAACAAGTTCTGAACAAGTGCTGAGCATGAATAAGCACATTCAAGTGATAAAACTAAAAATCTGTATCTGAACTAGACTAGTTAATGGAAAGAAACAAGTGCAAATGCGGGCTTTTAAATCAGAAAGTTGAGAGAGATGGAAAAACTGCCCAAACGGCCAATAACTACAATTTCTGGGCCAGAACAACTCCTTATGTGGTAGACAGGCTACCTAGTGATTACCACTTCCACCGCTAAGCTAGAAGGCTTCCCTACAACACAGAAAGGCTTGGGGACCTCAGAAATTTGCAAACAGTCTTGGATACAGCAACTCTGCATCTGGATTAGACTAGTTACAGGAAGGGGAGGAAACAAGGGCAAATGTGGGCTTTTAAATCACAAAGTTAAGAGAAATGGAAAAACTGTCCAAATGGCCAATAACCACAATTTCTGGGCCAGAAACCACTCCTTATGTGGTAGATAGGTTACCTAGTGCTTATCACTCCCACTAATAAGCTAGAAGACTTCCCTCCAACACAGATAAGCTTGGGGGGCTCAGAAGCTTACAAACAGTCCTGGATATAGCAAATCTGTATCTGGACTAGTGTAGTTACAGGAAAGGTAGGAAACAAGCACAATTTTTTGTTGCAGTTAAGCAGAACACAGGGAGATTCTAGCAAAGTTTTTTTTGTAAAGGAAAGGGCAAGAGGAGAAGCAGAAGAGAATTCAAGGTTAGGAAACTAAGTGGGTTGGCCTTCTCAAATGTTCTGTCTGTATTAGGTAGAATGAGCTAATGACACTAGACTGGGAGGAGAGGCCCAGATCAAATTTACAGTAGGGGCGGGCAACTGCAAAGCCACCAGGTATAGGGAGAGACGGTGGAGAACAATACTAAAGCTACTAGCCTACACTCTTTTAGTCAGTAAACACTACAGAAATGTTTATCACAGCAGAAGAACAGCAGTGAGCCAGAAAATGAAAGTTTTAAACAGATAAAGGAGCAAGGAGACTCTACAGAATGAGTTTAACTGCAAACAAATCATTTATATGATACACTCCTTGACAGGAAATCAGAACAAACAAATAGGTGCTTAACAAGTAGAGAAACAGTGAAACTAGCTAAAAAGCTTTACAAACAATGTGGCAGTAAAAAACTTATTTATCAGGCCCTGTAAGGCAGACAGTTTTTGTTTAACCGTGCTGATTAGTTAATAGCAATAAAATACAGTAAAAAGTATGCCGCAGGCAATAAAAAGTGCTATATATAAATTGCTAGAAGCAATAACTAGCAAAAAAAACAGGATACTTATTGTTATATATCTCAGATCAGAGTTGTAGTCAATGCCCCTCCTCCACTCTGCTCAGTGTGTATAGACAGAAATCCTCTGTATAAATATTTATATCTGTAAATATTTATTTTACTTATGTCATTATTAATTCTTTGTTAAATAACTAGTTGATCACAACTGGTTAATATTACACAGCCATGTATGCACAGAATTTAACCTGCTGAGGATAAGGTCAGTGCCCTGTACACCTTCCACTTCGTGGAACCTAATTCAATTGTGTTAAAAGAAGACGGTACACATATAGCATAAGGTTTTGTCAGGCAAGCCTCTTCTGCAAAGACATATTGAAAGTGTCTTTTTACCTGTGAAAAACTATGCATTGACTATCTTTACATCTTCCATAAAGGTGACTTTTATCTGGACCTCTCTAAGCTGTATTACCTAGTGTATGATTTTAGGAGGCATTCCTCTACTTTATTCAAGAGTATGCAGCAGGTGTAACAAAGGCATGATCCACAATTCTCTGCCTGGTTGGAGGGATCATTGTTCCACTGTATTTGGCATTCATCAGACCTATCATTGAGTGCAATGCCCCATTTGCTATGTACCTAACCAGGCATATCCAACAAATGGAACATCCATGGAGGTTCCTCACTAAAAGAATACAGGGTGTAAGTAAAATGTCCTTGCAGACCACCTCAAGGCCCTATCCCTGTATTCTGTCTCCTACAGGCTGTTGCGGGGAGATCTATGCCTGGCATACAGGACATTGTCAGATCCCACTCTGATGGACCTCCTGCATATTAGCAAAACAAACAGCACCAGTATTACCCATTCTAAAGACTTGAACCTTGCCTGTGATATAAGTATGACCTGCTGGAGAGACAGGTATGTATCCCAGAGACTACCCAATCTATGGAATGGGCTCCCCATCCATGTGAAGCAGAGTTCCTCCCTAACCCAATTCAAGTGTAACTTGGACAGTTGGATGGGGAACAGGAAATCCATCCCTGGTTTAACACCTTATGTCTCTAATGGAAACAAGCAGCCTGTAAATGGTTCATCTCCCAGGCCCCTGCTTGTAAATGTTTCACCTTCCAAGCCCCTGCTTACACTTATCAAGGGTATCAGAACTTGTCAGAGATTTGGGGTGCATAGCTAGGATTAAAAAGGTCCTTGTGGTCATTAGCCTAGTAAACACCTATGAACCTATAAAAAAAGTGGAACGCTATGTTTTCAGTGATGGAAACAGATCAGTCTCCATGATCTTACAAATCCAAAAGAGCTTCTGGATGCAAGAATTCTTGATTCTTATCTCCAGAAGAGGCCTCTAGCTCTGATGCAAAAAGTCTTCTGTGATGTTCACCTCCACAGCATGTTCTCCATCTTGAAGAAGATTTCATCTATCTCGAAATCCACATCATTTCCTGGTACAAAAACATGACTATGTCCTGTCCTGTTTATCAATCATAACACAGATTGATTGAGTGACTTTACCAGGAAGGGTAAAGTCTTAAATACAAGTTTCTTTCTTTCTCTCTTTATTTCTCTCTCTCTCTTAATCTTCACTGTGAGTAAATCTATTAGGTTTACTATAAAAATGGGGAAAATCAAAATCATTTTCCACCTTTTGATTGAACCAGTTAGCCAACATTGGTAATAATGCATTACCAAAATTTCAGAAATGGTAACACAGAAACAACATGTGAACACTGGAAGTTCCAATGTCAAAAGTCTGTATTACCGATATTGTTTTTGCAAGGATCAAGCCCCCTGCACCCCCCAAACCCCTGCATATTATACATACCAGGTCTGAGATTGCACTACAGTGAGAAAAGGGTACATTTCCCAATCCCCACTGTAGTACAATCTGTTATCAAAAATGTCAATTCCACATTAGAGAATGCACGCTACCGTTTATTAATGTGGAGTCAAACATTTTCCAGATTGGCATTACGAGAACTTGAAAACAGGCTTTCGGCCTTCCAAGCTTGGCATAACTGCCAATCTAAATGTTGATAGTAAAGCCGTCTGCTACAGTACTCTTTTCTATTCCATCTCAGTGCTAATGTGTTTCCTGGGATTAGGAGCCATTTTGTGGTAAATACGTTCTGTTGTGTTTGACTGGAGGCTGGAAGAGTTGTGAGTTACCGGGAGTTTGTCAGAACTCCAACTGTCCCTTGGCATTGAAGAGTAGCTGGACATACTCAGTCTGTCTGTGACACCGCTACTACAAGACACTGCAGAAATTAAGGTCAGAAACATCATCCATAAAGCAGCAACTGAATTCATCTCATCTAAACGTATGTTTCTGGTGTCCACAGGGAAAACTTCCACAGGAGTGTAAGGTGGATGTTCATAGGTTCATAGGTTCATAGGTTGGTACTAGGCTATCAGCCCTAGAGCCTATACAAGCCTAGCCATAACAATTCCCTGGCTATTTCTTCCCACAATATTTACTTTCCTGGACCCCTGTCTAGCAGGGTGACTGACGTGATCCCTGGGGTGAATTTCCTTTCTCCCATCCAATCGTCAAGGTTCCTCTTGAAGAGGTCCAAAAAGGCACTCTTCTTGACATGTATGGGCAATCTATTCCAGAGTCTGGGGAGTCTCTGGGTCAGGAACCTATCCCTCCAGCATGTTTTGTTTATTGTGATGACAAGGTTTAGATCCCTGGAGCATGTAGCTCTGAGGGATTGGGATTTCTTTAAGTGTAGCATGTCCAACAGCTCTGGGTTTGACATGGCCTTGTATGTTAAGCAGAGATTGCCTCTGAGTAGATGATATGTGACAGAGTATAGCTGGAGTTTTTTAAGGCGGTCAGCGTAAGGCATCTGCTTTAGGCCTGTGATTCTTTTAGTGAGGTATTTCTGAGGCCTTTCCAGTTGTTGCAGATGTCTTGAGAGGTACATACCAAATGGGGCGTTGTATTCTATAATGGGTCTAATGAGGGATGAGTACAGTGGGACAATGACCTCCTTTTTCTGGATGAAAAGCCCTTCGTGATGAGGTGTGCCACATAGAAGGATTTCCTGACTGTTGTGGCGATGTGGTTATCAAAGGTGAGACCACTGTCCACCTGTGTCCCTAAGTCTCTTATCACACTTTCTGTGTTTAGTGTACTGCCACCTATATGGTAATTCATGGATACATGTTTTTCCCAAAGGGGATAACAATACATTTCTTGGCATTGAGCTTGAGCCCATGGCTCTGGCACCAAGCATCTGTTTCTGTAAGGCCCTTTTGTAGAGTATCCACATCATTTGGGGATTCAATAATGGCTCCCAGTTTGCAGTCATCTGCAAACTTTGTTAACCAGAGTCCCTTAGTGTTGACCTGTACTTCAGAGAAGTAGATGCCAAACAAGAGCGGCCCCAGGACTGAACCCTGAGGTACTCCACTTGTCACTTGTCTGGAGCTGGATTTGGAGTCAGCTACTTTTACAGTGTGGGTTCTATCAGTAAGCCATTTAGCAACCCATTGGGTGACATAGGGATTAATGCCCAACTTAGTAAGTTTATCTATGATTCCAGAGTGGGGGATGGTGTCAAAGCCCTTGGCAAGGTCTAGATAGGCTGTGTGGACCACCTTACCCTTGTCCATGGCTCTGGAGACTGATTCAACAAAGTCAATCAGGTTCAGGAGACAAGATCGGCCCTTCACAAACCCAAACTGGGTGGGGTCCAGTGTTTGAAGGTTGCCAATGTCTTTGTTTATAAGTTCCATGATAATATGCTCCATGGCCTTGCAGATAAGGCTTGTCAGACTGATGGGATGGTAGTTTCCGGGATCCAAGGTGGATCACCCCTTGTAGATTGGGATAACTGTAGCTCTGAGCCACTCAGTGGGCACGAAACCTGAGGTGAGGCTATGATTAAACATGACACTTAGGTGAGGTGGCAGTTCATATTGTAGTTCATGTAGTACACAGCCCAGGATGTCATCTGGTCCCATGGATGCTGTATTCTTGGCTTTAGAGAGTGCATTTTGTACCTGTGTGGCCGTTATTACTGGAATTTGGCAATCTTCCGGTATTGAGATGGGCCATTTAGGGGGTGAGAGGGGGTGAAGTTGGCACTGAATCGATCTGCCAGGATATTGGCAATATCCTTCGGATCAGTATATTTAATGCCATTCTGTTTTAGCTCAGAGCAGATCTGAGCATTGCCATTTAGATTCTTGACATAGTTATGGAATGCTTTGTGGTTGTCTTTGGAATCTTTGGCAATTTTATTTTCGTAACTAGCTTTGGAGGATTTTATGAGGCATCTCAGTTTCTTACTGAGGCTAGTAAGGGAGTTTTTGCATCCTGGGATTTTCCTCTTTTCTGCAAAAGTTTCTTCCCTTTGTTGTAAAGTTTGTTTATGGCAGGGGACCACCAGATTGGCTTCCTTTTTTTGGATGAGAGCATTTTGGTTCTATTTGGGATGGCACGATTCATGCATGAGTGGATGTGCTCGTACAGTGCCTTAGTGTAGGATTCAGCAGTTGAACTTTCAGTTCCCATCTGCATGGGTGTCATGAAGTTTGTCACTTCTGACTTGAGTAGCATGAAGTTGGCTTTGGGGAAGTTTTTTATGGTGGTTTCTTTACTGGGGGGTGGGGGTGGGATGTGGATGTTAAGGGTGATTAGCTTATGGTCAGACCTGACTAACGAGGGGGTGACCATAGGTATGGAGCATTGATTTCCCATGTTTTTAATGACCAGGTCTAGGATATTGGAGCCCCTGGTGGGACTATGGATTAGTTGATCCAGGGCGTTGGAATTTATGAATTCCAAGAACCGCTATGCAAAGGTGTTGGGACATGAGTAGTTTTCCCAGTTAATGGCAGGATAGTTAAAATCACCCAGTATTAGGGTGTTTGGTTCTATCTTAATATTTTCCAGTATGTTTAGAAAGGTGTAGTGAGAATCTTGGTGTATGGTGGGGGATCTGTAGCAAGCTACAATTTGGATTGCAGTCTTACCTAGTGTTAGTAGCACTTGGAGAATTTCAGACACATTGTGTTGGCCAACTAGCCTGGTGGTGTGAATATCCTTGGTGAATATTGACACACCTACATCTTTAGTGTTTCAGACCTGGTTTGGTGGCCAAAAAGTGTGGTAAGAGTTGTAGCCTGGTATTGCAGGGGTGCTCTCTGGTGCCTTGAACCAGGTCTCAGTAACTGCACAGATATCGATGTTCTCCATTTTTAGGAGTGCCTCGAGAGAGTGCATTTTGAGGTTTAGACTTCTAGCATTGAGTAGCATTAACTTCAGATTTTGCATGCTTGTACCTGTTACGGTGGTGGTTTTGTCCTTTGAAGTTTGCCTAAAAAAGGCACTATAGGGGTGGCAAGAGCCTTAGCCAGTAACCTGAATCCCAGGGGCGACAGGTGCAGACCATCTCTAGCAAAGCATCGTGGTCTGTCAATCATGTCATCCCAGGCAGACAGATACTGGATCCCCTTTGAATGTGAATAAGCTTAGCCAATTGTTGAAGTCAATCATTTTATCCTTATATCAATGTCAATGATTTCCTAATGCCAAGGGATGAAAATGTTGACATTTGGCACAGGTCATGTTATTTGGAAAGTGTGGGACTCAAAGGACAAATGGAGGGAATTTATTCGTTTTCCTGTAATTGTATCTATCTATAGCCTTAAAAATGCATTTGATCAACAAGCTGCTTATGAAGAGAGCACATCGGGTACTAAGGCAGATTAGAGACTGGAACCAAATCCCACATCAAATTGTCTTCTAAAGGCTTATTCCTTATGATAGGGAACTTTTACTGAGGACAGCAGCTGGGTAGGGGAAGACCAGCATATCAGCAGGGCAATAGTTAAGGTTTTCCAAAACTTTGCTGTGACTATTTCAAAGAAAAGAACAGCTTTTGCTGAGGTTTGGAAGTTATGTTTTCAAAATAATATTTCCTCCCAATTAGAATGAACATAAAATGAAAAAATATTATTATATATATTTTTTTGTACCCTGGACTTTGCTATGGCCTTTCTGTGAGTGAATATGCTGAAGAATATTTTATAGAGTGGTTTGCAATGCCACTTTAGACCAAAAGCCTTCAGACTGGCACCAATGAATGTTCAAACTTGCTGACACAGGCTGGAAAATTCACTGATATTCTCTGCACTAGACCAAAAGCACATATGCCTAATCATATTAGTCAGGAAAATTTGGAGCATTCCATATCCCAGGGAACCTCCTGAGGCAACCACATGCTCTGACAGCTTTTTGCTATGTATCTTACTTTAGAGCACAGGTTTGAATGTTTATATTTAGAAGGAATTTGGGACATGGAATATGGGATACAGATGTCCTACAGACTGCTGAAGATGAAGGTCAATGGGCTATTTCTCTTAAATAAGCATCAAAGAAAGAAGAGAGGGGACTCCAAGCCTTACAAGGTGAAGAAGATTCATGTTAGAAAGTGGCCATCAAAGTCTGTGCCGTTTTTCTTTTCTATTTTCTAATGTGCTACATTTTATTTATTTTTTATTTATTTATGCATGTGTGTATTAATTTTGTGGCAAGTGCTATCATGCAGAGTCTCCTGTCCTGTCAGCTATTTGGTACACTGTAATCTGCCAATTTGTGTGATTTATGTAACCGACTTTTGGGATTCTATAGCAGCATGCTTCAATTTACAGACTGCACTCTGATTGTTATCTTATTATTACTATGATAAGATTCATGGCTCTGTCCAGTGGTTAAACTGGCTACTTATATTGCATGTGGTATATGTTTTTGAACAAACATAAAACTAATATTGTAGCTCTGCACAAAATTAAGGGAGCTGCCAGGCATGCATAATGTGCTAGATAAAAAATCTTGGAAAAGACATACACATAAAAATCTGACAGTTTTACCCAAAGAATGAGAGAAGGTAGATTTGAGACAGACAGGAAGAAGGCAAGAGGAAACAAGGCATCCAGCAAAAGGATGGCTGGATGTATTGTGTGAAAGAAGACTTGTGGCATTTAAGCACGAGTGTCGAAGATGGAATAGAGTGGCACTGAATCAAGAGAGAGATGGTGACAGTTAATATGGCACCCCAACCCTGTGTGAAAATGGCAAAGTGGGGGTGATGATAATGATGAAGTGAAGCACTAATCAGTGTCTGTGTGATGTATGCAGCAATTCAAATGCATTTGCTAACAGCTTTGGTCAACCCACTGGATGCAAGTGTCCCTTTTCAGGGGCAGCCTAGGACCACTGTCTGGAGAGGTGACTTGGTCAGAGTTGCACAGTAAACAAATGAAGGCTGAGGGACTTAAACCTTGCTGTACTGAAGCAGCTGACAGTTGTCCTTATCTGGATTAAGCACCAACTCTTATAGCTCAACACAGTGCATTTCATAGTCATGTGCCTGCAAAAAACAAGATTAATTAAAATGTATTTACAATTAAAATATTAACATTAATCTTGCAGACTTCATTCCTTCCGTTTTATTCACAGCCTAATAATAAACACATCAGCAATCAACAAACAAGGAAAAGAACATGGCTGATATAATGATGTTCCTGTTTATTACAATCAGTTCATTCTTGTACACCATAACTACTGTGAATTGCAGGAAACAAGTATTTAAACATGCAGAACCTTCAATTATAACCACTTTCCTGACTGTACACCACAAATATCTGCTTGCGAATGAGTAAAAGACTACATTCATTAATTAAGAATTACATTCATTAAGAAGGGGGCAGAAATGTATCTTAGCTCCCTGCTGTCAAAACCATACAGTAGAATCCATTGCAATCACCCAAACTTTCAACATTTGCTCAAATCACAGATAAAAACCCAAAAATCAGGAATACATTTTAAATGTTTCTCTTGCATAGAAAGTTGTTAAACAGAAAATTTTCTGAAGGATACAAGGTCTGAAGCACATGCCAGTCAACATCTGATGACTGATCCAAAACAATTTGTCAGGAAGCTACACATTTTACAAGGAGTGTAGAAAAATACATCTCTACTCCTTTGCCCAAGAATTCTGGACATAGACAAAATTAATGAAGGGACAAAGGCCCAGATTTTAAATATCTGTTTATTAACCAGGTAAACTCACTGTACAAAGTGTCTTTTTTCAGGGATAACCCAGGAGCGCTATCTGAGTTACCTGTTCAAAGGCACACAGTGGGCAAATTAAGGTGGAAGGATTCAAACCATGTATTTTTGGTTATAGGAAGCAGCTTCTTTATAGCTCAGAGACGTAACTGCCAGACAACTTTTATTAACTTGAAATGTATTTTCTAAATAATAACAATTAAACACTATTGACTAGCATTATTGCAAGATTGTTAACCTCAGTGAGTTATCAGCTAAAGAAGATGTCCAGAGAGGGCTGGTAGTTAGTTCAGTGCCTTTATGGAACTGCTTCTTGTAGTCAGTTATACATGGTTTGATTCTTTCTAGCTCCATTTGCCTATTAAATGATTTTGAGCAAGTTGCTTAACCACACAGTACTCGTAGGACTTGAATATAAAATTTTCTTACTTCTGAGTAAGACTGATTATACTAATGACTGGTATTGCTGACTAATTGTAATCCCCCG
>NC_056736.1:770283469-770285969 GCF_019279795.1 Protopterus annectens | reverse complement strand
AAATCCAGACCAAAAACAGCCATAACAGAAGTTGTTAGAACTGTTACAGCATCTCATAAACGTTGCACCTAATGCAATCAAGGTAGCATTGACTCTAAGAAAACTTTTAGAGCATGATGCTTACTGGGAATGAAGCTAGTTATAGAAAAAGAGTTTTGAAATGCTCAGTAAATTAGCTACATGACTTGCAATCACGGCACCAGAACATTAGCAAGTGGGTTTATCTTATTTTATGATTAGCTTGGAATATGGTACTCCTAGGTAATTTGCCTGCCTGAGAAAAGATTTGTGTTACTAAAGTTTAATCATCCAAAGATGAAAATGGAGAGGAACCATACAAAATGGAGACACAGCAGGGGTCACCCAGCACGTGGTTGAGGAAGAGATTCACTACCATTTCCAGCCAATCATCAGCAAGGAGGCAGCAATGACTGTGTTGGAATAGGAGGTAAAGTAAGATAAGGTGTTTAATGAGGTGAAAAAATAAATGATTTCTGAGCTGATTATGTTAAACAAATGGATAGGAAAATACAGGAGGTTGAAGTAGCATTGTTAGAGCAGTCAGATGAAATAAGCAGGCTAACAAGAAAAGAGGGAGATGATAGGATGCAATTGGTTGAACTGGAAGCAACCTAAGAAGAAATGAAGGAGAAGCTATAAGAGAGATTGAAGGCAGAGAATTGAGATGGAGAAGCTTTGGTTTGCAAATATACCAGAGGGAGCCTGCATTAGCTTCATGGTGTCTATGCTTAGTGAATGTACAGGCATAGCAGAGGAACAGATACAGCTTGACCGTGCACACCACACTATATATATATATATATATATATATATATATATATATATATATATATATATATATGGTCAAGGTTCTGTGCACCCTATATATATGGTCATGGTTCTACTGCTCCTTGAATCTCACAGCCAATCATTCTGAAAGTGCAGACATGACAATTAAAGGAACAACTTTTGTCGGTGTTATAGAAAATGTGAAAATACTAAAGGCGGGGGAAAACAGAATACAAGCTGAGCAGTATTATCCTGCTGGGACCCACATGCATAAAATATATATCCCACATATCAGAGTATGTAAAAATCCTGGGTTACAGTTTTCGCTACAATACACTGTGACATTTAAGTTGTTTATGCCAAACGGAGTGAAAGTTTTTGTTGACCCAGCAGAAGCACTACAGGAATTAAACAGGTACAAAGAGTTTACTCAAGCCAATACCATCATCCAGAAGCAAACATGACAGGATAAAAAAAAAAAACATAAAGCAGTTCCCAGATAGAGATTACCTACTAAACTCTTTCTGCTTTTCAAAAAAGAAAAGATGCCAGATAAGCAGGCAGAAATGAGGAGGTATATAAACAAGTGAATGAAGCAATGAATGTGGACATCATTCAACTGGAAATGAACACAGACTATTTATTATTACTTATTTAACATTTGTTTACTAGGATAGCCTGGCTGCACCGCTAGTATTTTTTTTCAGTGGAGTCCTGGGGAGAAAAGCTCCATACAGTAAGAAATTATGCAAGTTATGCATAGTATTAATGGAAGAGACAGTTGAGTAACATGCTATAGGATGGCTAATAGTTGTAAAGGATACAAAGTTGGAGAACAATTTATAAATATAACAGTTTCATGGTATAGCATATCTACAATATATGTGCAAGGCATTTTCATAGTAGAACATATTTTCACTATATACAATTTATACACAAGGCAACTCCAGAGCAATATGTAAGTGTGCTGCAGAGGAATACAGAGATAGGCTCCTGTGTTGGGTTAGCCTTCAGGAGGTGTATTGCACTTGCATAGAGGCTTGGAAAAGAGGTATGATTTAAGGAGGATTTTGAAAGTAGTGGACGCTGAGGTTGGGAGGCAGGGCGTTCCATTTCTTTGCAACTTCATTGAACTAAACTTTGAATACTAAACCTTGGAGGACTAATAAAGATGATAACAAAGGGCAAGTAAGCCTGAGACATTATAGAGACAAATTATATTTGAACATTGATGATGCAGTGATGAACATTTAGGATTGCATTGCTAAGCTTTATTATATTCCTGGCTGAATCTAAAAGAATTTACTGTTCCCTAATAACTTACTTGGGCAAGGCAAGATGAAATATGTGAGCAGTCTTTCTAGCCAGGCTCACAAACAGAATACTCTAGCCTTTGAGATTACTGCCTGTAAAATATAATATCCAAGATGACTTACAGAATGACATCATCTGGTCACCTGACTCTAGGTTCCCACAATATCTCCTTTTGAAGTTTGAGTCAGGAATTGATCAGAGATGGCTGCAATATACATCCAAATGTTTATGGCAGTGCCTGAAGGCCTCGCCTCTTTTCAATGAGCTAATGAACAAAGGTTCTGTCCCAACCCATCATCTCTGGTCCCACTCAGCACTGTGGGGTACCATTCAATGATCTAACAGCTCATTTACATTTCACTTATTTTTCTTAAAATAAGCCAGTTGGTTAACCATT
>NC_056736.1:770230969-770278469 GCF_019279795.1 Protopterus annectens | reverse complement strand
TGTAACTGCCAAAAGAAAGCTTTGTTTGCCAATGCTAAAAGAACTAAAGAAAGCCCAAATAAAGACACACCTATTACTTCCTGCCAGATTAAAAATATTTCTCCAAGATGGTCGAAAAATATTTGATGACATAGACCCTGCCATTACCTTTGTCAAAACAAGAAAACTGCTTGATAAAATAGAGGATATGGAGTGGGCAAATGCCAGACATAAAAGAAATGCTGATAACTGTTTCTGGAAGATCTCTGAACATAAAAAGAAGCTTAAGAATAAGTGATTAATTAAGCTATTTTACAATGGCTTTCATTTGCCCAAGTCTTAATAACTAACCCAGAAGTTGGGGACGTAGAAATGGTTCAACGGTGAGTCTTTGTTATTTAAATTTCTTTTTATGGTACATCGTTGTTTTAATGGTATTTTATAGCTTGTTATTATAAAGTCTAGTTTATTCTAGCACAATTTCTATAGCAAGTAAAGGTTATTTATTTATTAATTTATGTATTATCTTTTAATATTAGTTGTTGTCTGCTATAATTAATGCACCATATGTTTGGGGACTGAAATGTATGGTAATTTGGGAACCATGGTAGATACAGACACTCAGATGAGAAAATGTGGGTCTTTGATACAACATAAACTATTTCATTTGTTTTTAATTGTTTGCCATTTTATTTCCCTGTCTCTCTGTGATGAGAGAATCTTCACTGATATTGTTGCCATAATGATGCTTTAATAATTATGTTTCCAATCCCTTGCTCTGCTGCTGGAATGTGGTGCTATTTGTGGTTATAGATATATGAAAAGTTCATGTTTTGTCCCTTTCGGCAACCTGATATGTTTTGAGTAATTCATTAGATATTTATCTTTAAAAATGTGAATATCTATGGAGAGGCTTTAATTTATTATTATTATTTTTTTTCTTTATTGTTTGTTGTGGAGGAGTGGAGGATTTTGTATGGATTGATGTGTTTGTGGTGGTCTAGTGGTTTTCTGGGTTTGAGAGATGGAGTTTGTTGTTTTTTTAATGTTCTGTGCTGACTCTCTCCTTCCCTTTTGCCTTTCTTACTGCTTGTTTTTATGCTTCCCAGTCCTGCTATGAGGTAATCAACAGCTTTCTTAGAGAAAAACTGTAAATGTTTTCCCTCCTTAATCTCGTGCATCTGAACTGCTGAATAGCTTTGGTTTGTGCTCACACTGCAACTGCTACAATTGAGAGCAGGAAAAAAGTGTAATTTCCATGGAAATGTTTACAGACTGAACCTTGTGCTGATAAGCTTGCAAAGCTGGATAATAGCTAGAATAGACAGTCTCTAATGCCATCTACAGGTCAAATAAAAAACTGCAGCTAAATAAGCTGTATAATGTGACTGCTATATTTAAACATTTTTGAATATTTAAAAAGAAAAAATCACTTTTGACACATTTAAACCCTTACATTTTATACATTTGTCTTCATAACTCTATTATATTTATGTAAAATTTCTATTAATTGGTATAACAAACATATAACATATATAGCAACATCATTAAAATGGAGGTTTTAGTGTGGATTAACGTGTTCGTGGTGGTCAAGTGGTTTGCTGGGTTTGAGAGATGGAGTTTGTTGGTTTTGCGCTATTTTGTATTGGCTTTCTCCCGCCTATTGTCTTTTTGTTCTGTCTGGTTTTGTGTTTCCTGGTCCTGCCACAAGGTAATCAATAGCTTTCAAAAAAAAGAAGAAAAAAATAGCTACAAATGTTGTTCCTCCTTAATCTTGTGCATCTGAACTGCTGAACAATTTTGGTACTTGATCATACTGCGACTGCCTCAGCTGAAAGCAAGTAAAAAGTGTCGTTTCCATGGAGAAGTTTACTGACTGAACTCTGTGCTGAGATCCTTCGCAGAGCTAGATAATAGCTTGATTAGATGGTCTCTACTGCCATATACAGGTCAAATGAATGAATTGCAGCTAAGTAACCTGTATAATATAACTGTTATATTAATGCATTTGTGAGTGTTTATAAACAGAGCACTTTTGATACATTTATACCCTTATGGTTTTACACTTGTATTTATAGTTCTATTTTATTTAAGTTAAGCTTATTTTTATTGGTATAACAAACATATAGCATATAAAACACCATTAAAGTATTTAAAATATATGTTTATATGAATACATGAGACCTAAGCTGAATTTAATATGCTTCTACAAGACATAAAAATCAGAAATGAGAATAATTCTAGTACAGATAGAAAATAAACAAATGGTGATTAAAACATAATATATTCTGTATGAATATAGCTTACTGCATGCAGTATAGTCTCAGACGCAGATGTTTGCCATATTAACTAATATGTTGATACATTCTGACAAATCTAGAAGGTGTTTCAGATTAGTAAAGGTCTTAAAGGAAAGAAAGGGAACACATTCCTTCTTAGAAAATACTGAACACATTTATTGGAATCTCATACTACAGTGGGAAACTCAAATGTAATATTTTCTTTGCCCTTGTTTTCGGATGCATGGAGATGGAGAAATAGTGTTATTAGCTATTGGCACAAAAAATAAAGAGACGGGGATTAGTCTGCTTATTGATCATTATAACAGTTCATTACATATGAATTAGTTATGACTTTTGTCTTATTTATATAATATATGATTGCTTTTTATGATATTTTGAATTCAATTTGACAAAAGTTAAAATGAAACAGTTACATTTGACATACTTTCATTTGTTTCTTGAATTACTACATACAATTCTAATGAGTGTATTTTAATTCATATTTTTTTTATCACATAAGCTACTTTATATTGTTAAATTATGCAACAACACACACACACACATATATATATATATATATATATATATATATATATATATATATATATATATATATATATATATATATAGACAGGGAAGAGATGAGTGTTGTTGCTAGCTTGATGGTCAATTTGGGTGACAGATGTCACTCAAATTAGGAGTTTTTAACTCTGGGGGGGGGTTTGAAAGAGTCTATGTTATTAGTAAATATTATAAGTTTCTGTTAATAGTTATTATGATGGTCACCAAGTCTTACAAAATTTAAATTAATATAAACGTATTTCATTGGATAAAAGTTTTATATGTTTTATGTGTAAATTATAATTGTATTCTAATAGTCAATTTCTGTTCACTTATAAAATATAGGAAGAAAGGAGAGTTAATCAACAACAGATATTCAGAACATTAACGTTTCATGACATCATTAAAGTGTACATCATTAAACATTAATGGATTAAATAATCGTAATAATAAAAGATCTTTGAACAAATATCTTAAATTGCATAATTCTCAATTAATATTTCTCCAAGAAACTCATTTACTAACTGAAGATGTCACAAAATTGGAATCCAAATCTTACAAACTTTTGATTAGCTCAGAACATACAAAAAAGGGGGTGGCCATACTATGGAAAAAATACATTACCTATTCCTAAAATAATAGATACCTACACAGACAACAAGGGGATGTTATCTTCAGTTATTATAGAAATTAATAAGAAAATTTTGACATTAATAAATATGTATTGGATTCCTGTCATTGGACCTACAACAGTGAAATAACACATAGAACATATAGTTCAGTTTTCTAAGGGTAGTATTATTCTAGCTGGGGATTTTAATTGCATTTCTGACATAAAAGACTCTAGTACCAGTGGTAAAAGGAAAATTCCAACTATAGCTAAATTATTGAATGAACTTTCAGATTCATATATGATGAAAGATATTATTAACTTTACTGACGCTAAGTCACTGTTCTGTACATTTTACTCACATAGACATAATTCATATTCAAGAATAGATAAGGTATTAATTTCCAATAACTTAACTGATTTCTTATCAACTCAAAAGTGATGTCATGTCCCCTTTCGGACCATAATTCCATAACATTTGATTTTATACTAAACTCCACATTTAATATTCAAATTAAAAGGATGCCACCCTACATAATTAAACTGAAAGATTTCATTTCATTGATTTCTTTACTACAGAAGTACAAAATGTTATTGAACTTAATAGTACACAGGGAACTTCTGAAGTATACAGTTGGGATGCTCTAAAAGCTTACCTATATGGTACAATTATTGATTGGTATAAAAAGAAAACAATTTCATTGGATAAAGGTCTTCCAGATAGACAAATAAAGTTAGATGCTTTAACACTTGATGCTTCAAAAAACCCAATGGATGAAAAACTTTCCATTATAAAGATGATCTTGCTTCCAAAGATCGTATACATAATACAATCTATTTCTATTCCCCCTACAGGCTTTTATATTAAAAAAATTAACACACTGATTAAAAACTTTTTGTGGCATCCAATAAAGTCAAGAATTGCATTGTCCTATTATACGTATAGCTGGGAAAATGGAGGTATATCTTTACCAAATCTAGAACTTTATTCAGTTTTTTCAAAGCAATATAGTAATAGTGTAGTGGGCAGAGCATTTGCCTTATGAGCAAGCATTCCTGGTTTGAGTCCCGCTGCAGCACATTCCATTTTCCGTGTGAAGTCTGTATATGAACATTGTTTGCCATATAACCTATGAAATAACATTTAAATGTGAACTGGAGTACTGCATTAAATGCACATGTGACGTGTCAGTGTCATAATGAATAAGGCACTAGTAAGCACGTTTAAGCACAAATAAGCAGTAGTACACATATATAAGCACTAGTAAGCATGTTTAAGTGCGCTTGAGTTGGGGTAAGCACAGATTAAACAAATTAGAAGCTAACTGAGTGTAAAAAACTGTAACCAAAAGTAAGTACTGCTTAGGTCCACACAAACTTGCTTACACCTGCTTTAAAGTGCTTTAACCACTCTGTATCTAATGGCCCATGTTCTGCCCAGCAACAAAATAAACAGCCTCTACAAGGTTTGAACCTAGGACCCTGTACACCATACACAAAGGGATTTACCACTAATCCATGCCCGATATAAATAAATATGATGTTGTCAGAAACATATAATCCAGTCCCGGCATGCAACAGTACAGAGGATGTACACCAACATCTAGATGTATGTGTATAAATATATTAATATCTAAACAGATACAACATATCTATATATATATATGTATATATATATATATATATATATATATATATATATATATATATATATATATATATATATATATTTCTAAAAATATATACATATATATTAATATATATGAACATATATACATACAAATGCCTACATCGACACATATATGTGTCTACACATATATGTCTACACAGTGTTACATATGTGTACCCAGATTTATATCTATGTAGGTATATACG
This sequence comes from Protopterus annectens, assembly GCF_019279795.1. Taxonomy (NCBI): domain Eukaryota; kingdom Metazoa; phylum Chordata; order Ceratodontiformes; family Protopteridae; genus Protopterus; species Protopterus annectens. Next base: position 770,273,162 of record NC_056736.1, on the reverse strand, counting down.
GACATAGTTATATATATATGTAAGCATATATATATATATATATATATATATATATATATATATATATATATATATATATATATATATATATTTATATGTGTATATATGGCCATACATCTGTAGATAGCGATGGCAGATTTACAAAACACATATGTCCACATGCACCATTAATGAGGATGAGAGTCCCCACACACTATACATCTTGTATGAATAGGCATCCCACTCCCACAGCCAAACACGTCTGCCCCTGCAATACACTACCAAGTGTTGCAGATCCCATAACCAGGACCTGACACAACATGGACACAAGATGTTAACAGTACTACATCCCACCTGTATGATGTCAGGCTGGTATTGGTAACATATCATGCAGTACATTCTGCCTCCGTTAAGAAATGTAAAATGTTGAAGCCATCAAAATCCCCAGGATACAGATACACAGACACAGATATGCAGATACATATATATATATATATATATATATATATATATATATATATATATATATATATATATATATATACATATACATACATATAGATATACATGTGACTAGACATACACACGCAGATATATGTACAGTAAGATACATATGCAGAAGGTGTACACAATATGGAACAGCCACTATGCCTACAGTTAACATCTGAACAACTGGACACTGTATGGGCCACCCATACAAGTGTCAATCACTGCCTGCAACATATACCCACAGAGAGGTCAAAGGAAAAAACACTACACACAGGTTTGCAAGAATGGAAACCTTTAATTGTGTGGTATTACAGTTCTATATGCCATGTCATATAGCTGTTCAGACACTGACATTCATATAAACAGAGTAATGCAACTGTGAAACAGTTATACTAATACAGTGGTCTGGAAAGGTTGACAACTGTTGCTATCCAGGCCAAGCCCTTCAAATTGTACAATAGTGAGGACAGACTGGGCCACAGGATACCAAACAATCAACAGTATGTAATGCAGGTGTATAGTTCAGCAGCCTCTATCTACACTCTGTACAAAATCACTAGGTGGTAAAGACGTCATGTGACCAAATGAGTTGTAACTGTTACATAACACGGCATAACTGACACCATCACAAGCACACTGACAAACAGAACAGTCTGTATGGCAGGATACAGTAGGCTTGCCTTAACCCAATTTATGTAAGTAATGTAAATATAGGTGAAGTATATAGTACTATACATTCAGATATCTTAAGGCTGCTCACCCCTGATGCCCCCACATTTTGTAACAGCCTAGGTCATTTAGGGTGCTCCCCCCCCAGACTCAATAATACAGGGCCATATACAACTGTTACATACACTGGCCTCTGGAGTGCATAAGAGCACACATGTATTGTGTAGGTGACGCCCACACATATATGGCTCCAACGCCACCGTATGTGTGGGGGATACAACAGCAATGGACTGATGGCAGCAATGGCAGTGTGATATACTCACAGCCCACTGCAGAACAACCCCTGACAGCATGTCATATGTGCAAAGCTTGGTATGTAAGTGGAGGACAGAGGCTGGAACACAGGCACAGATGTGGAATACTGTTGCCATACACTAAGCAAGTTGCTGGTGTTACAGGATATTCTGCAACATACCCTTAGTCAGGGGATTGAAGTTAGAAACAGAAATGGCTGTAGTCATGTACTGATAGCACTCAACACACACACTGCCAGTGAAATATCTGACACAGGACCTGTGTGGTGGACAGACAGCACATGAGAGGCAAATCTCTGGCCACCAAGAGGATAGGCCCACAGTTGAGAGCTATACAGACAGATTGCATTCCAAGGTAATCTTGTATGTACACACACACCCTGTAACACCAATACTATACAAAGCATAACACAACTCTACTCACACTCTGTCTGTAGTTCCTGAACCTCCTACAAATTTGTAGCTGCCCTGAGTGTGCTGGTTCTCCTGAAAGAGTTATTGTTACCTGCAGTCTATAACACTGATGCCCACACACAGGAAGGATGTCCCTCACACAGGAAATGTAAAGGGACCATGCCCACATGATGCAGGGCTTGAGAGTAGATGGTTGCCATGACAGTGGTAATTAGAAGTGCTACACATGTGTAATTTTATATATATATATATATATATATATATATATATATATATATATATATATATATGGCTATCTGGATAATAATACGTACATATATTTCCACCATATGTCCTGGATATGGAGTGTAGCCCCACCCAAGCCTCTATAGTCCCACAGTCATAGTGCAAGGGGATGTCAGGTATGTATAGCAGGTATATTAGTAAACTATTGCTACTGTCATTGAGATTGTCTTTACAGACATGGTGTGTTGGAGGTCACATCTGCTTATAACATGTGTGCCATTGGCTACTGACAGACATCCTAAGGACATCATAGTAAAGTACTGCTGCTAGCACGTAATGCCCTTGTGGACTGCCGCAGAGATATTGGCCAATATATGTGGACATTCTGACAAACCCTGTACAGTCCAGAGGTACAGACATAACCCCTCAGTGCTAAACATGTGTACCATGCCTGACAATAAAGATGTAGACAGCCATGTACATGGGTATAGCACATAATGACTGGAATACATTTGCCACCATAGGTTATGCATTCACACACCCCTCTCTGACCTGATACATAAACGCTGGTACAGGGGTGCCATGGCCGCATACTACCCACTAGATATTGACATACATCTGTACAGCATACCACTGCTCTGTCTGACACACATGACTGTTAAGAAACGCCCAGCAGCAGTACATCTGACAAGTATCTGCACATGACATCTCACTGGTAAGTACACTAAGCTGCTAGGCATGTAACAATGCACTGTGCAGGCTAGAGGCAGACTGGCTCAACACTGGCCTACATCTCCTATGGAGGAATGCACATGTACCTGCATATATAGTAGGCTCTACAGGCATGTCACAGCACAGGGTAAGATACACCTGTGTGAAAGTGCATAGCCACAACCAATGTGAACACAGCCACAGCCACATATGTTAAGCTAGCATAATATTACAGTATATGGACTATCTGTTCGACAACATCCTCATATGTGCCACTCACAGACTGATCCTACATATAATGGGCTGCTACACTGTTTGGTCTGATGGCTGTCTGTGGTATGGGACATGTGTGTATATGGCCCTGCAAACATGTATGTCAATATGGTACCATACAGTGGAGCAGCCTGTAACATCAGATAGGACGGGACCTAGAACAATGACATCTACCACAGTCTGTACACAGGCTAAAGTACATATTAACAATACGCACACTGTCAACATTCACCATAAGTACACAGACCTCAGTACTGTACAGACATCCACAGAATGTCCAGGTTATGTCATCAAATATAACTCCTACTGTACATAACATGTGTAGCAGTCTGATATCTCACTGGCTTGTTATCAGATATGATGACACTAATTATGGTGTACAGCACATATGCACCACTTCATGCGCAACATATGTACACAGGTTGACAGAGTTGTGGCTGGAAGCACATACACAGAGCCAATAATGATATGTTGCTGTGATAACCTCATATAGTTACTGTTGTAACAGGATTTGTTGCAACATATGTCCAATGAGGGATATGTAGTTAGTAACTGTCACGGATTTCACCATCTACATACTGCAGTCCTCACACTACCTACTGCAGTCCACAGATAGATGCTCCATGGGTAACACATGAAACCAAAGGCACAACACTGTCCAGTCTGAAGATGACCCTGCAGATGGGGATTCCTCATAAACATGGAACTGACATGGCAGGTATTGAGACATGTAGGACAGTCATTTCCACACACACACACTGTTAAACCAGCAGTACTCCAAATACAGTATAGCAGCACTTACAGTCTGTTGTCAGGTAAGGCACATCCCCCTTCTGTGTGTTGCGCTGTTTCCACAGTGTATATAGTTAGAGGTAAATCCCCAATCCATCTGAGATGCTGTTTGTCAAACAACAGATCTAGTTCCTGCTCACAGTGAATGAAAAGGGCCAACACCAACATGAGATTCCTAGATATCAAGTGTGTTTCAATGCAATTGGCTATGGGAATGTTACCACAGCTGTTCCACATGCAATCAGCTAGGGGAGGGCTGCAATTCTTGCACAGACCATCAGCTGATCATGAGCATCACTTAAAATACACATGATGCTGCCAAGCAAAGCAGTTGTAGGTCTCCACATCCACCAGAGAGGGAGTGGTAGAGGCAGACAGAGACAAAGACAAGTCAGGGAGGGGTGGGAGAGTAAAACCTAAGCATGTCTGTGTAACACACCTACCAGCACAGGGTATCAAACCCCTGATGACTATGTAGTGCTATAACAGTTCTATGCAGTCATTGGATGCACCACATGGGTTACCTGTTGTGTAGCCCTCAGAACATATATGTGATGGTGACTGACATCTGCAACAGGGATACGGTAGCTATATGGTAGGTGACATACAAGTGCCTGTCTGCATGAACAGATGCCAGCATCAACACAGCCACACTCTCACAGGGATGCACACACACTGACACACTTGGCAGAGCCAAGATTACAACTCATCAGTAGTGGGATTGCCACAACACATCACTGTGCAGGTATCACATGCACCACACGGGTCATATGGGGGTTGTATGGGCAAAGGGTATGGGGAAGTGTCTGACATCAGACAGCATGCTTCAGTATGCCCATGGGAGTTGTAGGGAGTGTGGATGTGAACATATGTATCATACAGCACACACACAAACACACAGGGTGCCAGTACTGACATGCATGGGTGCATGTCTGCATGGGTGTGTGATGGTCGACTGTGTCAGATGGCTGAACAAGGCTAGGCAATGGTTATACCTTGGCATCAGGCCACATGACAATGGTCTGTATTGTGGCTAGGGCTGTAGTGTCTGCATTTGCCCACACAGGTGGGTATTGTATCCCCCATCCAGTCACCTGGGTGACTCTTGTGTGTGACCAATGCTGTGCAACGCTTGCCATGTATGTGTTCCTTAGTCCATGACATGGATGGTGTCTGGAATGTGCACACCTCCTACATGCATGTACAGTGACATGTGGAACTATACCTGGGGTGTCTGGCCCATGTTGTGAACAAAGATTATCATCAGATGTGCCAGTCATGCCCACCTGTGGCAGGAACTGGTAATGGGCAGCAGGTTTACCCTGCACCTACATTGATAGCATGCTAACGGCATTCCCTGGTGTCAGTGGCATCTGTCAATACAGGGCATGTTGTCAGGAATGGTATGTCCTTTGTGGGTCACATGTGATGGCACCGCAGGTGTTGCAGGTGGCCATTGCAGAACATGGAGAAGGTGCACTGTCTGCATGTCCGTGCATATTTGACAGATGGTTAGGGTGCCATGCTCTCTGTAGCCCACAGCTATCACCCCATATTTACTGTCAGTGGCCAATATGCAGTATACTATCCACATATTGGCTGTTGCCTAGACATGTGTGTTTGTATGAGACATGGATTGAGAGTGTGCACTGGGTAATACTGGGGTTGCTAACTGTGATTGACTGGCCCTGATGTCACATGTATGAGTATGGCTTTGCACCCCAGCCTCTCAGCTATTTCACATCTGTTATCCCTGTACTGTAGACATTGTGATATATAGTAGGGCCACCATATAAGAAATATGCAAAACCCACTCAACATTGGCCGCAGGTCATACCCACCTCCACACAGGATATGAGTTACACACACAAACACACACAGACACACACACACACACACACCTGTCATGTCTGGGAGTAGAACTCCCACCTAACTAGTTTATTACACTACAGCACTACACAGGTATAGTATGAGCTATGGAGATTACTGGAGGACTACTTCCCCAAAGTGTATATCAAATTGGATGACATCAGCAGGCTTGCCAAAGTAGGCCATTCAAATTGTAGTGAGTGTTACTAACCTAAAATGCATTGTTCCCTACACAGACAGTGATACACACACACAAAACATCCACAACCAACATGTGTGGTAGAACCCCTAACAGAGGTCTATATCACACTACAGCATGGAGCTGTTATAGGATGCACCACAGGGATTACTGGAGAACTCCTTCCCCAAAGGTGTATACACAGTGAATGACATCAGCAGGATTGTCAAAGTAGGCCATTTGAAATGTATTGAGTGTGACTAGCCTATAATGCATTGCTCAATACACAGACATTGAAAAACACACAAAACATACAAAACTGCCATGGGTGGGGATGGAACCCTACCACAATTCTAAATCACATTACAGCAGTATGCAGTTATGGCACGCGCTATGGAAACTACTGGGCTACAATCTTCCCAGAGGTGTATTTCTAGGTGGGTGACATCAGCAGCCTTGCCAAAGTTGAGTATATGAATTGTAAGGAGTGTGAGTACCCGAAAAAGCATTGCTCTCTACACAGACAGGTGCACACATACACACTTGCCATGTCTGGGATTAGAACACCTACCTAACTACTTTATCACACTAAAGCAGTACACAGTTACAGGACACGCTACAGAGATTACTGGGCTACAATCTTCCCAGAGGTGTATTTCTAGGTGGGTGACATCAGCAGCCTTCTAAAAATTCAAAAAACAAAAAAACAAACTGGTGAAAAAAACACCCTTGCAGGTCCAGCACCTTTAAACTCCTGGATTCAGATAGATGTGTATAAAGTTCTTTATAATCCACAGGTTATGTTGTAAACAAGAACGCCAATAAACGAAAAAAACCAAATTGAAATTTTATTAAGCTTAAAAACAAGCTTTTTGTCGGCGTTCTGCACCAACTTCCTCAGAAAACAAACTGCACCACACATTTCTCTCACTATAAATACATCACTACTCAACTCAGATGTGCCCCCTAGCAGCTCCCCTTTAAAAAGCACATAATTACACTTTGAAATTTTTAACTAAGAAGCGGCCAAAATATTAAACAATTTGGTATCTACTACTCATACTTGCCATCAATTCTGGTAAACCTATAATGCTCCAAATATTGAATCTTAGAGCCACCATAATTATATATAAATACAAATGATAAAATGTGCCAATAACCACAAGAAAAATGATAATATATGTTAAAAATAAGTATAAAAGTGGAAAAATATTTCCACAAGTGTTAATATAAACATTGATATAAACAATAAATGGTGAACACAAATATAATGAAGAATGGTGAGACCCAAAAATATGTTCCCAGATGGCATTAAGTCACTCCAGGGGGCTTCACCTCACTAGGCTTCTCAATTTGAGGAAGCAACTGATGGAAAGCATACTGTTAAGTCCAGGTAAATGGTAAGCTTCCAAACTTAAGTTGCCACATCAACTCCTTGCATTCTATTCTTAAAGAATCGGGTCCCCGCATAAACTCTTGGTTTAGCTGATCGATCACTGTAAACGAAAATTTGTGGCCTGGGTTATCTAATATATGTTTGGCCAGAGCGTTGTCGACCTTCCCCTTCCTGATGGCATATAAGTGCTCATATACCCATTCCTGTAGTTTTCTATCAGTCTTGCTGATATAGAAACCTGGACAGACCAAACACTGGGCTAATTATACCACCCGATTGCTAGCACAATTGAATCTTCCTTGTATGAGATACTTCTTGTCCCTGATGGAAAAAGCTGAACTTGCTTTTATGTATCTGCAGTACCTGCACATGTTACATTTGAACATCCCAGATCTGGGGGAGGCACCAGCAACTTTAGACTCCACGATGTTTTTGATGTTAAGGCCCCTCCTGAAAGTAACTTTAGGGGGTGATAATAGTCCAAATGCTCCAACTGACTCGGTGGTTAAAAAGCGCCAATTTTTCTTTATAATGGACACAATGTCCATTGCATCCAAGTTGAATGAAATTACAAAAGTACAATTGAAAGTATCAGACTCACTGAAGAGGTGCATATTCCCCAAAATGGGGCGGAAGTGGCCATTGGCTCTCTTCCCCTGCACCTCCAAACTCAATTCTGCGACAAAATCGGCGGGGTACTCTCTGCTGACGAACATGCCAAAGATGAATTTGCACTCCTCATGAAATTTCTTATCTTCTGATGTCATGCGGGCTGCTTGAACAAATTGGCCTTTCACAATAGCCCACTTTTGATGTAATGGGTGTTTGCTGTCAAAATGCAAATAAGAATTCGAGAAGGTCGGCTTCTGATGTATGCTGGCCACGAAGCGGTTAAGGCTCCTATCTTTCTCTAGTTCCACGTCCAAGTAGGTAATCTTGTCAATGGCAAACTCAGATGTGAATCAGCATCAGAAACCTTGCCACAGTTAAGTATATGAATGGTAGGAAGTGTGAGTACCCTAAAAAGCATTACTCTATACACAGTCAGACACACACAAACACAAACACTCGCCAAGTCTGGGGTTAGAACTCCTACCTAATTAGTTTATCACACTACAGCAGTATGCAGTTATGGGATGCACCACAGAGATTACTGGGTTACAACTCTCCCAAAGGTGTATTTCACATTGGATGACCTCAGTAGGCTTGACATAGTAGGGCTATGGGGAGGACAGTGTGTGTGCATGAGCCATTACGCATTCATCTAGGGGATGACACGCCACATGCGGGCACACACGGGGTCATATTTCACAGGTGCATGCATACAGCTGCTAGATGTCTACTTCCTTGTATTGTCATGTTGCACAGCTGGCATGTGCACCACATAGTCTGTAATGCTTGACAGATACTGGTGGCTAGTATCTGTAGTGAGTGACATCTGCACCTCATGTGTTTGGGGCCCTTTGGCTGTGTGCTGGGTGGGACAGGCCTGGATGCCTCCTTGTCACAGTCACCCTCTTCCACACATCTGTGTACGTCTACATTTGACTTATTATAGTGTGCTGTCCTGACATATATGTCTCTGTTCCTATCCACTCTGTGTGCAAGGCATGAGTGGTGCATACTAACGAGTGTCTGCACTGAAAACCGCAACTGCCAGATATGTCTGGTCAACTGGTGTTTTCAGACATGGCCTTTATGTGTTTAGATGTGTGAGCATGCCCAGTATGACCTTTCAATATGTTGTTGACTGACATTGCCTTAGTTTCTCCAAGTGTGTGAGCATGCCCAGTATGGCCGTCTGTATTGAATGCATGGATCATGTCCAGGTGGTTTGCACTGCGGTGCTGACTTTTGTGTTGTACACCGACAGGTAGCATGCTGACTCTGCAGGGTGTCCATAGATCATTTGGCTTTGACTGTTACTACATTTCTGCATAGCAGGGGGGGCACACCTGAATGTTCCTACATTTATACACAGGAGTGGGGGGCACACCTGGCTGTTATTACATTACTATGTAGGATGGGGGGCACATATGACTATTACTACATTTCTACACAGGATAGCGGGGGCACACCAGACTGTTATTACATTACTATGTAGGATGGGGGGCACACCTGACTATTACTACATGTCTACACAGGATTGGGGGGGGCACATGAGACTGTTATTATATTACTATGTAGGATGGGGGGCACACATAACTATTACTACATGTCTACACAGGATTGGGGGGGCACACCAGACTATTACATTACTATGTATGATGGGGGGGCACACCTGACTATTTCTACATTTCTACATAGGATTGGGGGGCACACCTGACTGTTATTACATTACTATGTAGGATGGGGGGGCACACCTGTCTATCTCTACATTTCTATACAGGGTTGGGGGGGGCACACCTGACTGTTATTACATTACTATGTAGGATGTGGGGGGCACACGTGACACTTGTACACATTTGCTATGACTGTACTGGTATGTCAGGTACTCCATTTCATTCTGTATTGCTAACTATCATGCTGACTAGAGGCATACCACTGTACTACAGATGAAGGCTTTGGTTGCACTACATATTATTGTTTAACTTCCTACCCTTCAGAACTAACATCCCACTGCCTGCCCTGCTGTGGTCTGTCTGTGTAGGCCTGGGGGGGAGGTTAACCATAGCCATCATTCAGGGGACATGGCACAGGCTCTGTTTGCGTTTGTCTACACCTGTCCTGTTGGCTGAGACTGTTGTTGGGTATGTGAACCATCCTGACTAGCATGTGTGGGTCATATTGACACACATGTCACTCAGCACATTTCCTGCAGTGGGTTTTATCACCCTGTGTAGTACTGGCTACTATTGTGACTCCAGTATGTGTTACAGATGTCATGGAGCCACTATGGGTGTCTACTGTCTGCTGCCATAACATTCAGCCACCCAATTCCCTTGCATGCTCACATCCATACCATAGATACAGGCAATGACACATTCTACTCCATTTGGCAATAGGTAGGTTGATTGACTTAGCTTGAGGGTGTGCCAGACTTGCTAATGGTGCTGGAGGGCTGCCTATGTTGGATGCACATAGTACACTCCCTATACATGGTTGAGCACAGGTAGTGTCATGTTGGCATCCCTTTTACTGTATGTGTGAGTCAGAGAGAGAGAGATGTCACCCCCTGGGTCCCTACTGTGTCAGTGCATGTGCTATGTGTTGCCTCTTTGGCAAGGTCAGGGCATACTGGGCACGCCTCCTTCTGCCTACTGGGGCAGGCTCAGGTTGTTCCTCCTCCAGGTCACTCTGTGATTGTGCAGGCCTTGGCATTGGTGGGGGGCTGTGTGGCCCTGCCCCATGCTCTTCCTGCTTCAGCTGTTTCCAAAGGATCATATTGTGTAGCATAGTACATACCATAACAATTTGGGTACATGTAGCTGGTGAATACTGCAAGGCTCCACCGGATGTGTCCAGACACTGAAATCATGACCTGAGCATCCCAAACACATGCTCTATTATACGTCTGGCTTGTGTGTGTGCCTCATTACGGCATTGTTGTTCAGGTGTGTGTGCATTTCTGATGGGTGTTATCAGCCATGGCTCCAGTGTGTACCCAGAGCCCCCCACTAGGTGACCGTAGGGGATGTCCCCATTGGCAAATCTCTGGAACAGCTGCATCAGATGCCATATGTGGGAATCGTCATAGCTTCCAGGGCAGCCAGCACACACATTCATTATAATGCCCTGGGCATCACATATGACCTGGCAGTTGATGGAGGGGATGCCATGTGGTTGATGTAGGCCCTACCCTGCTCACCGGGTGGTGCTTTGATGCATATGTGCATGCAGTCTATAGCACCAACTACCCCAGGGTATTCTGATATTTGGTGGAAGAGACGCATATTGCTGGTCAACACCTCATGGGTGTTGAGGAAATATACGTGCTCACTGGCATGTGCTGACATGGCATCCAGGAACTGGTGGAATACTCTGGATGTTGATGCCTGTGAGATCCCCATGATATCCCCAGTTGTGCTTTGGGAGATACCTGTGGCTAGTATACCTAGACCTACACATACCTTGGTATCCACTGGGATGGGTTCCCCTCAGTCAGTTTGGTGTGTCAGGTCTGGCCAGCACAGCTCAACAATTTGCTGTAGAATGTCTCTGTCCACCCTATAGCACTCCACTATCTCCAGCTCATGTAGCCCCTGGTAGGTTACCCTGGGTTTGTACACTCTTCTCCGTCTCCTTACTGTAAGTTGTTTGGCAGCATTTACATCCTCATCACCCTCAGCCTCTTGCACATGTTGTTCTATGCTGCCTGCTGCAGCCCTTCTCATTTTGTAGGTTTGTTTGTTAAGATTTTCCTGCTTGTATACACCAGTGGTGTAGAGTGTGGGAAAAACCAGAGGGAAGGTATTTGCTTAGTTTATAGTGGTGTGCTGGGCTGGTCTGCTGCCTGTGTAATTGGCTGATTCTGATACATTTCACCTGCCAGCTCAGCTAGTTCTCCTTGATTACCTTCCTACTACTGTTTCCCCTTCCCATTGCCTCCCTGTTTAAGCCAGTGTGCACACCGCACAAACAGAGTGCTCATATGTGCACAGAGCTGCTTTTTCCTGGTTTAACTTTCTTTTTCTTTCTGTGAAACCCGGTGTGCGGCACGCACACCCGCTTAGGCTTTGTAAAGACTGCTAGGCAGGTTTAGACACACACCCCTAGTTTAGCTGTGCTAAGCTAGGAGCAAACCCAAGCCACAGGGCTCCAATCCACTTACAGTATGCCTGACACACACTCCCATGAAATCACCTACCTCCTAGGCTTGCACCAAGCTATTCCTACTCTTACACTGTTGGGACCTGACTCACATGCTGGGGAAAACTGGGATTCACTATCCTTCCCCTCATTTGCATAGGACTGCCTGCTAATACATAGTTACATGTCTCACACTGAGCCTCCCCCATTAGCAACCACTACTCACTGGCCAGGTTGTCTTCTGCCTGCCATTGACTTGCGTGGCAGAATACTGATTTTAGTTAGAATGCTTATTTTAGGTTTATTTTTTTATTTTCCCCCCAATCCCATTTGCGCGCCACTGCCCTATGCTTAAACAGCCGAGATCGGCTAAAAAAATAAAAGTTGATTTTTTTATTTATTTTCTTTGTTTGCAATGCCACTGGCCTTATACTTGGCCAATAGCATTCTTACTACATGATATGCAGCCTTTATTTGTAGCTGTCATAGCTCTGTTTTGGATTTTGCAGAAATGTACTCGGTTACTAACCAAGTACATTCCTGCTGATTGCACTAGTCCTGCATTGATGGTTGAAAGCTTCCTGGATCGCAATATCACCTCATTTGCATGGTTTTGTCCTGAAAATGGGGTGATTTGCATAGAAGGCCTTCGTCCATGCAGGATTAGTGCAGGAGCTTTCGTGCACGCCCCTGCGGGGTGTTCCTGGATCACACAGTGGACATGCTGCCTGCTTGAGCTTCTGCACTGATCTTGCACTCTGTGCAAGCTTTTGAGAATCCTGGGGAAAATCTATTAATGCTCTTATAGATTAATATAACCTTAACACTTTACTTGCTCATATTTGCAAGAGTTTAGAAAATATATTCTAGATAAGCTAATTTTAATCCACTCAAATGCTAGGAATTCCTTACCCAAACCTATTCAATATTTGATTTTATATACTTATAATACTTTACCAGTTACATATAGTATATCCTATATTTATAGAGCAATTAAACAAGATCTAGATGTATATTCAGATAACTACTGGTATTCATTTTCAGTAATAAATAGTTTTATTCCCTGAGAAAAAGACAATGTTAATTTCCTTCAGTCAGCCAGCAAAATCACTTCCTCCATTAAATTGTGATTCCTCACATGGAGATTTTTACATAAATCTTTCATCACACCTCAGAAAATTAGTAAGATAAATAAACAAGATATTGTTTGCTGGAGATATAACGCAGTAACAAACACTGATTGGAACCATATATTTTATGACTGTGTATTATTAAAGAAATTGTGGGAAGAAGTTAACACTTTTTTACAGGCAATTTTTACAGACAATGTTATGCTTACAAAGTCACTTGTATTATTCAATACGCCTGTTCCAGACTGCATAAATAAAAACAAATAGTCTTTGCTCTGCTCTATACTGTCCATTACCAGGAAAACAATTACAAGAAACAGGAATTCCTCATCAGTTCCCTCATTTAAAGAGTTTAGAGGTCTTCTCTTTGAAATGTCTAAGTTAGAAATGTTAACTATTAAATCTAAATCTACAAGGAATACAAAATTATATTACAAATGGGAAAATGTACATGAATGATTAGTTAAAGAACTGGATAAATGATTAATGCAGTAATCTTTCTTTTTTAATCTTTTATTCTTTGTTTTTTATTTTTCTTCTGCCAAAATTAACTTAATTGATGTGTTTTGATATATAGTGAACATCATTTTATATAATTTTATGTGCTATTATAGCTATTGTACTAATATTTTCTTTTTTCAATATTGTACTTTAAAAATTTAATGTATTCAATTTTTTTCAAAATATCTGTTCATTATATTAATGTTTTCAATAAAGCTGTTTTAAAAAAGAAGATATAATAAACTGGAAGTTGAGGCATCCTAAAAAATTTTTTTTTAAAGATTTACAAACAATATATAAAACGTTTGACAGTTGCCAACAATCACAATTTACAAAAAGAGGAATGTAAAACAGAAAATATTACATTTCTTAAGGCTTATTACAGACAGTAATATGAAACTCATTAGATATATAACTAAAAACCTTTGCAGTATTTTCATTTGGTAAAAGTAAGACAAGTGGATAGAATAGAAAACATTTGATCGAAGGCATGAGAAACTAGTCAGGGGTATTAAAGGAGCACAGCCATTGTTGAGTAAGGTATTCCTTTAGGAGATTTTTGAAGCCATGACTATCTGTGTTTTTTAAGATATTCTGAGGTAATAGGTTGCATTGTTTGGCTACTTTATAGGAGAAGAGAGAGTCACCGAAGTAATTTTGGGACTTTGTAACCTTGAGTATTAGTTTATTGGATGATCTAAAGGTCCTGGGGTCGGTATTTAGTTGCACTAGGTTGGACAGTGCAGGGCAGTTTTCAGGTTTGTGGATAATAGAGTGGGCAGTGGTGAGTATAAGTTTATCGGATGATCTAAGGGTCCTGGGGTTGGTATTTAGTTGCACTAGGTTGGACAGTGTGGGGCAGTTTTCAGGTTTGTGGATAATAGAGTGGGCAGTGGTGAGTATAAGTTTATTGGATGATCGAAGGGTCCTGGGTTGATATTTAGTTGCACTAGGTTGGACAGTGCTTGGCAGTTTTCAGGTTTGTGGATAATAGAGTGGGCAGTGGTGAGTATACATTTATTGGATGATTGAAGGGTCCTGGGGTCGGTATTTAGTTGCACTAGGTTGGACAGTTCAGGGCAGTATTCAGGTTTGTGGATAATAGAGTGGGCAGCGGTGAGTATAAGTTTATTGCATGATCGAAGGGTCCTGGGGTTGGTATTTAGTTGCACTAGGTTGGACAGTGCTTGGCAGTTTTCAGGTTTGTGGATAATAGAGTGGGCAGTGGTGAGTATACATTTATTGGATGATCGAAGGGTCCTGGGGTCGGTATTTAGTTGCACTAGGTTGGACAGTGCTTGGCAATTTTCAGGTTTGTGGATAATAGAGTGGGCAGTGGTGAGTATACATTTATTGGATGATCGAAGGGTCCTGGGGTCGATATTTAGTTGCACTAGGTTGGACAGTGCTTGGCAGTTTTCAGGTTTGTGGATAATAGAGTGGGCAGCGGTGAGTATACATTTATTGGATGATCGAAGGGTCCTGGGGTCGATATTTAGTTGCACTAGATTGGACAGTGCTTGGCAGTTTTCAGGTTTGTGGATAATAGAGTGGGCAGTGGTGAGTATAAGTTTATTGGATGATCGAAGGGTCCTGGGGTCGATATTTAGTTGCACTAGGTTGGACAGTGCTTGGCAGTTTTCAGGTTTGTGGATAATAGAGTGGGCAGTGGTGAGTATACATTTATTGGATGATCGAAGGGTCCTGGGGTCGATATTTAGTTGCACTAGGTTGGACAGTGCTTGGCAGTTTTCAGGTTTGTGGATAATAGAGTGGGCAGTGGTGAGTATAAGTTTATTGGATGATCGAAGGGTCCTGGGGTCGATATTTAGTTGCACTAGGTTGGACAGTGCTTGGCAGTTTTCAGGTTTGTGGATAATAGAGTGGGCAGTGGTGAGTATACATTTATTGGATGATCGAAAGGTCCTGGGGTCGATATTTAGTTGCACTAGGTTGGACAGTGCTTGGCAGTTTTCAGGTTTGTGGATAATAGAGTGGGCAGTGGTGAGTATAAGTTTATTGGATGATCGAAGGGTCCTGGGGTCGATATTTAGTTGCACTAGGTTGGACAGTGCTTGGCAGTTTTCAGGTTTGTGGATAACAGAGTGGGAAGCGGTGAGTATACATTTATTGGATGATCGAAGGGTCCTGGGGTCGATATTTAGTTGCACTAGGTTGGACAGTGCTTGGCAGTTTTCAGGTTTGTGGATAATAGAGTGGGCAGTGGTGAGTATAAGTTTATTGGATGATCGAAGGGTCCTGGGATTGATATTTAGTTGCACTAGGTTGGACAGTGCTTGGCAGTTTTCAGGTTTGTGGATAATAGAGTGGGCAGTGGTGAGTATACATTTATTGGATGATCGAAGGGTCCTGGGGTCGATATTTAGTTGCACTAGGTTGGACAGTGCTTGGCAGTTTTCAGGTTTGTGGATAATAGAGTGGGCAGTGGTGAGTATAAGTTTATTGGATGATCGAAGGGTCCTGGGGTCGATATTTAGTTGCACTAGGTTGGACAGTGCTTGGCAGTTTTCAGGTTTGTGGATAATGGAGTGGGCAGCGGTGAGTATAAGTTTATTGGATGATCGAAGGGTCCTGGGGTCGATATTTAGTTGCACTAGGTTGGACAGTGCTTGGCAGTTTTCAGGTTTATGGGTAATAGAGTGGGCAGCGGTGTGCTAATTGAACAATAACAGACCGGGAAATTCAAGCCAGTGTAGTTTTTGAAAAGCAAGGCAATGATGGGTCCTGCTGGGTATATTAGCAGCAAAGTTTGCTATTTTTTTATAGCAGGAATCAAGTAGATGTAAATTAGACTTGTGCAGGTTAGGGAAAGGTTGAGAACAATAGAAAAGAGTAGAAAGGAGGTGGGATCTGGCTGTGGCTAGTCTGGCATTTTGAATAAGGTAAGGTTTGGCCCTATATAGAGCAGAAAGTTTGATGTGAACTTTTTTAATTAGGTTTATAGGTGTGTACAAGGCTAATGGCCCTGGAGCCTTTATAAGCCTAGCTCAAGAAGATTCCCTGGCATCATGCTGCCCAAAGTTAGTTCCCAGTGCCCCTGTCAAGCAAGGCCACTGAAGTGATGCCTAGGGTGAACCTCCTATTGCCCATCCACTCATCAAGATTTCTCTTAAAGAGGGCCAGTGAAGTGCTCTGCTTGACGTGAATGGGAAGTTTCTTCTAGAGTATGGGAAGTCTCTGGGTTAGGAACCTGTCCCTCCAGCATGCTCTGTTTATTGTGGTAATGAGGTTTAGGTCCCTGGAGCTTGTGGCATGAAGGAATTGGAATTTCTTTAGGTGTAGCATATCTAGCAGCTCTGGGTCAGACATGGTTTTGTAGGTCAAGCAGAGATAGCCTCTAAGTAGGGGATAAGAGACAGAGTATAGCTGGAGTTTTTTTGAGTCTGTCCATACAGGGCATGTGTCTAAGGCCTAAGATCCTCTTAGTGTGGTATTTTTTTGGCCTTTCCAGTTGTTGTAGGTGTCTAGTGAGGTACATACCAAATGGGGCATTGTATTCTATAATAGGTCTAATGAGGGATGAGTAGAGAGGGTTTATGACCTTTTTCTTCCTGGAAGAGAAACCTTTTGTAATGAGATGTGCCACATAGAAAGACTTTCTGACTACAGTGGCAATGTGGTTATCAAAGGAGAGGTTGCTGTCAACCTGTGTCCCCAGGTCTCTTATCACATCTTTGGTGTTTAGTGGACTACTGCCTATGTGGTAGTTCATGGGCACCAAAGTTTTCCTAAAGGGAATGACAATGCACTTTTTGGCATTGAGCTTAAGGCCTTGGTTCTGGCACCAGTCATTGGTGTCAGTGAGGCATTTTTGTAGAATGTCTACATTAGCTGAAGAATCAATAATGGCTCCCAGTTTTCAATCATCTGCGAACTTGGTCAGCCAGAGTCCCTTTCTGTTGGCTTGAAATTCAGAGAAGTAGATGCCAAACAAGAGAGGACCTAGGACCGATCCCTGTGGGTCAACACTTGTAACTGGTCAGTAGTCAGATTTGGAGTCTGTTACTTTCACAGTGTGGGTTCTATAAGTGAGCCAGTTGGCAACCCATCTTATGACATAGAGGTTTATGCCTAGTTTAGTTAGTCTATCTATGATTCCTGAGTGAGGGATGGTGTCGAAGGCCTTGGCAAGATGTAGGTAGGCTGTGTGAATTTCCTTGCCCTCATCCATAGCTCTGGTGACAGACTCAACAAAGTCTATCAGGTTAAACAGGCATGATCTACCTTTCACAAACCCAAACTGCATGGGGTCCAGAGTTTGGATATTCCCTATGTCCTTATTTATAAGGTCCATGATGATGCGCTCCATAGCCTTACATATCAGACTCATCAGACTATTGGGGCAGTAGTTCCCAGGGGCTGTAGTCACTCTCCCTTTGTGGAGTGGGATAACCATAGCAGTGCACCATTCTGTAGGAACAAAGCCTGAAATGAGGCTGTGATTGAACAGGTTACTCAGGTGTGGTAACAGTTCACTTTGTAATTTGTGTAGAACACTGCCAGGGATATTATCATGTCCCATGGAAGCTGTATTCTTGGCTTTGGACAGTGCAGTTTTTACCTGTGTAGCTGTTATAATAGGGACTTGACATTCCTCAGGTATTTTGATAGGCCCTTTAGGGGTAAAAAGGCGGTAAAGTTCATACTGAACCTGCCAGCCAACATGTTGGCAATAGCAGTTGGTTATGTATATGTATTGTCATTGTGCTGTAACTCAGAGCAGATCTGAGTATTGCCATGTTGACATAACTGTAGAATGAACTTTTTCTCAACCAGCTGTTGAATAAACTGTAGAACCTCAAAGCACAGCATGACACAACCACTGCAGGATCCAAAGAACTTTATTTCACAAAGGTTTAGCGCTTTCTTCCCTCCTGTAGGGATTTCCTCAGAAAAATGCATCAAATCCCACCCAGCCTTTATATAATAAACATCACACCCATTAACTAATTAGATAATTAAACAATGAACTAGTCAATAAACTGTTAAAGCTATCCACTAAAAATGCATGCATAAATACATTAATACAAATGTTAAAAATACTAAAATACTTTAACCCACATTATTATTAAACTTTAAGACACATGTAATGGCAGTAGTTTCATTGATTCCTGGAAACTCAGTGGCATTTAGCTGTAACTACCATTTAAGTTCACATATATCCATTACAAGGTCTATAATTCTACCCTGGACATCTTTGGTTACCTGCTGAATAACCAAGAACTTAAATTTATGGTCCCTCTGTGAATGGATGTGTCTACTTAATGCATTGGTTAGCTTGCCATGCCTAATATCTACAAGGTGTTCAGATATCCTAATTTTAAATTGCCTGCACGTTTTTCCTACATAAAAGACAGGACATGATTGGCACTTGACCACATATACCACATTTTGGCTATTGCAGTTGAAATGACCATCAATATATAAAGGGATACTATTCAATCTATACCATTCTGTAGTTTCCAAAATATGTGAGCAAAACAAACACATACGACATTTAAAATTGCCCTTGATCCTATGTTGATGTCCACTCAACCTATAAGTACCAGCTTCCAATATATTTTTCAGAGAACAATCCTTCTTAAATACCACCTTGGGCAGGGGCCCCACCTTATTCCCTATATTGTTATCACTTTTCAAGATTTCTCAGTTCTTGAGAACAATATCCACAACCTCAAATGCATCCAAATTAAAGGTGGTAATGAAGCTAGTCGAATAATTATTTACTTTCCTAACTTCCCTGGACTGCATACTAAATTTCCATCCCTTACCATTTGCTAGTAAAGGTTGGTAAAATCCAGATTCATGCTTGACAATTATCTCCTGTTGGATTTTATTTATCAAGTCAATGGGGTACCCTCTGTTTAAAAATAACTGCTTAATAAATAATAGTTAATCCAAAAACACCTTATCCATAGTAACCATACAGGCAGCCCACACCATCTGCCCTTCGACTATGGATTTTTTATGATGAGCAGGATGCCAACTATTAAATTCCAAATAGGAATTAGAGAAGGCTGGTTTCCTATAGATGGTTGATGTAGATTTTTTTGTCAACTTTATTATAACTCAAATCCATATCAAGCTATGTGATATGTTTGTCACTATGGTTGTAAGTGAACTTCAAAAGCTCTTCTGAATTGCTCACATATTCAAGAAAAAGTTGGAGTTCAACCTCCGTTCCTCTCCAGTGATAAACAAATCACCCAAAAACTGAGTGTAGTTTAACATTTTACTATAGAAAGGACCATCTATTATGTGTACCTGCTCCCAATATGACATGACATAGTTCGAAAATATTGGGGCATATGCCGCCCCCATTGCCACACCTGTTATTTGTTTGTAGTACTGTCCTTCAAAGTATATAAAATTATTTTTAAGTACCACCTCCATTAACAAAACAAACTTGTTTATCTCATCCTGGTCAAAAAGACCAGTTTTCAAGAGTTGATTTTTTGAGCCACTCACATCTTTTTGGTGCAGAATCACAGAAAATAGGTTACACACATCAATGGTGACCATAATAATGTCACCATTGATTTTAACTTTATCCAGACCTTCTAAAGTTTGCCAAGAGTTCTTAGTAATGTATGTAAATTCTTTTAATCCCCTCTGGAGATAAAAATCCAAAAATTTGCTTATGAAGTGGGTCTTGGATCTTTTCCCATCCACTATTGGTCTAAACTTGGGATTACCAAGCCCTTTATGGATTTTAGGAATGCCGAATATATTTGATATAATTGGAAATGTATTTATCATATAGGCATATTCATCCTCTCTAGTTTGCCCTTGATATAGCATATCTTCAAGAAATAAATCTATTTTTTATACGCTATATGTATCTCATTAAGGGAAACCTCTTCATAAGTACCATCTGTTAATATAATGTTCATCCCATTCAAATAGTTACTCCTATCCATAATAACCACAACACTTCCTTTGTCTGGTTTCATGACACGAATATCTGAGTCCTCAGCCAACCCTTTTAACAAAATCCATTCATCAGTAGTAAGGTTAGAGACATACTCTTTAAGGTTATTCTGTTTAAATTTTCACCTTATCTCCTTTTCACAGATTTGTACATATATTTTAACTTGGTTATTCATGGGGGATTAAACATATTTGTTTTTTTTAAACCTGCTTATCTGTGTATCTACATTTGCATCAGTATCATTAAACCACATTTTCAGATTAAACTTATGAGTAAAACACTTAAGTTCAATTAAAGTGTCAGCTATATTTCCCCAATGACTAAGTACATAGGTAAACCCCTTAGCTAAAAGGTTGATATGTTTAACCTCTATATCTTTAGTAGAATAATTATAGACCTTGAAATCCTGGACATCATTTAAAATCACTTTAGGTTCAAAAATATATAATGTTTCATCTACTATGGACCCAACATTATTAGATACTTCCTGTAAATTTATGTTGTCATATAAATATGCATTAAAAACACTAAAAACATCAAAATTATGTTCAATGTTATCACTTAACTTATTAGTTGTGTCAACATGACTAATAGAACTACTACCTTCATTTGAGCTTAAAACAACATTATCATTGGCCATTCCACAAAAATTTGCAGGGCTTAAAACCATATTAAGTTTATCAGCATGAGCCAAACACTCACATAACTTTTCAATATTAACACTGGAATCATTACCATTAGTAGATTCTGTATCTACCATCTTGGATAAACTGATGAGTCATTTTAAAGAAGCTCAGTATCTTGTGTTGTATTTGCTTCAATACGATCACCAATAAAGCTCGAAACCATAAATGTATTAACGTTGCTTAAACAGTGAGTTCCATCTACATTTAGACCTTCCGAAACATTAGCATCCACTCTATTTGATGCATCTACTTCGTAAAAAACATTTAAGACACAATTGCTATTTTCATTAAGACCCATACTATCATAAACAGGACAAAATTTAGTCCACAAAACGTCCAATGATAATTTTGTATTCTTGGCATTTATGCCATGAGGACAGGACATAGCACCAATTCACAGTGCTTCATTAGAGTTAATACCAACATTAACTTGAGATGCCAAGTCATTATTAGATCTCTCTGCATAAACTGAATCATGCAAAACACAAGAAAATGGACCATTCTCAACTTCATTGAATATACCAATGTCATTATTTTCAGGTACTTGTTGATTCCTGTTACTGCAAAGTCCGACAGAAAAAATGGGCACAGAATCTTGTATATTAGCCTAGGTACATACAAAAAAATGAGGCAGTCATGCTACAAAAAGATGAAAAATTACTAATCTCATTCAAGGTATCTAATCTAACATTATCTAACTTTTTTTATATTGTTTGTGTCCACTAATGATTGCACTAGAGTCATTGTAAACACTTGCGTGTTTAAATGGAGAAGCATATCTAGCAGCTCTGGGTCAAACATGGCTTTGTAGGTCAAGCAGAGATAGTCTCTAAGTAGGCGATAAGAGACAGAGTATAGCTGGAGTTTTTTTGAGTCTGTCTGTACAGGGCATGTGTCTAAGGCCTATGATCCTCTTAGTGAGGTATTTTTGTGGCCTTTCCAGTTGTTATAGGTGTCTAGTGAGGTACATACCAAATGGGTAATTGTATTATATAATACGTCTAATCAGGGACGAGTAAAGAGGGCTTATGACCTCTTTCTTCCTGGATGAGAAACCTTTTGTCTGACTACAGTGGCAATGTGGTTATCAAAGGAGAGGTTGCTGTCAACCTGTGTTCCCACGTCTCTTATCACACCTTCGGTGTTTAGTGGACTACTGCCTATGTGGTAGTTCATGGGCATCTAATTTTTCCCAAAGGGAATGACAATGCACTTTTTGGCATTGAGCTTAAGGCCTTGGTTCTGGCACCAGTCATTGGTGTCAGTGAGACCTTTTTGAAGAATGTCTACATTAGCTGAAGAATCAATAATGGCTCCCAGTTTGCAATCATCTGCAAACTTGGTCAGTCAGAGTGCCTTTGTGTTGGCTTGAACTTCAGAGAAGTAGATGCCAAACAAGAGAGGACCTAGGACCGATCCCTGTGGGTCACCACTTGTAACTGATCAGTAGTCAGATTTGGAGTCTGCTACTTTCACAGTGTGGGTTCTATCAGTGAGCCAGTTGGCAACCCATCTTATGACATAGAGGTTTATGCCTAGTTTAGTGAGCCTATCTATGATTATTGAGTGAGGGATGGTGTTGAAGGTCTTGCCAAGATCTAGGTAGGCTGTGTGAACTACCTTGCCCTCATCACAGCTCTGGTGACAGACTCAAAGAAGTCTACCAGGTTGAGCAGGCATGATCTACCTTTCACAAACCCAAACTGCATGGGGTCCAGAGTTTGGAGATTCCCTATGTCCCTATTTATAAGGTCCATGATAATGTGCTCCATAGCCTTACATATCAGACTCATCAGGCTAATGGGGCAGTAGTTCCCAGGGGCTGTAGTCACTCCTCCTTTGTGGAGTGGGATGACCGTAGTAGTGCTCCATTCGGTAGGAACAAAGTCTAAAATGAGGCTGTAATTGAACAGGCTACTCAGGTGTGGTGCTAGTTCACTTTGTAATTCATGTAGAACACAGCCAGGGATATTATCCTGTCCCATGGAAGCTGTATTCTTGGCTTTGGACAGTGCGGTTTTTACCTGTGTAGCTGTGATAATAGGGACTTGGCATTCCTCAGGTATTTTGATAGGCCCTTTAGGGGTAAAAGGGTGGTAAAGTTCTCACTGAACCTGTCAGCCAATATGTTGGCAATATCAGTTGGTTCTGTATATGTATTGCCGTTGTGCTGTAACTCAGAGCAGATCTGAGTATTGCCATGTAGATTCTTGACATAACTATAGAATGCCTTGTGGTTGTCTTTAGAATCTGCAGCAATTTTGTTTTCATAGCTAGCTTTAAAGGATTTGATGATGGAGCACAGTTTTTTGCTGAGGCTAATAAGGGAATTTTTCCAGTCTTGGGAATTCACCTTTTTCTGCAACAGTTTTTTTCCTTCTGTTGTAGAGTTTGTTTATGGTGGGAGACCATCAGATTGGCTTCATGTTTTTGGAGGAGAGCATCTTGTTTCTGTTTGGTATGGCCTGTTCCATGCACTTATATATGTGCTCATACAGTGCATTGATGTATGATTCAGCAGTCATGAACCTATTTTCCATTTGCATGGGTGTCGTGAAGTTAGCCACCTCGAAGCCCAAAACTGGCTTTTCAGAAGTTTTTTACTGTAGTTTCCTTTAGGGGGGGTGAGGGTGGGATGTGGATATCCATGATGATTAGCTTGTGGTCAGATCTGACAAGGGAGGAGTTAATTACTGGTGTAGAGCAATGGTCGCCCATGTTAGTAATGACCAGGTCAAGGATGTCTCTACCCCTGATGGGGGTAAGAATGAGTTGGTCCAAGGCGCTGGAATTAATGAATTCTAGAAAACGTTGTGCAAGTGTGTTGGTACATGAGTAATTTTCCCAGTTAATGGAGGGGTAGTTAAAGTCTCCCAGTATAAGGGTATTGGGTTGTACCCTAATATTTTCCAGTGTGCTTAGGAATGTGGATTGGGAGTCTTGGGACATGGTGGGAGATCTATAGCAGGCTACAACCTGGATTGCTGTTTTACCCAGTGTTAGTTGTACCTGAAGTATCTCTGTTGGGCTACTAGTCCGGAGGTGTGCATATCCTTTATGAATATGGAGACACCACTGCCTTTAGTGTTTCAGTCCAGGTTTAGGGGCCGAAAGATGTGGCATGAATTATATCCTGGTAGTGCTGGGGTGCTCTCCAGAGCCATGAACTGGGTCTCGATCGCTGCATAGATGTTGATGTTCTCCTTTTTAAGGAGTGCTTCGAGCAAGTGCATTTTCAGATTTAGACTTCTAGCATTGAGTAGCATAATCCTCAGATTTTGTTTGCTTGTAGTTGTTATGGTGATAATATTGTCTTCAGGACATTGCCTAAAAAAGGCACTATAGGGGTGGCAAGAGCCATGGCCAGTATCCAGAATCCCAGGGGTGACAGGTGCAGGCCATCTCTGCCAAAGCATCGTGGTCTGTTGATCATGTCATCCCAGGCAGACAGATGCTGGATCCCCTTAGAATGACACCAGAAACTTAGCCAATTGTTGAAGTCAATCATTTTCTGCTTGTACTGCGGTATAATTCTGGGTGATTGTAGGATGCTACTCAGAGCTAATGAAATACCTGCCTGGGCTACAAGAACCGAGAGCTCCTCTATGTCTCTTTTCATGTAGTCCAGGGAGGTATATCTCAGGTCATTCACATCAACACGAACAATGACAGAGTCATATTTGTACCTGTTGTGGAGTGACCTAAGTGCATGTGTTATGTGGCGGATCCTGGCACTCGACAGGCAGCTGACCGTAACTTTCCCATTATTCAACCTAGTGAGTGGGACATCAGTGTGCCTTACTATTGACTCACCTATGACTAATGTATTGGGTAAGTTGTTTTGCCTTATGGGCTTTGGTTGAGTGGCACACTGTTTATGTGAGCTATGTGTCTCATGGTTTGTGCTGGGATGTGGTGGTTGTTTGCATTTCTGCCTTGGAGGTCTCTGTAGGTTGAGCAGATTTTTATTGAGAACCTCCACAAAAGTAGGTGTGTGTTTTGTGTTACTATGTGAGGGTTGTGGTGGTGTAAGTTCTGGAGGGATATGTGTTGAATGTGGTGTGGTGCAGTTATTAACCTTCTCCTCTTGACTGGCTAATCCAGTCTTGGCTGAAGAGTGCTTGGCTTCCAGTTTGGCTATATATGTGCATCTCTCATTAGTCATAGTGTTGGGAGGTAAGAGGAGAGGGTTGTCTGTGTACATGAGGCAGTTGCTACACTGCCTCAGGATGTCCAAGTTCACCAGGTTGACAGGATAAAGCACAGGGAAGTGACCTTCAAACATGCCTGGATATGAACTGAATATATTAAGTACTGAAGCCTTTTACAGGAAAAATGTCACTCAACGTGTCTGAGTCTGTACAGAGCAGTGCCAAACACTTGAGGGGAAACTAATACATAGACCCTGAAAATGTAAGGATGAAGTATTTCGGCAGATATTCTAAAGTTAGGAAGAAATCAAGCAGCATTTACTGAAAATAAAGACTTAGCCTGTCAAGAATGATGAAAAGAGGGGAGTCACATGAATGGCTACTGCCTGCTACTACTAATGCTGGTCTCAGCACAGCTTCACTCTGTTGGGATACAATACTCCTTTGATTATTGTCTCACTAGAAGCAAAATGTTAGCACCAATCCCAAGATGAGAAGCAGGCCATGGCCTGTTTGGAGATCCACAGCCTTGTTCCAGATGTTGCAAGGGTCTGCAGGCCTGTAGCCTTTTTCTGGTAGATGCCTCAAATAGCAACCAGAACAGTCAGGTACGTTAAGCACAGACACTCACTCTCTAACCAGAAAGAGTCAGGAATCAATAAACTCTGCTCCTACTCTCACCAGAATCAGAATATAAGCACAGATTCCAAGCTGTCACCTATAAAGCAGTTATGAAGCTTTCTGGTGATCAGCAGTCTCCAGGAAATAATGTAACTCTACTCCTCTCACCAGGAAAAAAACAGAAGCACTAATCCCAAGATGACTACTGAGAGGCAGAATGTGGGTTCTCCAATAACTGGTGGTCTTGCAATAGGTGCTTAAAGGTAAGATGAAAAAAGAATGGTTTATCTTAAACACTGCAGTGTGCACTAGAGGAGGTAGATGTGAAAGTAGGCAACTTAAGTTGTACCTGTCTAAAAAGTTAAGTTTTAGTGGAGAGACACTATTTTTAAAACAACAAGATAGATTGAAAGGGGGGTGGCCACTTTTTTATTCTTGTACTATGGAATACAGTGGGATGGCCAATAAATTTAAATAGTTGAAGGGGAGTGATTTCACAAAATTATAATTTTGTGCTTACTCACACCAACCAGTGAAAGCAGAGAGGAAATGAGATATATAGTCAAATTAACATAAGGGCAGGCAACTAGAAAGACAGTGGCATTTAAGCACACAACAGTAACTGGGTGGGAAAAATTTCTGTCTGACTCTCAAGAGAGAGCTGTGGTGTCTTTTCAAGTTTTAATATGGATTTAAAAGCAGAATACAAGTAAAACAGTGTAAAGAAAACAAAGCATAGTATACAAAACAGAAAAAGGCAATAAAGCAATACAGAATACAACAAATAGAAAGCAAACCAACCTTTCCCTCACAGCAAACTGCAGCAGAGTCTGGGTGAGGGTTTTCATAGGTTCATAGGTTCATACTAAGCTATCTGCCCTAGGGGATTTATATGCCTAGCCAGAGTATGTTTGGCTTTCGCCACCCATTTTAAATTAATTTTGCTATGCCCTTTTTCGAGGTTAGTATACTGTGCCTCTGTCTAACAGTGACACAGAAGTGATACCCGGGGTAAACCTATGATCTCCCATCCACTCATCAAGATTCCTCTTGAAGAGAGTCAATGAGAGACTCTGCCTAACCTGGACTGGGATTTTATTCCAGAGTGAAGGGAGCCTCTGGGTTATGAATCTGTCCCTCCAGCATGTCCTATTTATTTCAGTGCTGAGGTTCAAGTCTCTCGAGCGTGTAGCTCGATGGGATTTGGATTTTTTGAGGTGCAGCATGTCCCTTAATTCCGGGTTGGACATGGCCTTATACGTCAGGCACAGGTCACCTCTGAGCAGGCGGTATGCCACTGAGTAGAGCTGGAGTTTCTTTAACCGAGCAGCATATGGCATCTGTCTGAGCCCTTTGATCCCCTTGGTGAGGTACTTTTGGGGTCTTTCCAGTTGCTGCAAGTGTTTGGTAAGGTACATCCCTAAAGGGGCATTGTACTCGATTATGGGCCTGATGAGGGATGAGTAAAGAGGCACGATGACCTCCCCTAATCTAGATGTGAATCCCTTCATGATTAGGTGGGCTATATAAAATGTTTTTCTAACCACTTTGGCCACGTGGTTGTCAAATGAGAGATTGCTATCAACTTGGGTCCCCAGGTCCCTAATTACTTCTTCTGTACTTAATTTATTACCACCTATGTGGTAATTTGTGGGCACTTTGTTTTTGTCAAAGGGGATGACTATACACTTTTTGGCGTTTAGCTTGAGGCCATGGCTCTGGCACCAGTTGTCTGTTTCTATGAGGCCCTTTTGGGGGATGCTTGTGTCGGCTGAAGAGTCGATTATGGCACCCAGTTTGCAGTCATCTGCGAACTTGGTCAGTCACAGTCCTTCCATGTTGGCCTGTACCTCCGAGAAATATATACCAAACAAGAGAGGTCCCAGGACTGAGCCTTGTGGGACGCCACTTGTAACTGGTTTGGAGTCTGACATGGCTCCAGCAATTCTAACCATGTGGGTTCTGTCCTTGAGCCAGTTTGCAACCCATCTAGTGACATAGGGGTTTATATTTAAGCTGGTGAGCTTATCTATAATGCCCAAGTGGGGTATTGTATCGAAGGCTTTTGCGAGGTCCAGATAGGCTGTGTGGACCACCTTCCCTTTGTCAATGGCCTTGGTGACTGTTTCAAAGAAGTCAACCAGGTTTAAGGGGCAGGATCTGCCCTTAACAAAGCCAAACTGGGTAGGATCCAGTGTCTGTAGGTCCCCAATATCTTAATTTATGAGGTCCATGATGATCCTTTCCATAGCTTTGCAGACCAAGCTAGTCAGGCTTATGGGGCGATAGTTTCCAGGGTCCGTTGAGGCACCACCTTTGTGGAGAGGGACCACTGTTGCTGTACGCCACTCTTTGGGTACATATCCTGTAGTAAGGCTGAGATTGAACAGTAGTTTTATGTTTGGGTTTAGCTCTTCTTGGAGTTCATGTAGGATGCAGCCTGGGACACCATCTGGTCCCATTGATGCTGTGTTTTTTGCTTTGGAGAGGGCGGCTCCCACCTGAGCATCTGAGATGTCAGGGGGGCAGCACTCTGCTGGGATAGATATTTGCCCTTTTGGTGGGGAGAGGGGGGGAGAAGTTTGCGCTGAACCTGTCAGCTGGGATGTTGGCAATGTCTGTGGGATCAGTGTATTTTTTGTCATTTTGGACTAATTCTGAGCATATCTGGGAATTCCCACCCAGGTTCCTAACATAACTAAAGAAAGCCTTGTGATTATCCTTAGTGTCCTGTGCAATTTTTCTCCCAAAGCTGGCCTTTGACGATTTTATGAGTGCCCTTATTTTTTTGCTAATACTGATCAGAGATGCCTTCCCTTTTTGGGATTTTGCTCTATCATGTAGTAGCTTCCTCCTTTTATTGTATAGTTTGTTTATGGCTGGGGTCCACCAGACAGGTCGTCTGCCTTTGGAGGATTGGGTCTTGGTTTTATTTGGGATTGCATGATCCATGCATTCCTGAAGGTGTTCATAGAATGCATTTATAAAGGATTCTGCGGTCTGGGCAGATTTTCCACAGGCCGGGGCTTTGAAGGATTCCACCTCGGTTTTGAGGAGTGTGAAATTTGCTTTAGAGAAGTTTTTCACTGTGGTTTTCTGGGCAGGGGGTGGGGTCGGGATGTGAATATCCATTGAGATCAGTTTATGGTCTGATCTTACCAGTGAGGGATACACTTCTGGTCTGGAGCATAGAGTCCCCATGTTGGTGATGATCAGGTCCAGTATGTTTTCCCCTCTTGTGGGAGTAGTAACAAGTTGTTCCATAGCATTTGAGTTTATGAATTCTAGGAACCTTTGGGCAAGGGTGTTGGAGCTAGAGTAATGCTCCCAATCCATGTTTGGGTAGTTGAAGTCGCCCAATATAATGGTGTTCGGAGAGACCTTCATATTTTCCAGTGTTCTCAGGAAGGCTGAGTGGGGTTCCTGGGTTTGGGAGGATGGTCTGTAGCAGGCTATAAACTGGAAGGCAGTTTTACCCACTGTTAGTTGCACATGGATAGTCTCTGATGCTTCGTGCTTTGCCACCAACCTGGAGGTGTGGGTATCTTTGATGAATATCGATACTCCCCCTCCTTTTGTGGTTCGGTCCAAGTTTTGGGGCCAAAAAGCATGGTATGAGGTATAACCTGGTAGTGCTGGGGTGCTCTCGGGAGTCCTGAACCAGGTTTCTGTTACTGCACAGATATCGATGTTCTCCATGCTAAGGAGAGTTTAGAGTGCGTGCATCTTGAGGTTTAGACTTCTAGCGTTGAGTAGCATTACTCTTAGTTTCTTATCCCTTGTGATACCTATGGAGGTGGGTTTGTCTTTTGAGCCTTGCCTAAAAAAGGCACTATGGGGGTAGCAAGAGCCTTTGCCAATATCCGAAAGCCCAGGGGTGACAGGTGCAAGCCGTCCCTGATTGATATGTGTTTATTGAATGTTAGGTTGTTGTCTATCATGACGCCAAGTAGTTTTGTTGGTTAACTGGTTTTATTATAGTGCCATTAGTGGAGTAGATGGAGAGAGGAGGTAGTTTTGCTTGGGATTTCCTGTTAGAGAAGATCATTAATTTTGTTTTGTTTGGGTTTAGGAGGAGTTGAAGCTCATTTACATAATTTTCAATATTTGGAAATGACTTTTGCAGTTTATCTTGGAGTTCTTGGGGTGTGGGAGCAGAACAAATAAGAGTAGCATCATCAGTGTATTGAATGATAGAAGCAGATTTAGTGGCAGTGTTTAGACTATTTGTGAACATAATAAAGAGGAGTGGGCCAAGGATGGAGCCCTGAGGAACCCCAACAGAGACTGGGAGGAGTGTGGAAAGTTTATTAACCCATTTAATTGCCTGTTGCAGATTAGAAAAGTAGATAAAGAACCAGTTGAGAGCTGTAGAGTTGAGGTTGAAGGAAGCTAGAGTGTTGAGTAGTAGTTGGTGGGATACCGTATCAAAAGCTTTGGACATATCAAGGAATATAGTAGAGACTAGTTGTGCATTGTTTTTGAGGAGGTTGATGTAGTTAGTGAAACTTATGAGGGCTGTGGAGGTACTGTGTTTTGGATGGAAGCCGTGCTGTGAACTAGATAAGAGATTATTTGTAGTGAGGTGGTGTAGGAGCTGCTTATGGATACATTTCTCTAAAAGTTTGGCTAGGGGTGAGTGAATGGCAATGGGCTGATAATTATAGAGATCTTTAGATGGGACTGCCTTGTGGAGGTGAATGATATGGGATATTTTCCATAGTACTGGGATATATTGTTCTGCGATGGAGAGATAGATTAGGATAGATACAGGATAGGCGATGGAGCTTGCAGCAGTTTTTAAGAAATTATTAATGAGTTGGTCAGCTGATAGGTAGGTTTTATATATGTACACACACACACACACACACACACACACACACACACACACACACACACACACACACACACACACACACACACACACACACACACACAGATATATACATACATATTTAGTCATATATTCATTTTAACGTCTTTGAGTTCTGTCATTTCCTTTTCAATTTTAATTGTTTGATTTTTCGTATCAATATGCTTCATTCATCCTTTCTGTCTCTATGATTTTTCAATGATTATCATTATATAGTTTATTTTGTATTTTGTTTGTATTCCTTGCTTTTCTAGACTGTATTTCCTGATATAGCTTTACACCACTGGCTTGTCACTTTAGATACGTATTTGCTAGATGACCAGCTCGTCTCATACAGGAGCAGTTTGGCTTTTTTATACTGTTGTTGAGCAGGATTTTCAGCCTTAGTGTTTTGTTAACATATTTCTAGTTGTTTATTTTTGCCTGCTTGATCCCTAGTACATGATCACTTTACCTTAATGTTTTATTTTTACATAAGGGGTCGCAGCCTTTAATACAGCATGCAATGTTGTTTGCCATTGGTCTATATTCTGAATTAGATGTAGTGATTGGCTACTTTGGCTTAGTATAGTAGCTTTGGTATCCAACAACTACATGAATATTATTTAGTCTACGATTTAACTTGTAATCGGATTTTGTTACACTGATACACACAATTTATCACTATCCTTAGAATAAAGTCCTTCAGACATGATTCTTAGTTACCAATGTTTTACACTGCATGCCATTGGTTTATTTTTGTATTTGAGTGAGATGATTGGTTACTGATGCTTACCTGGTGATGATTTGGTTTTCAATATCTGTACAGAGTTTTAACTATCATGTTTTATATACTATACAATGCTTTACGCCTTTTTCCTTTTAGGTCTTGAAACATCGTACCATTTTGATGCTTGAATTTTCCCATTATGCATATAACTTTGAATGAAAGGCTGCTCCGTTACATGTTGCTTGATGATTGTATTTCATTGGCCCATATTTTAATTTGAAAAGGGTGATTGGTCAGACATGATTTCCTTTGATCTATTTCAATTTTTGAAACCGGGCTATTTTTTATTGACACAAGCCTCTTAAATAGTTACCTTAATGTACGGGTATGCAATGTTAGGTCTTGAAATGCCATATTATTTTGATAACTGAATGTTTCCATCATACATATATCCTTAAATGAATGGCTCTGTTGTATGTTGCTTGATAATTACTGTGCATGTCATTGGCCCAGATTTCAATTTGAACAAGGTGATTGGTCAGATATGATCCCTTTGATTTATTTTGATTTCTGATACCGGGCTGTTTCTGGTTGACATAAGCACCTTACATTGCTATTTTAACATATGTGCATGCAACATCTTGATTATGTAACTTTATATTTGTTATTGAGTTTCTGATTATATTGTTTTTTGTACTCACTTTTATAGTATACATACCATATGCTCTATAGGCTAGTAAATAGATTTAAGCTTGTTGATTGGTTCATAAATGTTATGCAAGCACCAATAACAAAGACAGAAGTGATCCCTATAACCTTATAATGACATGTCAATCTATAAACAGTGATTTATTTTTACTTCACAATTAAGAATTATTTTTATAGATAGTGATGTTCTGTTTTAATATGTGTTTTGACAAGTTGACAATTTTATTATTTAGTAGATTATCCTACTGTTTGGACTTAACTGCAATAAACTGGAAGGACAACAAAAAAGTCTAATGAACCCCTAACCTGTTAAAAGTATGCTTTAAACAGCAAACTAAACATTAAAAACATTACGTTATAAAAGCCCAGCATACTTACCTATAATTGCAGGTTCTAAGATACTTGTGTCTGGTTTAGCCCTGCTCCACGAGGCTTTATAGCCATAATACCACACCCCTCCTATCTGAACCAATCAGCATTCTACTCCTCATTTTACCCACCCCTCAAACCCCCCTCAATTTCTTATCTGATCCAACCAGTATTATATTCCTCATTCTACCCCAGCCCCTCACCCCCCTCCAGCATTTATCATCCACCAAATTCTGAAGGCTCTATATTTAATACATTAACCCAGCCTCTAACTATGTCACAATCTAAATCAATGTCACTACTCTCTCTACTATCCCTTATGTTAATTCCATACCACCTCTCCACTTATAAAAATCAGTCTTACCTAGGATTTCACTACCCAAAAGGCCAAACTATCCCAGGTGTATCAAATATGGTAGGTTACACATTATTTACTCTTATACCCAACTCCTTAACCACATTATACTATCAGCCTATTAAATCTAGATACATCAGCTCAAAAGCTAAATATTATCAAAGATTTATAAACAAATTCCTGAAGCTTATTGTAAACTTAAATTATAACCTTATAAAGGATGGAGCTATTCACACAAACCATGGCCCTACCACTCTAGATAGCTCAACCCCACATGCTAATAACCCTAGCAATTCACTATCTATAAATAGGTCCCCCAACTCCCTCCTGTTCTGCCATCTAATTATTAGAAGCATAAATAATAAAGTACATACCTTACATGCCCTCCTACAAGTCTACTCCCCTGATACACTATGCCTAACTAAAACCTGGCTAAAACCATCAAGCTCAGATAATGAAGTTTTACCACCCAGGTATAATATATGTAGACTTGACCACACTACTAGAAAGGCAGGTAGCTGTACTCTACAAGTCAACACTAAATGTTACCACATACCCCATGAAACCACCCCACGTCAATAAAGCAGAAATACTTTCTGCCAAGTTCCAAATTAACAAAAACAAATATATAAATATTGTCTGCTTGTACATTCCCCCAGGGAATAATACCAATACCCTAGAAGATATCCTCCACTGGTTAGCTAATAACTACCCACAAGAAACTATAGTTGTTGTTTTTCTTTCGGCTTTTCCCCGGTAAGGGGTCACCACAGAAGAACTCCGGTCCGCTAATGATTGGCAGTAGATTTTTACGAAATACAGAGGTGCCAGCTCAATGCCTAACCTTCAAAGAAGGCATGCTCATTTATGCACGCATGTCTTTCGAATGCTACCCAACCGTGGGGAGGACATGCAGACTCCATACAGAAGGCACTCCCAAGCCACGCGACTGGAACACCTGCTCCTCACAATCTCCTACCACCCATGTAAACCTGCATGGATTCACACAGGTCATATCCAACTTTACCAGGGTAGGCAAATTTAATCACAAAGAAAGTATACTAGACTGGATACTAATCAACAGCCACCCCCAAATGTATCCATCAGGGACTGTGCCTGATGACCTCAGCGATCACTTTCTCACCTTTATTTGTAAACACAAAACCTATAATTCCCACCAGCCCTCCTATAGAACAGTAAGAAATAATAAGAGCTTTAATCCTAACAAGTTTCAGGACAAACTCAAATCATGTAACTGGTCTGCCCTAAAACACTTACCCCTAGATGAAGCTGTTATTACTTTAACAATAAATCCCTTCACATCCTAGACTCTCGTGCTCCTGCCTGCTCCTCTAGGACCAGAATAAAAGTTGCCCCATGGTTCTCTAAAGATACCAAATCAAAAATCATAGTCAGAAATATGGCATGAGCTACATGGCATGCTACAAAAGCCCCTCTAGATCAAATTAAGTTTTGGCAGATAAGGAATGAGACAAAAAGATCCATTTTACTAGATAAACAAAACTACTATTTCTGCCTCCAGCAAGGAAACCAAAATAACTCACAAAAGTTTTGGGCAGGTATTACTAAACTACTGCACCCAGGTCAAACCACCACTCCATCTCCCTCAGCCTCTACTGATAAACTACCAGAGGATGTCGCCAACACCTTTAATAGTTTCTTTATTGAGACTATCCCAGCCCTAGCGAGCCAATTACCCCTGAACTCCTCTAACATACAGGATACCATTCCCAGTACCCAGCCCTCCTTTAGCTTTCAACCAATTTCTACATCTCTCATTCGTAAACTAATCAAAAAACTAAAACCTACTACCCTAGCTGCTGACCTT
Source organism: Protopterus annectens (assembly GCF_019279795.1). Lineage (NCBI taxonomy): Eukaryota > Metazoa > Chordata > Ceratodontiformes > Protopteridae > Protopterus > Protopterus annectens. The sequence goes on along the minus strand of NC_056736.1, from coordinate 770,238,200 downwards.
CTCCAAGCTGAATATTTGCAAAAATCCACAGATACTATAGCGTACCCCATTTCCATTCTAATTAATCAGACCATATCAGAAGCCACAGTCCCTTCTGTATGGAAAATATCTCACGTCATTCCCCTCTATAAAGGTGGTAGCTCCACTGAATTATCTAATTATAGACCCATAGCCATCTTGTCACCTCTGGCAAAATTTATGGAAAAGTACATCCATAAACAACTTCTGCACTATCTAATCCAGAACAACCTACTGGCCAACTCTCAGCATGGCTTCAGGCCTCATCATTAGTACCACCACAGCCCTCCTCACCTTCGTCAATGCCATAAACTATAACAGGAACAATAACAAATTATCCTCAGCTCTTTTATTGGATCTCTCAAAGGCTTTTGATATGGTTAGTCACCATCTACTCATCCATGACCTGACAATAATGTCTTTAGGCAATCACTCTCTCCAATGGTTTTAATCCTATCTGGACAATCTACAACAAGCTGTCATGTGGCAGAACAAAATATCTAAACTCCTACCCAACACCGTAGGTGTCCCCCAGGGGTCTATTCTGGGACCTCTGCTTTCCATTTTTATTAATGACCTCCACACTGTCATCCCAAAAGCTAATTGCATTCAATACGCGGATGACTCCACATTGATCTGCACTGCCACCTTCCAAACAGAACTGCAAACAATTACTCAGAGTACTTTTAACTTAGTTGAAAATTGGCTTGCTGATTGCTGTCTGATATTAAATCCCAACAAAACAAAGCTCCTACTTTTCTCCCCCACCTAAATATCCCCACTGTTATCTCTCTTCATTAAGTTTAATAATGATACAAACAGAATTGGAACAAAAGCACCAAAGCAGTATATCCACAGTAAGAGGAACCAGTCCGTAGGATAGTAGCAAAAAATAACTTTTAATCGCATCCACTTTAAAAACACTACACCCAGTTTTTAGATGATATAGGTTTATTGTGGAGTTGTTCAGAAGATCAATTTTTGGAATTTTTTGAATACATCAATTCCACTACCTCTTTTTTATCCTTTACACACACTATTAGTAATGAAAAGATGAATTATCTTGATGTAACTTGATTTAAAGATTGTTTTAACAATAGGTTTACATCCAAATTGTACAGGAAACCCACCTTTTCTAATACATACCTCCATTTTACGAGTGGCCATCCATTTTATCAGAAAAAAGGTATAATTAAAGGTCAAATGATAAGAGCTTCAAGAATGTCCAGTTTAAACAATTTAAAGATTGTTTTAACAATAGGTTTACATCCAAATTGTACAGGAAACCCACCTTTTCTAATACATACCTCCATTTTACGAGTGGCAATCCATTTTATCAGAAAAAAGGTATAATTAAAGGCCAAATGATAAGAGCTTCAAGAATGTCCAGTACCTAGGAATATTTTTTGGAGGAGTTGACATTATTAAAAAGGATGTTCATAGAAAGAGGGTACCCTGAACCTCTGATAGAAAGGTTAAGTAAAGAGGTTTTCAACAACAGGGAGGGTAGATATCTCCCTTTGTTAGGTTCGGATCAGACCCAGGAACCAACATCTAGTTATGACCATAATGTTGGTCATTGTAATAATTACACACACACTTTCTCAAACAACTCCCAACAAATTGAAGAAGTGATCTCCAAGTTCTGGCCAGTTTTGACAGCTCATGAGGAATTTAAAAAACATATTCCAGAACACCCCAGATTCACTAGACGCAGGGATAGCAACATGAAAGAACTATTTGAAAGGTATCAACCCCAAGGGAGAATGAATAACAGCAAAAATTTGAAAAAAGGTACTTACACATGTGGGATGTGTAAACAGTGCACAGCTATTCCGAATAAAAGTTCTTTATATATCCCTTCAAGGAATTTCCATTTTCAAGCTAGTATTTATACGAATTGCGCAACAAAAAGGGTGGTTTATTTGGGTTTTTGTACAAAATGCTTCAGTTTCTATATTGGTAAAACAGAAAGATCCTTGAGAAGGAGAATTTATGAGCATTTGTATGAGGTTTCCAGGAAAAAGGAAACCAATGCCTTATATAAGCACTCTATCACATGTTCAGATATGCAAATAAATTTCATAGTACTAGAACAAGTACAAATGGATGGTAGAGGGGGAGACTGGGAAACACGATTAGAATATAAAGAAGTTCTTTGGCAGCTCAAGTTAGATGCTGCCAGTAGTCCAGGCCTGAACAACAATATTAATATAAGCAGTGTCCTGAAATTAAGAATGGCTAGACTGTGAACAAGATACAAATAGCAGATGAATTCGACTCAGAATCTGTTTATAAAATTTGTTTTGGTTTTTTAAATATGTTATTGTTTATTTAAATATATTCATACATTATTTACTATTTTTAATGGTTAGATATAGGTTCTGGTGAACACCTATATATATATTTCATATTTGCATTTTTAAAACATTAATCTACATATTCTTGTGCGCACATTTATTAATAGGAAGTTGTGATGCATAAACAAGGATTAGAGTAATGTATGTTCTGTAAAATGAACATTTTTAGCATAAGAATTTTTTGTTTAAGTTTTTATTTTTGTAAAAAAATTTATGGAGAGTGTTATAATGAATTAGCTGGTGTAGTCAGGCCAGTATGGCACATTAAATATAAATAATAATTCATGATTTTGTTATCAAAAATCCTGCAATATTCTTAAATTGATTATAGCTTTAAAACTTAATTGTGTTCTGCAGTCACATGTTTGGTGGAGAGTTCTATATAAATGGTTCCCTTCTAGTGTATAATTTATCTTGATAAAGCTTGGTATTGAGCCAAGCGAAAGCGCTCAATTTTCATTTAGTTTTTTTGGATGTGATTTCAAGTCCTTTTTGGTCAACGAAGGACCTGGCACTGTTTTTAAAGTGGATGCGATTAAAATTTATTTTTTGCTACTATCCTACAGTTCCTCTTACTGTGGATATACTGCTTTAATAATGATACCATAATCTCCCTAGATGCCCACACGAAACTTCTAGACGTTATTGTAGATAACAATCTTAAATTTGATGTGCTCGTCAACAAAACTATCAAAACCATTAATAAAAAACTTGGGTCACTATACAGGATAAAGCCATTCCTAACCCCACCTGCTAGGACTCCCATAGCTCACTCCCATCCAATCTCTTCCCTCTTCTATGCCTCACCTTTACTTGCCAATTTAAACAAAACTGAACTTAACAAACTCTCCAGCTGCTATAATGAAATAGCAAGATTTGCCACTGGCCTGCCTTACAGAACACATCACTGCAAAACCTAAAAAATCTCAGATGGCTCGAACTACCCAGGCAGATCCAGTATAACCAAATCATTGTGGCTCATAAAGTACTTAATCAACCTGAAAATACACCGGCACTGAAAAACATTATCTATTCCAACTCCAACCTCAGATCACTTCGCTCATCTAATAAACTGGTAGTACAAACTATCAAATCCAACCATTAAGCTGGTGACTCCCTGTTCGTCAACTCTGTTGCCAAATTTGGAGCTCACTACCTGCCGACGTTACCCTACAAACGATCCCATCTCAAGTCAAGAAACTCTCAAGCAGTGTTTCAAGTCTCAGTGGACATGTCCTTGCTCCAAGCCTTACTAAATAATTAGCCTTACTTGTGTACCAGTACTGTTTTTAATATAACTCATTTGTGTTTTAACTGTTAATCCATATTAAGTTTGAGCTTGTATAACTTTCAGAGTCTGTAAATGGTGTTTAATTGGTAATATGTTAAGTATGTCTATGTAACTAACTTTGGAGCTTTTCTCCCCGGGCCTCCACTGGAAATGGAGATGTGTCCAGTCAGACTATCCCGGTCAACAAATGTAAAATAAAATAAAAATAAAAAAAACTGCTTATGAATGGATCATACGACTTGATAGGTTGCACAATCTATTTACATATTTAAATTAGCTAAGTTTTTACAAACACTCATTGGTTGATAATTTTAATAGCTGTATGTGATTGGGTAGGTTATATTTAAAAGCGTCTTGTTTGCTCAGGCAGTGAGAATTTGAGGAAGGGTGGAAGGCATCCGAAAGTGCTCATTCTTATTTTATATTGTTGTTTATCTTCAATAAATTTGTTATATGCTGACAGCTGTGGTGACTGCACTGGTTATCTTTGTATTATATATATATATATATATATATATATATATATATATATATATATATATATATATATATATACACACACACACACACACACACACACATATATATATATATATATATATATATATATATATATATATATATATATATATATATATATATATATATATATATATATATATATATCATCAGCAGCAGCAGCCCCCTTTCTCCCATTTTTGTTCATAGGTTCATAGATTAGTACTAAGCTAACTGCCCTTGTGAGCCATTTTAAGCCTAGCCAATTATCCCTTGTGAGGCTCAAATTCTGAACCTTGTACTTGCAAGGCAAACACCTTAACAATTAGGCCACCCTCCCAACCCTTTTTCTACATGGGGTCGGGGGTATCATGTTAACTGTTGCCAATTCAGTCGATTCAGTGCCACACTCCTGCCTTGTTCAATGCTCATGCCTGACTGTTGCAGATCTTCCTTCACACAATCCATCCACCTCTTTGCTGGATGTCCTCACTTCCTCTTACCTTCTTCCTGTCTGTCCCAAATCTTCCTCACCAGATTATCTTCTCCTTTTCTGCACGTGTCCAAACCACCATAATCTGTTCTCTTTGATATTTTCTGCAATTGAAGCTACTTTGGCTTCTGCTCTTATGTCCTCATTTCTTCGCCTGTCCCACAGTGTGCATCCTACCACCTTTCTCAGGCACTTCATTTCCATCACCTCTAGCTTCTTCATCTGCTCTGCCTTTACTGACCAGGTTTCTGTACAATACAGTACTACTGGTTGCACCACTATCATGTACACCTTACTTTTCAGCTTCTTTGACATTCTTCTGTCATAGACTACACCTGATATTCTATGCCAGTTGGCCGCAGCCCCTCTGATTCTAGCTTTGACCTCTTCATTCAAACTTCCCCTCTCCTCAACGACCCCTCCCAGATACTTGAAGCTGTTTACCTGTTCCACTATTTTCCCTTCTATCCCTATTCTCAGCTTCTTCCGATTTCACCAATTTGCTGCCATTACCACTGTCTTATCTGTGCTTAGTTTCATCCCGTGTGCCTTCAGGTTTGCATTTCATTCTCCTATCCTTTGCTGAAGTTCTAGCTTAGAATCTGCCTGTAATGCCACATTGTCTGCATACAGCAACTTTGTTGATCTGTCCTCTCCGACCTGTATGCTAATGTAGTCCATCACCAGTATGAACAGCAGTGGAATCAGAGCTGAACCCTGGTGTACAGCCACTCCCACTGGGAACCCCTCTGTGAGGCCGAACACTGTTCCTACCTGAGTCATTGGATCCTTGTACATAGCCTGCACTAATTCTACCAATGTTTCTGGGACTTCAAACCACCGCAGTACTGCCCAGATCAACTTTCTTGGGACTTTGTCATATGCTTTCTCCAAGTCTTGGAATGCCCAGTTAGATTCTTACCTCATCTCTAGCTTCTTCTCAACGATCTGTCTCACTGGAAACATTGGGTCAGTTGTGCTGCATCCTGATCTGAATCCAAACTGTTCATCTCCCATCTTACATTCTAGTACTGTGTTTATCCATTTATCAATCACTCTCTCCAGAATTTTCATGCAATGTGATAGGAGTTTCATACCTCTGTACTGCCCACAGTTGTGTATAGCACCTTTGTTCCTGTACAGTGACACGAGTATGCTTATTCTCCAGTCATCTGGGATACGCCTTTCTCTCCATACTGCTACTAGTACCCTCAGGAGCCATTTCTCCCCTACCTCACCCAGCATCTTTATCATATCTGCTGTGACCTCATCTGAGCCTGCTGCTTTCCCTGACTTCATTTTCCATAGTGCTGTTCTTACGTCTTCTAGGGGGGGCTTCTCCTCTTTTCTCATCATAGGCTGTTTCTGGGGCAGTAGAGCTTCTGTGGGGTTTTCTTCATTCAAGAGTTGCTGGAAATACTCCTTCCATCTGCCTTTGACATCCTGTGAACTGGTGAGCAGGTTGTTGCTGGCATCCCCTATGAAGGGTGTCTGACTATCTTCTTTATCTTTCTGTCTTTGCCTTGCAAACTGATATAGTTTCATTGTGCAACTTACTGAGTCACTTTCCAGAAGTTGGTAGAGTGTCTCTGGTGCCCTATTTTTTGCTAATGCAACTTCTTTCTTAACTTTTTTGCTAGCCAACCAGTAGTCCTTCCTAGCCTGGTCAGTCTTTTCTATCTCCCACTTCTTCCTGCACTTCTTTCTTTGATGACTTCCTGGACTTCTGAATTCCACCACCAGCTTCCCTTATGTACCTTATTTCCATAACGGGCTCAGCCACATGTCTTTTCTATAGTCCTAACACATGCTGTTTTTAGGTGCTGGCAATCTTGTTCAACTCCACTTATTTCCTCCTCTTCTTGGGGTGCTAGAGCCTTCAGTAATTCCCCAAACTGTTGTACTTTCTCTCCAGTCAACTTCCAGGTCTTCAGCCTGGTCTCTGTTGACCTTAGAGCCTTCTCTGATCACTGCTTGCAGCTGATTGTGGCAACCAGTGGTGTATGCTGTGGGCCAATCATGGATTCTACCCCAGTGCCTTTTCGTTACTAGGAGGAAGTCTACCTGAGTTACATGTTGGCTACTCTTGTATGTGATCTTGTGACAGTCTCTCTTTCTGAACCATGTGCTGGCTGCTATCAAGCCATTTGCCAGAGAGAAGTCTAGAATGCCTTCTCCATCTTTATTCCTGGTGCCCCACCCATGTGGACCCAGGCAGGTCTCATATCCCATTCTGTCTGTCCCGATATGTACAATCAAGTCACCAATTATCAACACCAATTCATGTTGTCCTGCTTTATCTAGTAGGTCCTGCAACTGCTGTCTGAATGCACTCCTTTCCTCATGTCATGTAAGTCACCCTGCTAGAAAGGGGTCCAGGGAAGTAAATATTTTGGGAAGAAACAGACAGACAATTGTTATAGCTAGGCTTGTATAGGCCCTAGGGCCGATAGCCTAGTACCAACCTATGAACTATCACAAGCCTGCTGTGGGGCATAGGCTGAGATTATGAATACTGCCCTATCATAGACTGAGATTATGAATACTACCCTATGATAGACTGAGATTATG
>NC_056736.1:770199334-770220469 GCF_019279795.1 Protopterus annectens | reverse complement strand
AAATTTTTTTTTTTGACTTAAAAAAAAAATTTTTTGGCAAAAAAAAAGGGGGGCAAATTGTTTAAAAAAAAGGCCTTAAAACCAAAAAAAATTTACAGAATTTTTAAAAAAAATCCCCAGAGGATTGAGATGTAAAATCCAACCACTAGTGGGCACACCGGATGAAACTCTGTTGAAAGATTGGCAACAAGCACAACAGGAGGCTGCCATGATTAGAGTTAATATTTTGGCCTCTTTCTATGAGAGAACAATACAGAGTAATATTATTGAAGTAGAAAAAACATGTAACAACCTGAAACGGTTTGAACATGAGGCTAGTTTTCAGGGTTGTCTTGGCAAATTATCTAAAGAAATCTCTATTTTGGAAAATAACCTTAAGAAAAAGAAATTGCATAAATTTGCCCGGGATAAGGAAGACTATGATAGGGGCAAACAATTTGATTCACAAAGGGGTGTGAGGTTTGCTCATGGTACCAAGAATGTTTCATTTATACGCAAAAAGACCAAGGTCTATTTTAAAAAGACTGGGCCTAGCTTTATTACCTCTGGTGAGGATTCTTCGACTACTGATACTGAGACACCTAATATTGGTGATTCTCCAAATGCTAAAAGGGGTCGAAGGACTGAGGTCCCTTTAGGGGGAAAAAACACAGGGCAGGAAGGAAACACAGAGGTCAAAAACTTAGAAGAGCTCTTCATGTCGATAGTGAAGTAAATCATTCATGTACTAATGTTTTAAATATTTCAAGTCATATTTTGACTGATGATCAATATTCCCTTCTTAATAAAGGCCTTGGTTTCATACCTGGTTTTTTCACTGATGAAAGTATTTTGGTTTCTGATACAATGGATTTTTGTAGGAAAATTAACTTGAAATGATTTTTCAACAACAAGATCAAACTGACAATGCTCAAAGATCATCTGATTTTAGATTTCACAAATCTACATTTAACCCTCCCATGGATAAACATGTTGCTGTTTTCCAGCAGGCGGTTATAAAGGATATACACTTCAATTTGGGTTCTGTTGACACTATAAAGCATAACATGTCTAGGAAGGAACAAATAGCACTCACACAACTCAGAAATAATACGGATATTGTTATTATTTCTGCCGACAAAGGTGCGGTGGTGGTGATGGATACTGAGTATTATGTGAATGAAGGTCTTAGACAACTTTCCAACCATCATCATTACATGAAGATGGAGATTGATCCTACTCCAGGTTTTGCCTTGGAAATTAATGAATTTTGGAAAAGGCTGTAGAATCTGGAATTATCTCTGATAAAACCAAAACTCATTTGACGGTTAAGGATCCTACGAAACAACAACTTTATCTACTTCCTAAGATTCATAAGTCCATTGATCAGCCACCAGGCAGACCGATTGTATCTGGCATTGGGTCACTCACTGAACCCTTGTCTGTTTTTCTAACTGAAAAATTGAAACCACTGTTAACATGTGTTAGAGCAAGAATCAAGGACACGACTGAATTTTTGCAGATAGTCTCCTAGTCTCAATTGGACCCTGAATGGCTTATGTGTACCCTTGATGTATCCTCGCTTTATACCAGCATCCCTCATTGGGCGGGTATTAATGCCTTGGAATACTGGCTAAATAAAACCAATTTATACCCCCCAGGGATGAACACCTTATTGTTGTGTATGGCTGAACACATTCTAACTAAAAATGTTTTTATTTCCAACAAAACTGCTATTGGCAACTACAGGGTACGGCTATGGGTGCATCCTTTGCACCCATTTATGCTGATCTTTTATGGGCTACATGGAAGATATGATTTTATATGACCCTTTGCACAACATATATCTACCTGAGATTGATATATGGAGAAGATACCTGGACGACTGTTGGCTTATATGGAAAGGAGGTGAGGAATACCTCCAGGAATTTATTCAACATTTGAATGGGAATATCTGGGGTATCGAATTCACTGTGGAATATAATAGGAGTGCAATCAGTTATTTGGATGTCAATTTAATTCGACAGGAGGATAACACTCTTAGAACATCCGTACACAGAAAATTCTCACAATATAATACCCTTCTACATGCTGATAGTTTTCATCCGAAACATATTATTCGGAACATACCGAAATCACAGTTTGTGCGGATGAAACGGATTTGTTCCTCAGTGGATGATCTTCAGAGTCATCAAATGGATCTAACCAAGAGATTTTTGTCCAGAGGTTATTCCACTCGTACTATTGAGTCAGCAGTCCAATTTAGTAATGCTAAATCCAGGGATTCTCTTCTCCAATACAATACTAAAACTCATAATGAGGAATCAGATGTGTGTAGATTTGTCACCACTTATGGCAGGAATAGTGCCAATTTAGTAAATATTATTAATACTCATTGGAATATATTGAATTCTCATCCATTGTTGGAAGATTATCTCGAGAACGATGTTATTTTTCCTATAGGAAAGGCAAAACTTTAGGAATTTATTTTCACACTATAAAAACCAGGGTCATGGATCACACTCCAACTCAAAGAACACTTACTGGAGATAAACTTTCAGGCATTTATCCATGTGGACATTGCAGTTTTGTAACTATATTTTCAAAACTACTTCTTTCACTAGTAGGAACACTGGACAAATATCGACATACAGTTTTTGGTAACTGCAGTTCAGACTGGATTATTTATCTTGCCACATGTACATGTCATGCATTTTATATTGGCCAAACGTCTAGACAGTTTCGTGTCAGGATCTCTGAACACCTTGGTGACATTAGAAACAGAAGATTAACTAATGCACTATATAGACATGTTATCAAACATCCCACTGCCAAATTTACATTCACCATCATTGATCATATCATAGGAATCATTCTTTTAAAACAGGTTGGCATGATATCCTAAATACCAAAGAAAAAGGTGGATCATTAAACTTGGGGGGCTTTTCCTCCTGGATTAAATGATAAATTATAATTTGTAATTAACCAATACTTGCATTACGATATGTACTTATTTCTTATCAGGTTGCATTGCTTAGGTTTTGCATTTCAGCTCATTTTAGGATACTGTGGCTGGTATTCAACACCAGAATTCTTATAACCTGACTTTTGTTTCGGGTTTATTTTTGGGCATTTACCCTTTATTGTATGTTTTTTATTAAGTTTGTTTATTATCATTGATATACCAGTATACTGTGTCTCTTTGGATTTTTTCATTATAATCTGGAGATATGCATGCAACTCAGGCAAACTTTTTTGTTTACTGAACTATGTATTTTTCAATTGCTTTTGCCTGATTGTATTTTTCAATTACTTTTGCCTTGTTTGCATTTTTGACTTATCAGGAAGTGATGTCATATAGATGCCTTAAAGAACATTATATAAGATGATGACTAAGTGCTTTTTGCTGACTATACTACTTAGGAAAGCCTTGCTGCTGAAACCGGTCTAGTTTCAGTTTTATTAAACTACTTTTGAACCTTCCTTGGTGCTGGCCTTTTTTTCTGATTTTGGATCTAACAAGTGCTCTTGCCGTGCACCAGCCTAACTTGCTAGCTCCTATACACTACATTAACTTAGTAGACACCTGGCTCTGTTCTTCCACCCCTCCTGGATAACTCTAAGTTCAGTATCCTAACTGCTGACGTACAGGTTCATAGGTTCATAGATTAATACTATGCTAACTGCCTTTGCGAGCCATTTTAAGCCTAGCCAATTATTCCTTGTGAGACTCAAACCCTGCACCTTGTGTTCCTAAGGCAAACACCTTTCCCATTAGGCCTCCCTCTTAACCCCTTTGTAGAAAAAACTGGCTCTGATCTTGTACCCCTTCTGGATAAGTCTAAAGTCAGTATCCTAACTGCTGACTTTGTAGACACCTGGCTCTGTTCTTGTACCCCTACTGGATACCTCTAAGTTCAGGATCCTAGCTGCTGACTTAGTAGACACCTGGCTCTTTTCTTGTACCTCTCCTGGATAACTCTAAGTTCAGTGTCCTAACTGCTGACTTAGTAGACACTTGGCTCTGTTCTTATACACGTCCTGGATGACTCTAAGTTCAGTATCCTAACTGCTGACTTAGTAGACACCTGGCTCTTTTCTTGTACCTCTCCTGGATAACTCTAAGTTCAGTGTCCTAACTGCTGACTTAGTAGACACCTGGCTCTGTTCTTATACACCTCCTGGATAACTCTAAGCTCAGTATCCTAACTGCTGACTTAGTAGACACCTGGCTCTGTTCTTGTACCTCTCCCGGATAACTCTAAGTTCAGTGTCCTAACTGCTGACTTAGTAGACACCTGGCTCTGTTCTTATACACATCCTGGATAACTCTAAGTTCAGTGTCCTAACTGCTGACTTAGTAGACACATGGCTCTGTTCTTGAACCCCTAATGGATAACTCTTAGTACAGTATCCTAACTGCTGACTTAGTAGACACCTGGCTCTATTCTTGTACCTCTCCTGGATACCTCTAAACTCAGTATCCCAACTGCTGACTTAGTAGACACCTGGCTCTGGTCTTTTACCCCTCCTGGATAACTCTGAGTTCAGTATCCTAACTGCTGACATATAGGTTCATAGGTTCATAGATTAGTACTAAGCTAACTACCCTTCCGAGCCATTTTAAGCCTAGCCAATTATTCCTTGTACGACTCAAACCCTGCACCTTGTGTTTGTAAGGAAAATGCCTTAACCATTAGGCCACGCTGTCAACCCCTTAGTAAACACTTGGCTCTGATCATTTACCCCTCCTGGATAATGCTAAGTTCAGTATCCTAACTGCTGACTTAGTAGGCACCTGGCTCTGCCTTGCACCCCTCCTGGATAACTCTAAGTTCAGTATCCAAACTGCTGACTTAGTAGACACCTGGCTCTGTCTTGTACCCCTGCTGGATAACTCTAAGTTCTGTATACTAAATGCTGAATTAGTAGACACATGGCTCTGTTCTTGTTCCCCTCCTGGATAACTATAAGTTCAGTATCCTAACCGCTGACTTAGTCGACCCCTCGCTCTGTTCTTGTACCCCTCATTGATAACTCTAAGTTCAGTATCCTTACTGATAAATTAATAGACACCTGGCTCTGTTCTTGTACCCCTCGTGGATAACCCTAAGTATCCTAACTCCTGAATTAGTAGACACCTGGCTCTGTTCTAATACCCCTTCTGGAAACTTTAAGTTCGGTATCCTAACTGCTGACTTAGCAGGCACCAGGTTCTGCTCTTGTATCCCTCCTGGATAACCCAAAGTGCAGTATCCTAACTGCTGACTTAGTAGACACCTGGCTCTGTTCTTCTACCCCTCCTGGATAACTCTAAGTTCAGAATCCTAACTGCTGACTTAGTAGACACCTGGCTCTGCCTTGTCTCCCTCGCGGATAACTCTAAGTTCAGTATCCTAACTCCTAACTTAGTAGACACCTGGCTCTGTCTTGTCTCCCTCGCTGATAACTCTAAGTTCAGTATTCTAACTGTTGACTTAGTAGACACCTGGCTCTATTCTTGTAACCCTCCTGAATGACTCTAAGTTCAATATTCTTACTGATGACTTCGTAGACACCTGGCTCTATCTTTGTACCCCTCCTGGATAACTCTAAGTTCAGTATCCTAACTGCTGACTTAGTAAACACCTGGCTCAATTCTTGTACCCCTCCTGGATATCTCCAAGTTCAGTATCCTAACTGCTGACTTAGTAGACACCAGGCTCTGTTCTTGTATCCCTCATGGATAACTCTAAGTTAAGTATCCTAACTGCTGACTTAGTAGATAGCTGGCTGTGTCTTGTACCCCTCCTGGATAGCTCTAAGCTCAGTATCCAAACTGCTGACTTAGTAGACACCTGGATCTGTCTTGTACCACTTCTGGATAACTCTAGGTTCAATATCCTAACTGCTGACTTAGTAGACACTTGGCTCTGTCTTGGTCCCCACCTGGACAACTCTAAGTACAGTATCCTACCTGCTGACTTAGTAGACACCTGGCTCTGTTCTTGTTCCCCTACTGGATAACTCTAAGTTCAGTATACTAACTGTTGACTTAGTGGACACCTGGCTCTGTCTTCTACCCCTCCTGGATAACTCTAAGTTCAGTATCCTAACTGCTGACTTAGTTGACACTTGGCTCTGTCTTGTACCCTCGTGGATAACTCTAAGTTCAGTATCCTACCTGCTGACTTAGTAGACACCTGGCTCTGTTCTTGTTCCCCTCCTGGATAATTCTAAGTTCAGTATCCTAACTGTTGACTTAGTGGACACCTGGCTCTGTCTTCTACCCCTCCTGGATAACTTTAAGTTCAGTATCCTAACTGCTGACTTAGTAGACACCTGGCTCTGTCTTGTTTCCCTCACGGATAACTCTAAGTTCAGTATCCTAACTGCTGACTTAGTAAACACCTGGCTCAAATCTTGTACCCCTCCTGGATATCTCCAAGTTCAGTATCCTAACTGCTGACTTAGTAAACATCTGGCTCAATTCTTGTACCCATCCTGGATAACTCTAAGTTCAGTAACCTAACTGCTGACGTAGTAGACACCTGGCCCTGTCTTGTACCCCTCCTGAATAACTCTAAGTTCAGTATCCTAACTGCTGACTTAGTAGACACCTGGCTCTGTCTTGTACCCCTCCTGGATAACTCTAAGTTCAGTGTCCTAACTGCTGACTTAGTAGACACATGGCTCTGTTCTTGAACCCCTAATGGATAACTCTTAGTACAGTATCCTAACTGCTGAGTTAGTAGACACCTGTCTCTATTCTTGTACCTCTCCTGGATACCTCTAAGCTCAGTATCCTAACTGCTGACTTAGTAGACACCTGGCTCTGTTCTTGTACCCCTCTGGGATAAATCTGAGTTCAGTATCCTAACTGCTGACGTATAGGTTCATAGGTTCATAGATTAGTACTAAGCTAACTACCCTTCCGAGACATTTTAAGCCTAGCCAATTATTCCTTATACGACTCAAATCCTGCACCTTGTGTTTGTAAGGAAAATGCCTTAACCATTAGGCCACCCTCCCAACCCCTTAGTAAACACTTGGCTCTGATCTTTTACCCCTCCAGGATAACTCTAAGTTCTGTATACTAACTGCTGAATTAGTAGACACATGGCTCTGTTCTTGTTTCCCTCCTGGATAACTCTAAGTTCAGTATCCTAACTGCTGAATTAGTAGACCCCTGGCTCTGTTCTTGTACCCCTCGTGGATAACTCTAAGTTCAGTATCCTAACTGCTGGCTTAGTAGACACTTTGCTCTGTCCTGTACCCCTCCTGGATAACTCTAAGTTCAGTATCCTAACTGCTGACTTAGTAGACACCTGGCGCAGTCATGTACCCCTCCTGGATAACTCTAAGATCAGTACCCTAACTGCTGACTTAGTAGACACATGGCTCTGTCTTGTACCCCTCCAAGATTGCTCTAAGTTCAGTATCCTAACTGCTGATTTAGTAGACACCTGGCTGAATTCTTGAACCCCTCCTGGAAATCTTCAAGTTCAGTATCTTATCTCCTGACATAGTAGACACCTGGCTCTGTCTTGTACCCCTCCTGGATAACTCTAAGTTCAGTATCGTAACTGCTGACTTAGTAGACACCTGGCTCTGTCTTGTACCCCTCCTGGATAACTCTAAGTTCTTTACCCTAAATGCTGACTTAGTAGACACCTTTCTCTGATTTGTACAACTCCCGGATAACTCTAAGTTCAGTATCCTAACTGCTGACTTGGTAGACACCTGGCTCTGTTCTTGTTCCCCTACTGGATACCTCTATGTTCAGTATCCTAACTGCTGACTTAGTAGACACCTGGCTCTGTTCTTGTACCTCTCCTGGATAACTCTAAGTTCAGTGTCCTAACTGCTGACTTAGTAGACACCTGGCTCTGTTCTTATACACCTCCTGGATCACTCTAAGCTCAGTATCTTATCTGCTGACTTAGTAGACACCTGGATCTGTTCCTGTACCCCACCTGGACAACTCTGAGTTCAGTATCCTTACTGCTGATGTATAGGTTCATAGTTTCATACATTAGTACTAAGCTAACTACCCTTCCGAGCCATTTTAAGCCTAGCCAGTTATTCCTTGTATGACTCAAACTCTGCACCTTGTGTTTGTAAATAAAAGCCTTAACCATTAGGCCACCCTCCCAACCCCTTGGCTCTGATCTTTTACCCCTCCTGGATAACAATAAGTTCAGTATCCTAACTGCTGATTTAGTAGACACCTGGCTGAATTCTTGAACCCCTCCTGGAAATCTCCAAGTTCAGTATCTTATCTCCTGACATAGTAGACACCTGGCTCTGTCTTGTACCCCTCCTGGATAACTCTAAGGTCAGTATCCTAACTGCTGACTTTGTAGACACCAGGCTCTGTCTTGTACCCCTCCTGGATAACTTTAAGTTCAGTATTGTAACTGCTGACTTAGTAGACACCTGGCTCTGTCTTGTACCCCTCCTGGATAACTCTAAGTTCTTTACCCTAAATGCTGACTTAGTAGACACCTTTCTCTGATTTGTACAACTCCCGGATAACTCTAAGTTCAGTATCCTAACTGCTGACTTGGTAGACACCTGGCTCTGTTCTTGTTCCCCTACTGGATACCTCTATGTTCAGTATCCTAACTGCTGACTTAGTAGACACCTGGCTCTGTTCTTGTACCTCTCCTGGATAACTCTAAGTTCAGTGTCCTAACTGCTGACTTAGTAGACACCTGGCTCTGTTCTTATACACCTCCTGGATAACTCTAAGCTCAGTATCCTATCTGCTGACTTAGTAGACACATGGAACTGTTCCTGTACCCCACCTGGATAACTCTGAGTTCAGTATCCTTACTGCTGATGTATAGGTTCATAGTTTCGTAGATTAGTACTAAGCTAACTACCCTTCCGAGCCATTTTAAGCCTAGCCAATTATTCCTTGTATAACTCAAACTCTACAACTTGTGTTTGTAAATAAAAGCCTTAACCATTAGGCCACCCTCCCAACCCCTTGGCTCTGATCTTTTACCTTTCCTGGATAACAATAAGTTCAGTATCCTAACTGCTGACTTAGTAGGCACCTGGCTCTGTTCTTGTACACCTCTTGGATAACACTAAGTTCAGTATCCTAACTGCTGGCTTAGTAGACACTTAGCTCTGTCCTGTTCCCCTCTTGGATAGCTCTAAGTTCAGTATCCTAACTGCTGGTTTAGTAGACACCTGGCTGAATTCTTGAACCCCTCCTGGAAATCTCCAAGTTCAGTATCTTATTTCCTGACATAGTAGACACCTGGCTCTGTCTTGTACCCCTCCTGGATAACTCTAAGGTCAGTATACCAACTGCTGACTTTGTAGACACCTGGCTCTATCTCATACCCCGCCAGGATAACTCTAAGTTCAGTATCCTAACTGCTGACTTAATAGACAGCTGGTTCAGTCTTGTACCACTCCTGGATACCTCTAAGCTCAGTATCCAAACTGCTGAATTAGTAGGCACCTTGCTCTGTGTTGTACCCCTCCGGGATAACTCTAAAATCAGTATCCTAACTACTGACTTAGTAGACACCTGGCTCTGTTCTTGTACCTCTCCTGTTAACTCTAAGTTCAGTATCCTAACTGCTGACTTAGTAGACACTTGGCTCTGTCTTGTAACCTCGTGGATAACTCTAATCTCAGTATCCTAACTGCTGACTTAGTAGACACTTTACTCTGTCTTGTACCCTCCTGGATAACTCTAAGTTCAGTATCCAAACTGCTGACTTAGTTGACACCTGGCTCAGTCTTGTACCTCTCCTGGATATATCTAAGTTCAGTATCCTAACTGCTTACTTAGTAGACACCTGGCTCTGTTCTTGTACCCCTCGTGGATAACTCTAAGTTTAGTATACCAACTGCTGACTTATTAAACACCTGTCTCTGTCTTGAACACCTCCTGGATAATCCTAAGTTCAATATCCAACTGCTGACTTAGGAGACACCTGGCTCTTTTCCTCTACCCCTCGAGGATAACTCTAAGCTCAGTATCCTAATTGCTGACTTTGTAGACACCTTGCTCTGTCTTGTTCCCCTCCTAGATAACTCTAAGTTTAGTATCTTTACTGCTAACTTAGTAGACAAGCACCAAGGAAGGTTCAAAAGTAGTTTAATAAAACTGAAACTAGACTGGTTTCAGCAGCAAGGCTTTCCTCAGTAGTATAGTCAGCAAAAAGCACTTAGTCATCATCTTATATAATGTTCTTTAAGGCATCTATATGACATCACTTCCTGATAAGTCAAAAATGCAAACAAGGCAAAAGTAATTGAAAAATACAATCAGGCAAAAGTAATTGAAAAATACATAGTTCAGTAAACAAAAAAGTTTGCCTGAGTTGCATGCATATCTCCAGATTATAATGAAAAAATCCAAAGAGACACAGTATACTGGTATATCAATGATAATAAACAAACTTAATAAAAAACATACAATAAAGGGTAAATGCCCAAAAATAAACCCGAAACAAAAGTCAGGTTATAAGAATTCTAGTGTTGAATACCAGCCACAGTATCCTAAAATGAGCTGAAATGCAAAAACCTAAGCAATGCAACCTGATAAGAAATAAGTACATATACGTAATGCAAGTATTGGTTAATTACAAATTATAATTTATCATTTAATCCAGGAGGGAAAAGCCCCCCAAGTTTAATGATCCACCTTTTTTCTTTGGTATTTAGGATATCATGCCAACCTGTTTTAAAAGAACGATTCCCTATGATATGATCAATGATGGTGAATGTAAATTTGGCAGTGGGATGTTTGATAACATGTCTATATAGTGCATTAGTTAATCTTCTGTTTCTAATGTCACCAAGGTGTTCAGAGATCCTGACACGAAACTGTCTAGACGTTTGGCCAATATAAAATGCATGACATGTACATGTGGCAAGATAAATAATCCAGTCTGAACTGCAGTTACCAAAAACTGTATGTCGATATTTGTCCAGTGTTCCTACTAGTGAAAGAAGTAGTTTTGAAAATATAGTTACAAAACTGCAATGTCCACATGGATAAATGCCTGAAAGTTTATCTCCAGTAAGTGTTCTTTGAGTTGGAGTGTGATCCATGACCCTGGTTTTTTATAGTGTGAAAATAAATTCCCTAAAGTTTTGCCTTTCCTATAGGAAAAATAACATCGTTCTCGAGATAATCTTCCAACAATGGATGAGAATTCAATATATTCCAATGAGTATTAATAATATTTACTAAATTGGCACTATTCCTGCCATAAGTGGTGACAAATCTACACACATCTGATTCCTCATTATGAGTTTTAGTATTGTATTGGAGAAGAGAATCCCTGGATTTAGCATTACTAAATTGGACTGCTGACTCAATAGTACGAGTGGAATAACCTCTGGACAAAAATCTCTTGGTTAGATCCATTTGATGACTCTGAAGATCATCCACTGAGGAACAAATCCGTTTCATCCGCACAAACTGTGATTTTGGTATGTTCCGAATAATATGTTTCGGATGAAAACTATCAGCATGTAGAAGGGTATTATATTGTGAGAATTTTCTGTGTACGGACGTTCTAAGAGTGTTATCCTCCTGTCGAATTAAATTGACATCCAAATAACTGATTGCACTCCTATTATATTCCACAGTGAATTCGATACCCCAGATGTTCCCATTCAAATGTTGAATAAATTCCTGGAGGTATTCCTCACCTCCTTTCCATATAAGCCAACAGTCGTCCAGGTATCTTCTCCATATATCAATCTCAGGTAGATATATGTTGTGCAAAGGGTCATATAAAATCATATCTTCCATGTAGCCCATAAAAAGATCAGCATAAATGGGTGCAAAGGATGCACCCATAGCCGTACCCTGTAGTTGCCAATAGCAGTTTTGTTGGAAATAAAAAACATTTTTAGTTAGAATGTGTTCAGCCATACACAACAATAAGGTCTTCATCCCTGGGGGGTATAAATTGGTTTTATTTAGCCAGTATTCCAAGGCATTAATACCCGCCCAATGAGGGATGCTGGTATAAAGCGAGGATACATCAAGGGTACACATAAGCCATTCAGGGTCCAATTGAGACTCGGAGACTATCTGCAAAAATTCAGTCGTGTCCTTGATTCTTGCTCTAACACATGTTAACAGTGGTTTCAATTTTTCAGTTAGAAAAACAGACAAGGGTTCAGTGAGTGACCCAATGCCAGATACAATCGGTCTGCCTGGTGGCTGATCAATGGACTTATGAATCTTAGGAAGTAGATAAAGTTGTTGTTTCGTAGGATCCTTAACCGTCAAATGAGTTTTGGTTTTATCAGAGATAATTCCAGATTCTACAGCCTTTTCCAAAAATTCATTAATTTCCAAGGCAAAACCTGGAGTAGGATCAATCTCCATCTTCATGTAATGATGATGGTTGGAAAGTTGTCTAAGACCTTCATTCACATAATACTCAGTATCCATCACCACCACCGCACCTTTGTCGGCAGAAATAATAACAATATCCGTATTATTTCTGAGTTGTGTGAGTGCTATTTGTTCCTTCCTAGACATGTTATGCTTTATAGTGTCAACAGAACCCAAATTGAAGTGTATATCCTTTATAACCGCCTGCTGGAAAACAGCAACATGTTTATCCATGGGAGGGTTAAATGTAGATTTGTGAAATCTAAAATCAGATGATCTTTGAGCATTGTCAGTTTGATCTTGTTGTTGAAAAAATAATTTCAAGTTAATTTTCCTACAAAAATCCATTGTATCAGAAACCAAAATACTTTCATCAGTGAAAAAACCAGGTATGAAACCAAGGCCTTTATTAAGAAGGGAATATTGATCATCAGTCAAAATATGACTTGAAATATTTAAAACATTAGTACATGAATGATTTACTTCACTATCGACATGAAGAGCTCTTCTAAGTTTTTGACCTCTGTGTTTCCTTCCTGCCCTGTGTTTTTTTCCCCCTAAAGGGACCTCAGTCCTTCGACCCCTTTTAGCATTTGGAGAATCACCAATATTAGGTGTCTCAGTATCAGTAGTCGAAGAATCCTCACCAGAGGTAATAAAGCTAGGCCCAGTCTTTTTTAAAATAGACCTTGGTCTTTTTTTGCGTATAAATGAAACATTCTTGGTACCATGAGCAAACCTCACACCCCTTTGTGAATCAAATTGTTTGCCCCTATCATAGTCTTCCTTATCCTGGGCAAATTTATGCAATTTCTTTTTCTTAAGGTTATTTTCCAAAATAGAGATTTCTTTAGATAATTTGCCAAGACAACCCTGAAAACTAGCCTCATGTTCAAACCGTTTCAGGTTGTTACATGTTTTTTCTACTTCAATAATATTACTCTGTATTGTTCTCTCATAGAAAGAGGCCAAAATATTAACTCTAATCATGGCAGCCTCCTGTTGTGCTTGTTGCCAATCTTTCAACAGAGTTTCATCCGGTGTGCCCACTAGTGGTTGGATTTTACATCTCAATCCTCTAGGGGATATATTCTGTATTTGGTAAGCTTTAAACAATTTGCTGTGCCAAATGTTTGTTCTAAGCATCTTAATTTGTTTGCCTAATTGAAAGAATAAGTTTTCAAACCGTCAACTGGATCCATGATTACCAAATCCACCTTTTCTGTATGTTCAGTTCCTATGCCAAAAATTTTTAAGTCATCCTTGTCGGAGCATAAACCAGATAACAATTTACTGAGATCCATGACAATAAGTTGCAATGAACCGGAGGAAGAAGATATAAAAATAAAATGAACCCTGAAAGGATTCTTTTATTCTTAAGGGTTGAATGGCAAATCACGAATAAGTCCAAAACAGAAAATCACAATCAGAGTCACAAAGAAGTTGAAGCCAGAATAAATGGCAAATGTAACCCTATATATAGGGAATAATTAACCCTAGCACCTAGGCAAAATGCTATACAGACCAAAAGTCAAAGGCCTGTAATGTCTAAAATGCAATGTTCTGAGTAATGCACAACCTACAGTTGTTCAGAGGTGGCTAAATCCATATGGAGTATACCAATATGTAATGAATTTAAGCCAGACACACTTATGCACCTTATTTAAATCAGATAACAATATTAAGAAATCAATAATTGTTCAATACAGTCCTCAGATGAAATTGTTATCAAAGGTATAAATGTACAGATGATTATTGTCAGCACTGTATGCCCAGCAGTTATTCTAAAAGAAGGCCTGAGTGCAACACTGGGCAAACAAAAAGCCCTCAAAATATGTGACCAATATTGACTCAAATGTGAAACAAAACATGAATCAGTAGGAACATAGGAATGAACAGATATAAGCAATAATATTGTATCAACCTAGTGTATATAACAATGGCTAGTTCATCATAATCAAATGAAATAAAATAAAATTATGCACATATTACAAACTGAGCACCCATACATGAAATGTCCTTGAAAAAATAGCAATGTTGTATTGTGCTACAACAGTACTCAGAAATCCAGTATAAAAAAGAAAACGACTAGGCAAAATGATATGAAATATACACGTGTTATAAACTAAGAACACATACATGAAAAGTCCTGAAAAAATGGCACTGTTATATTGTGCTACAACAGTTCTCTAAAGTCCAGTATTCAAGAAAAAACGACTTAACAACACCATCCAGACAGTTAAATGATTGTCACAGAAAAATTCTTCATTAGGTAAAACAATTACCAATGAAAATTGATCCAAAAATAGATGTCAAGAACAGTACCTGGAAAGATGAAGTTTGAAATGTATTAGGACCCTTAAAAGTTGTTCCAAACAATGTCCCAAAAGGCCAAATCGATCCTCGAAGTCCTGATATGTCCAAAAACAGTATGGAAACCACAACGACCTTGAAAAACAAATCCCAATCCGAAAGATGGTGGAAAAACACTTGCAACCACGTGTAAACACAAACGATAAACTCAACAGCGTTAATGCATCCAATATACTCACTTGTTAACTTAGATAAACATGATAATCCAACAAAACCAAAAAAGGATGACCAAAAGTCAATCCTTTAAAAAGAAAGCGATGTAGATGCCATGCATCCGAAAATAACGATGTCCAGGATGAAAAATCCTAAGCAATCCACAAAAAAGATGACTACCTGAATGGTAGAACTCCCAAACGCCAACAGCCAGCAAAAAGCACTTAGTCATATCTCCAGATTATAATGAAAAAATCCAAAGAGACACAGTATACTGGTATATCAATGATAATGAACTTAATAAAAAACATACAATAAAGGGTAAATGCCCAAAAATAAACCCGAAACAAAAGTCAGGTTATAAGAATAACCTGACTTTTGTTTCGGGTTTATTTTTGGGCATTTACCCTTTATTGTATGTTTTTTATTAAGTTTGTTTATTATCATTGATATACCAGTATACTGTGTCTCTTTGGATTTTTTCATTATAATCTGGAGATATGCATGCAACTCAGGCAAACTTTTTTGTTTACTGAACTATGTATTTTTCAATTACTTTTGCCTGATTGTATTTTTCAATTACTTTTGCCTTGTTTGCATTTTTGACTTATCAGGAAGTGATGTCATATAGATGCCTTAAAGAACATTATATAAGATGATGACTAAGTGCTTTTTGCTGACTATACTACTGAGGAAAGCCTTGCTGCTGAAACCGGTCTAGTTTCAGTTTTATTAAACTACTTTTGAACCTTCCTTGGTGCTGGCCTTTTACTGATTTTGGATCTAACAAGTGCTCTTGCCATGCACCAGCCTAACTTGCTAGCTCCTATACACTACATTGATTTTCGTTTGTGCTGGCTGTTGGCGTTTGGGAGTTCTACCATTCAGGTAGTCATCTTTTTTGTGGATTGCTTAGGATTTTTCATCCTGGACATCGTTATTTTCGGATGCATGGCATCTACATCACTTTCTTTTAAAGGATTGACTTTTGGTCATCCTTTTTTGGTTTTGTTGGATTATCATGTTTATCTAAGTTAACAAGTGAGTATATTGGATGCATTAACGCTGTTGAGTTTATCGTTTGTGTTTACACGTGGTTGCAAGTGTTTTTCCACCATCTTTCGGATTGGGATTTGTTTTTCAAGGTCGTTGTGGTTTCCATACTGTTTTTGGACATATCAGGACTTCGAGGATCGATTTGGCCTTTTGGGACATTGTTTGGAACAACTTTTAAGGGTCCTAATACATTTCAAACTTCATCTTTCCAGGTACTGTTCTTGACATCTATTTTTGGATCAATTTTCATTGGTAATTGTTTTACCTAATGAAGAATTTTTCTGTGACAATCATTTAACTGTCTGGATGGTGTTGTTAAGTCGTTTTTTCTTGAATACTGGACTTTAGAGAACTGTTGTAGCACAATATAACAGTGCCATTTTTTCAGGACTTTTCATGTATGTGTTCTTAGTTTATAACACGTGTATATTTCATATCATTTTGCCTAGTCGTTTTCTTTTTATACTGGATTTCTGAGTACTGTTGTAGCACAATACAACATTGCTATTTTTCAAGGACATTTCATGTATGGGTGCTCAGTTTGTAATATGTGCATAATTTTATTTTATTTCATTTGATTATGATGAACTAGCCATTGTTATATACACTAGGTTGATACAATATTATTGCTTATATCTGTTCATTCCTATGTTCCTACTGATTCATGTTTTGTTTCACATTTGAGTCAATATTGGTCACATATTTTGAGTGCTTTTGTTTGCCCAGTGTTGCACTCAGGCCTTCTTTAGAATAACTGCTGGGCATACAGTGCTGACAATAATCATCTGTACATTTATACCTTTGATAACAATTTCATCTGAGGACTGTATTGAACAATTATTGATTTCTTAATATTGTTATCTGATTTAAATAAGGTGCATAAGTGTGTCTGGCTTAAATTCATTACATATTGGTATACTCCATATGGATTTAGCCACCTCTGAACAACTGTAGGTTGTGCATTACTCAGAACATTGCATTTTAGACATTACAGGCCTTTGACTTTTTGGTCTGTATAGCATTTTTGCCTAGGTGCTAGGGTTAATTATTCCCCTATATATAGGGTTACATTTGCCATTTATTCTGGCTTCAACTTCTTTGTGACTCTGATTGTGATTTTCTGTTTTGGACTTATTCGTGATTTGCCATTCAA
This sequence comes from Protopterus annectens, assembly GCF_019279795.1. Taxonomy (NCBI): domain Eukaryota; kingdom Metazoa; phylum Chordata; order Ceratodontiformes; family Protopteridae; genus Protopterus; species Protopterus annectens. Next base: position 770,203,388 of record NC_056736.1, on the reverse strand, counting down.
CCCTTAAGAATAAAAGAATCCTTTCAGGGTTCATTTTTATTTTTTATATCTTCTTCCTCCGGTTCATTGCAACTTATTGTCATGGATCTCAGTAAATTGTTACCTGGTTTATGCTCCGACAAGGATGACTTAAGAATTTTTGGCATAGGAACTGAACATACAGAAAAGGTGGATTTGGTAATCATGGATCCAGTTGACGGTTGCGAAAACTTATTCTTTCAATTAGGCAAACAAATTAAGATGCTTAGAACAAACATTTGGCACAGCAAATTGTTTAAAGCTTACCAAATACAGAATATATCCCCTAGAGGATTGAGATGTAAAATCCAACCACTAGTGGGCACACCGGATGAAACTCTGTTGAAAGATTGGCAACAAGCACAACAGGAGGCTGCCATGATTAGAGTTAATATTTTGGCCTCTTTCTATGAGAGAACAATACAGAGTAATATTATTGAAGTAGAAAAAACATGTAACAACCTGAAACGGTTTGAACATGAGGCTAGTTTTCAGGGTTGTCTTGGCAAATTATCTAAAGAAATCTCTATTTTGGAAAATAACCTTAAGAAAAAGAAATTGCATAAATTTGCCCGGGATAAGGAAGACTATGATAGGGGCAAACAATTTGATTCACAAAGGGGTGTGAGGTTTGCTCATGGTACCAAGAATGTTTCATTTATACGCAAAAAAAGGCCAAGGTCTATTTTAAAAAAGACTGGGCCTAGCTTTATTACCTCTGGTGAGGATTCTTCGACTACTGATACTGAGACACCTAATATTGGTGATTCTCCAAATGCTAAAAGGGGTCGAAGGACTGAGGTCCCTTTAGGGGGAAAAAACACAGGGCAGGAAGGAAACACAGAGGTCAAAAACTTAGAAGAGCTCTTCATGTCGATAGTGAAGTAAATCATTCATGTACTAATGTTTTATATATTTCAAGTCATATTTTGACTGATGATCAATATTCCCTTCTTAATAAAGGCCTTGGTTTCATACCTGGTTTTTTCACTGATGAAAGTATTTTGGTTTCTGATACAATGGATTTTTGTAGGAAAATTAACTTGAAATTATTTTTTCAACAACAAGATCAAACTGACAATGCTCAAAGATCATCTGATTTTAGATTTCACAAATCTACATTTAACCCTCCCATGGATAAACATGTTGCTGTTTTCCAGCAGGCGGTTATAAAGGATATACACTTCAATTTGGGTTCTGTTGACACTATAAAGCATAACATGTCTAGGAAGGAACAAATAGCACTCACACAACTCAAAAATAATACGGATATTGTTATTATTTCTGCCGACAAAGGGGGTGCGGTGGTGGTGATGGATACTGAGTATTATGTGAATGAAGGTCTTAGACAACTTTCCAACCATCATCATTACATGAAGATGGAGATTGATCCTACTCCAGGTTTTGCCTTGGAAATTAATGAATTTTGGAAAAGGCTGTAGAATCTGGAATTATCTCTGATAAAACCAAAACTCATTTGACGGTTAAGGATCCTACGAAACAACAACTTTATCTACTTCCTAAGATTCATAAGTCCATTGATCAGCCACCAGGCAGACCGATTGTATCTGGCATTGGGTCACTCACTGAACCCTTGTCTGTTTTTCTAACTGAAAAATTGAAACCACTGTTAACATGTGTTAGAGCAAGAATCAAGGACACGACTGAATTTTTGCAGATAGTCTCCGAGTCTCAATTGGACCCTGAATGGCTTATGTGTACCCTTGATGTATCCTCGCTTTATACCAGCATCCCTCATTGGGCGGGTATTAATGCCTTGGAATACTGGCTAAATAAAACCAATTTATACCCCCCAGGGATGAACACCTTATTGTTGTGTATGGCTGAACACATTCTAACTAAAAATGTTTTTTATTTCCAACAAAACTGCTATTGGCAACTACAGGGTACGGCTATGGGTGCATCCTTTGCACCCATTTATGCTGATCTTTTTATGGGCTACATGGAAGATATGATTTTATATGACCCTTTGCACAACATATATCTACCTGAGATTGATATATGGAGAAGATACCTGGACGACTGTTGGCTTATATGGAAAGGAGGTGAGGAATACCTCCAGGAATTTATTCAACATTTGAATGGGAACATCTGGGGTATCGAATTCACTGTGGAATATAATAGGAGTGCAATCAGTTATTTGGATGTCAATTTAATTCGACAGGAGGATAACACTCTTAGAACGTCCGTACACAGAAAATTCTCACAATATAATACCCTTCTACATGCTGATAGTTTTCATCCGAAACATATTATTCGGAACATACCGAAATCACAGTTTGTGCAGATGAAACGGATTTGTTCCTCAGTGGATGATCTTCAGAGTCATCAAATGGATCTAACCAAGAGATTTTTGTCCAGAGGTTATTCCACTCGTACTATTGAGTCAGCAGTCCAATTTAGTAATGCTAAATCCAGGGATTCTCTTCTCCAATACAATACTAAAACTCATAATGAGGAATCAGATGTGTGTAGATTTGTCACCACTTATGGCAGGAATAGTGCCAATTTAGTAAATATTATTAATACTCATTGGAATATATTGAATTCTCATCCATTGTTGGAAGATTATCTCGAGAACGATGTTATTTTTCCTATAGGAAAGGCAAAACTTTAGGAATTTATTTTCACACTATAAAACCAGGGTCATGGATCACACTCCAACTCAAAGAACACTTACTGGAGATAAACTTTCAGGCATTTATCCATGTGGACATTGCAGTTTTTGTAACTATATTTTCAAAACTACTTCTTTCACTAGTAGGAACACTGGACAAATATACGACATACAGTTTTTGGTAACTGCAGTTCAGACTGGATTATTTATCTTGCCACATGTACATGTCATGCATTTTATATTGGCCAAACGTCTAGACAGTTTCGTGTCAGGATCTCTGAACACCTTGGTGACATTAGAAACAGAAGATTAACTAATGCACTATATAGACATGTTATCAAACATCCCACTGCCAAATTTACATTCACCATCATTGATCATATCATAGGAAATCATTCTTTTAAAACAGGTTGGCATGATATCCTAAATACCAAAGAAAAAGGTGGATCATTAAACTTGGGGGCTTTTCCTCCTGGATTAAATGATAAATTATAATTTGTAATTAACCAATACTTGCATTACGATATGTACTTATTTCTTATCAGGTTGCATTGCTTAGGTTTTGCATTTCAGCTCATTTTAGGATACTGTGGCTGGTATTCAACACCAGAATTCTTATAACCTGACTTTTGTTTCGGGTTTATTTTGGGCATTTACCCTTTATTGTATGTTTTTATTAAGTTTGTTTATTATCATTGATATACCAGTATACTGTGTCTCTTTTGATTTTTCATTATAATCTGGAGATATGCATGCAACTCAGGCAAACTTTTGTTTACTGAACTATGTATTTTTCAATTGCTTTTGCCTGATTGTATTTTTCAATTACTTTTGCCTTGTTTGCATTTTTGACTTATCAGGAAGTGATGTCATATAGATGCCTTAAAGAACATTATATAAGATGATGACTAAGTGCTTTTTGCTGACTATACTACTTAGGAAAGCCTTGCTGCTGAAACCGGTCTAGTTTCAGTTTTATTAAACTACTTTTGAACCTTCCTTGGTGCTGGCCTTTTTCTGATTTTGGATCTAACAAGTGCTCTTGCCGTGCACCAGCCTAACTTGCTAGCTCCTATACACTACATTAACTTAGTAGACACCTGGCTCTGTTCTTCCACCCCTCCTGGATAACTCTAAGTTCAGTATCCTAACTGCTGACGTACACGTTCATAGGTTCATAGATTAGTACTATGCTAACTGCCTTTGCGAGGCATTTTAAGCCTAGCCAATTATTCCTTGTGAGACTCAAACCCTGCACCTTGTGTTCCTAAGGCAAACACCTTTCCCATTAGGCCTCCCTCTTAACCCCTTTGTAGAAAAAACTGGCTCTGATCTTGTACCCCTTCTGGATAAGTCTAAAGTCAGTATCCTAACTGCTGACTTTGTAGACACCTGGCC